>NC_071534.1:8647651-8950681 GCF_026979565.1 Vidua chalybeata | reverse complement strand
CAAGGATTGTTGGAAATAGCAAACAATACCATGCTGTGGGAAAGAACAAAGTGTGGCTGGCAAAGGGGGCCATGTGGAGGTAGGGCAGCACTTCTCTGGGACAAGCACTCTTGTTCTAGTTCCATTTCAAGAAAGGTCTGAAAGAAGGGGCTGTGCCTAAGAAGTAATTTGCACAGAAAATAAAACCTGTCTTCAGGTTAGGGAAAACTTATCTATAAAAAGGTATAAAAAGGTACCCCCACCAATCCCAGGCAGCATGCCCCAGGACCCTGGACATCCCATGAGCTGGATCAATGCCAGAACAAGGATTGGTGTTCTCTTTTTCTCTCTTTCCTCCTTTCTTCCTTTTCATCTCAATTTCCTTTATCCAATGCCCATGGGCATGTGCTTATATAGTAGGTCAGGGACTAACCTACCAATTTCCATGCCAAGGATGTAATTTACTAACGTGAGTTTTTGCAGACCCTCTGACTTTTGTTGTTCCTTTTGACCACGAGTATCTACAAATCTTGGGTGCTTCCTTCCCCTTAAGGGTGGGATGTCACAGGTACATGCAAACTGTGTCTCTTACTCCCAAGTAACATCAGTAAAATCAGGTAAAAGTAGTGTCCCCAAAACACTGCTGGCATGGGATAGCCAACAACATCATTGTTAAGGCCACCCCTCTGAGCCAGCCTGATGGCACCCAAACCTCCTTTGAGGTTTAATGTCCCACACCAGCTTCCAAACCATGCTCAGCCTCTGCTCAGGTGCATGCTGGTTGGTACAAGGGAAAAGGTGCTGCCAAGGACCCCTCCAGTGAGTGCCTGAACGAGCAGTTAGCAGTGTTCCCATAGCTGGGGATGTTCTCTGACACTGTTTAAATTGCCAGCCATGGTGGCTGGCCCTTGGAGTGCCAAGAGGTGCTGGACTGACTTTACTGCACTACACAGGACAAACAACAGGCAAGGACATCTTTCCACTTAGTCATGGGATGTTCATAGCTGCAGGAAAGTGACAAAAAAAATCTATAAGCTCTTGAGATATTTAGATATATAAACATACATAAAACCCTTTCCAAGCGATGATAAAATCTAAAGGAAAATTGTTGGAAAAGTAAAAGCTTGAAATGTTGATTCCAATTTTGTGCTGCAGGTTTAACCTGGCCTACATGACACTGGCTTGGTGATTGACTACATGCCTGAAAAACATCACTGCCTAGTCCAGAGTTAAATGCTGGCAGCATGTTCCCTATCACTTCAGCTTTCCAAGAAGAGAACACTGGTAACATTTTTCAGGTAAAACGCTGATTACTGCTGCATCATCCTCAGATTGAATTTCTGCATCTTGGAACAGTCAAAATGTTTCCAGGAAAGGCTTGCAAACAATTATCACACTCTTGCTCTCTATCACTCACCACAGCATAGCAAAACTTGTGGACCACCTTTTATTTTTTATGATATCCAATTCAGACCAAAGCTTCCAGTTTTACCTTTGTTAGTCAACTATACTTCATATTTCATATTTACCCTTTCCTGGAGGCAGAATTATTCCAAAATAGATGGAATAGGATTAGACTAAATGTAGAACCTTTATCACTCCTGAATGTTGCACATCAGTAACTTGTGCCCTCCAATAAACAAATGCCTGCATATCACAAGATAATCAAGCCCAAAGTCTAGGAAAATTGTCTCCAGCCAAGACCACAGGGATTTTATACTAAAGCACAAATTGTGAATGCATGTTAGTAGTATCAATCTGGAAGACACTATTTCTGCATGGTCAGTGCAAATAGCTTTATGACAGTGAAGAAACAGCTGAATGGGCATTTATTATTTCCTCTCAGGAGGCTCAGCAACGAGTTGCTAAGTGTTAGTTACTGTTTTAAAGTTTTGCTACTTTGTATCATGTGAATAAAATTTATCCTTACAAACACAGTCTCTTATATGCCAAGAGTGCTACAACTCTGCTAATCCCCTTTTACAAGTCAGTTGTTTCTTCATTTATGTCCTTATTTCCAAGAATATTGCAAAGTCTCTGAGGCAAACTGCTTCTTTCCAAGAGCAGGAGGATGGATTTTTTCAGTCGTTAGCATTTGTGAAACAGAAGAAGCGCACTGACCAAAGCCAGGAATTTCAGAATTCACGTGCAAGGCAAGACTCCAATTAAAAACTCCTCATCTACCTGTTCTCAATCCAAGCACCTCATTTGACTGACCTTCCTCTGTTGAGAAAAGGTTTATGTCTTGCTTGAGTGAAGCCACACAGACAGAAAGAAATTCTAAAAGTGGGAACTGAAATGTTCTTAGCTCCTCAGTGAATCAGGAGCAGCTTTCCATATGGACAGTGCTCATCCTCTTTCTTTTTCTGTACCTTTTTTGTGTGACCCCACCTGGTAATGGTTCCTCTGGAGTTTTACTCTCCCAGTTAAGCCCCTGCAAAGGAAACTTCACTGGCTTCAGGTTAGGTTCTGTAAACTACTTCTGTTAAACCTCCAAGCTGAATTGGGAAGACTAAAAGCCTAAACATTGTACAAATCTTTAAATTACAGATTTGGATTGTTCTGCTATCAATTAATGTATTTCACACAACCTATCAATTAATTGGTACATTAGATTAGGAACTAACTTCCCTACCACTTTCCTTGCATGCTTTGGACAACTGGCAAAATGTACTTTTAAGAAATGTTTCTTTTCTTTCTCTGAAGGACTGTATATCAGAAAGGCCAATAATCTACTACCAGAGCAGGTTTTTCTGCTCCATTTTCAATATTCTGATGATTTTCACTAGTTTCTTGGTGTTTATACATACAAATTGATAAAGAAGAGTCTTTTACTCAGAATAGTCACCATTATTACTGCTTCTTTAATTTTATTTGAATCGTGAAATAACTATTGAGAAATATTTTGGAGCCTCCCATGTGTCTTGAGAAATCAAATATCTCTGCATTGCTCTGAAGTATATTGCTACTGTTAATATAGTCACAGTATCACCTCAATGCAGGTAAGGGAAAATAATCTCTCACTTTGAAGGTGGCTAGTGCATTTGGAACAATATATTCAATTAACACACAACCTACTTATCTGATAACAGCTAAAGATACTGTGTTTGGTGAGAAAAGACAATACTTAATCATTAAGCATCATTTAGAATATGAACTATTTTTAAAATTTGTTTGGTAATAGCAAGAATTCTACTCTCCTTACAGCTGGTAATCCTTTAAAAGAATTAATTGCAATGTTTCAGTCTCTTCTGTTTCAGATCTGAACTAGTCTTTTTCCACTTTACTCTGTGCCCATCTAAAATCCCAGCTGGGTTCCTACAAACTGTGTGCAGTGATGTTTCAGCTGAGTCCTTGAGCAGCACAATCTGAGACAAGCAAGCCACCCTTCCAGGGCCTGGCCAGTGGGGAAGCAAGTGCATGAAAACAAAGCCTTGTGATCAGGATTTGGAAGATCTGGTTCAACTCTAGGCTAGACTTTGAATCTGACATTAAGAAAGGCACTTCCCCTACCTGAGGCATATCCTCAGCTGGCATTAATTGCTGTAAACTCACAGCATCCATGGTGCTATGCCAGCTTTACACCAGCTGCTGAGCTACTCTTATACCTCTGAATTCCCTCATGTCAAGTGATGGCTTTTTTTGTATTTACTAGGGCACTGCTTGCTTTCTCTGTCCCCAGGTACATTTTTTCCTGTGAAGATTGTAACCCGCTTAAGGGAAGGAATTCCTTTTACTCTGTTTGTACAAGACACAGCACAACACAGAGCTGATCTTGCCTGTGGCCTCTAGGCTTTATAATACTGGTTATTCTTTAAATATAATTAAATATGCTAAGCCTTTAAGAAATGAATGGTAGCTGTCCTTTAGTTTGTCTTATTTAATGGGCTGTAAGAAGACAAGTCTGGAGTCTCAGAAACTGAAGGACAGTAGGATTTGTGTTGTAGATGATTGCATTTTTGTTTGCCACTGTATACTGGCAAGATGTACCCCACCAAGGAGTATTAAAAACCTTCAACAATAACATACTGGATGCTCAAGCACACTTTAAGGCAGACAGTTTCAAAACTCACTTCAGCAAAGGGGGAACCAAGCCACAGAAATGTTAAATGACTTACCCAAAATCATGTGCTGGTGGTCTGTCTAAGGAATGATGTATCCCAGTGCTCTTCCTCAAGTCATCAGAGGCTTTTCTGCCACTCTGTAGGTGCCAATAACATTACCTTGGTTTGGACATAAAATATTCAGTATCCCTGCTCCCTAGAATGAATGAATGAATGATTAACCCATATTTTAGGAGCTCTTGTTGCATTTCCATAAAAGGCCTTTTCTACTGAGCACAGGTGTTGACATTCAGCTACCAGACCCACAGCCTTACCTAAAATCTGGATGAACTCTCTGCAGATGATCAGTGAATTAATGCAAAGGGTTTGAGTTCCATCTAGTGGTTACAAACTCACCAGCAGATTGTTCAGCCTGGAGGAGACTAAGGGGAGACCTCGTCATGGTCTTCAACATCCTCCTGAGGAGCAGCAGGGGCACGGGTACGGATCTTCTCACGCCCGTGACAAGACTCAAGGGAATGGCTGGAACTGTGTCAGGGAGGGTCAGACTCAATATCAGGAAAAGGTTCTTCCCCAGAGCATGAATGGGCACTGGAAAAGGCTCCCCAGGGAATGGTCATGGCCTCAAGGGCTGCCAGAGCTCCAAGAGTTTTTGGACAATGCTTTCAGGCACATGGTGGGATTGTTGGGGTGATCTGTGCAGAGCCAGGAGTTAAAATCCATGATCCCGATAAGTCCTTTTCAACTCAGCAAATTCTGTGTCTCCCAAATGGGTTGTTCCTATCCCATGCCCCTCTCTCAGGGCCCCAGAAGCAGCTGGGCAGCCAGGACATAATCTGTTTTTTACTATGTAATCATCACCTATTTGGTCCTTTGATTTCTGACCAGTCTTTTAGCCTTTGCCTTTCTGAGACATTGACACCCACTGGTCTTCTGCCTACCAGCTCTCTTTAGTTTTGTTCTTACTCTTGGGGCTCCTGGGCCCAGAAGCATCACAAGAGAAGAAAAGCTCCAGCCTGGTACTACAGCTGTGTGAGACACTTGGCCCTGGGAGTGGGAAAGGAGAATAGGAAGATCCAAATTTTGCACTGACAGCGTGATATGTGGTGGGTCTGATTTTAAGCAGAGAACAACCCAGCCTTCCCTATTGTTCCTGACAGTTTATTTCTTCATTCATCTTCCACCCCTTATGACTGGAAATTTTGTAGATTTTTTTTTTTATATAATCTAAACATTTACTTTGTGTTGGAGTTTTGCTTCATTTTCATTACCTTCATTCATCCTTCTCTTTACTCTTATAATTTTCCTCTATTATTAGCTTTCTCCACAGGCTCTAGATCACAGTAATCTTTCTCAAAGAGCTGCAAGCAACTCCTGCTGATTTTCAGCATCCCACTACATCACAGCAAAGAGGATTACTGGAAAGACCAAGGGGCTCATGAGACTCGCCATGCTCTCTTCACTGTACTATTAACTCTTGTGAATTCAGGCTTGTGCTATCATCTGGTACATTTTGGGTAATGCTTGTAAAGACAACCTGGGAGAATCCTGGTAAAAATGGCTGCTGCATCTTCATCCTCAGTGAGAAGAGTTTTTACCCCATATCTAACTGGAAGATCTTTTGTTTGTGTCTGTTGCCTCTTGTCCTTTCCTTGAGCATCTTGAGAGTCTGGATCCTTCTTCTGGGTAACCATTTTCATCCTCCATGCTTTTCATAGTAAGGTCTCACCTTCACCTTGTCTGTTCCAGGCTGGTCACACTGAGCTCTTTTGGCCTTTCCTCACATGTCACATGCCAGAGCTTCAAACAGCTTGGTGGTCTCCCATTACTCTTGTGCCAGTATGCTGCTACCCTTCTTATCCTGGGGAGCCCAAAACTGGGCACAAACTCCAAACGTGGTCTCACCTGTGCCAAGCAGAGAGGAAGGATCACTTCCCTGGGTCTGCTAGCTACATCTTACTAAGACATCCCAGGAAGCCAAAGGGCTTTTTTGCCACAAGGACACACCACTGGCTCATGGGTAACTGGTTGTTCACTAGGAACCCCCTGTTTTCTTTCTGCAGATCTGCTGCCTAGACAGTCAGCCCCAGCCTGGATGTTTGCAAAGGGATTACTCCCTTCCAGGTGCAGGACTTACATTCACTCATTCAAACTTCACAGGGTTACTGTCAGCCCATTTACCCAGCCTGTCAGTGGCAAGCCTAATTCTCTGTAGCAACTGCTCCTCCCAGCTTCACAAAGCTTGAGAAGAGTGCACTCCTCATTTAATAGGATGTTAGACATGATGGCAAATGAATTTCCAGGAAAGTTTGTCCCATAATCCTCTAAAAGACTGCAGTTAGAACTAAGGTTATATCCACATTCAGAGTGTTTCAACATTACTTCACTTGAAGTTTTGCGTAAGTTTTCCCCCAGTAACTCATCTCAGAAGGGTTGAGTAATACATGACCCAGAGCTGAATATTTTTCAGCTTTTCTTTTCCTACTACCACCAATCATGAGAATGCTACTTGCATTGAAAAAAAATTGCTTTTTAGTTTAAGTCTGTGAGCACAAGGTCTTCTCTAGCTGACCTGTGCTTGCCTAAATGATTTGCACTCCTAACTATGACAGTGAGGTCCTTTTTGTGTGCTTGTGACCAGCCCTGGGAGGCAGGTGCCCCAAACTGATGATGTTAAAGGAGATTTTGACCATCACCTATATCAAACAGATTTCAGGGAATTTCAAGGAGCTCTTTTGAACAAAGCAGCAGCATGAAAAGAACAAAAATAGAATCATGAACATTTGTAATAACTTATTATTACGACAGCTGTAAAAGGCTTCTGTAAAGACATGACCCCCACACCCTTCTCTATAAATTTGAGAGTGATGGATTCCATGAGTGGACTGTTAGACTGGGTAAGAAAGAGGTTGGATGGTCAAATCTGGAGGGCTGTAGCCAAAGGCTCAGTGTCCTAGTGGATATTAGTGGCAACTGGTGTCCTTCAGGGGAGGAAGTGTCCTTCCTATACACTACTGGTTATGTCATTTTTACCCTGAAATATCCATTCTCTATCCTGGAGATTATCTCAGTTTTATCCCAATTTTTTCCCTAACTGTCCTCTACTGATTACCTCAGTTTACCTCAATATTTTTATTCTCTCCCAAAGTATTAACTCAACTTCATTCCTAAAATATTAATTTTATTCCCCTCTGCAGATTATGCAGGTTTTTTGCATTCTCTCCCCTACACAATACCTCAGTTTTTTCCTAAAAAATGTCCCATACTTGTCCCCTGTAGATTAAGTCAGATTCTAACCCCAAACCCTTCCATGACTTATCTCAATTTTCCCTGCAAAATGCTCATTCTATCCATTACAGATTACCTCAAATTTCTTCTCCAAAATATTCAGTCCCCTACTTTCTCTCAGAAAGGCTCTATTTTCTCTCTAAAGTCACCAGGTTCTGCACCCATAAAAGGCCGATTTTTTAAAAAATTATATTAATTCAGCACTTGTCTCAAAAAACATCACCTCTGCTCCCCCTCACAATCTACCTTTGCTTTTCCCTCAAAAATGTTCATTCTGTCCCTGAGAAAATTCCCTCAGATTTTTGCTTCAATTTTACCTCCATCCCCTACTGACTACTTCACATATTAAACCCAAGATATTCATTCTGTCCCTTATAGGTTACCTCACATATACAAAAAAAAAACCAGTTCATTCTGTGCCTTACAGATTTCCTCAGGTTTTACCCCTAGGTTCTCCCTACCTGTCCCCTACAAATAACCTTAATTTCACCCTCCAAAATGTCACCTACAAAGTGCCTCAATCTTTCTTCAAAATGTCCCCTACAGATTAGGTCAGATTATATTTCCAATTTATTCGTTATGTGCCCTGCAGTGTTGCTTGATTTTACAACCCTAGATTACCTCTTTTATTTCCAAAATGTTTATTCTGTCCCTTACAGATTAGCTCAGCTTTTACCACCACACTTTTCCCAACCTGTCTCAATTTTTACCCCTAAAATGTCCTCTACTAAGAACTTCATTTTTACCTTCATTCTTTCCCCTGGAGATTACATCAAATTTTATCACCCAAGCCTTCCCCACTTCTCCACTACTGACTACCTTGTTTTCATCTCAAAATGTTCATTATCTACAACACAACCTTTTATCTCCCAAATTTCCCCCCCCTGCCTCTTACAGATTACCTCAATTTTACCCTGATGACACTCAGCAACTGCTCTGCTCCTCCCCTGGCTCACCACAAAGAGCTGTTTCTATTTCCTTCATAATTTCTCACATCTTCAAGCCCTTAATTCTAGTTTCACTTGCATATAGAGAAGTTTTATTTGTATTTTCAAGCCCTGTGGATTTATTAAGGAGTTCTTATGTTCTAAAACCTTGTGTAGAATATGGCAGGTACGGGGTGTGCAAAACGCCAATCACTTGGTTTTTAAAATTTATAAAGTTTAATAATAATAAAATGGTTATAAAAATAGTATACAATTAGAGTAATAAAAATTTAGAGTTAGGACAATTACAAGGCAATAAAAAGCAAAGAATTACAGCCTGGGCTGGGTACCTCTTTCTGGACAAAAATGAGCCAGGTAAAAGGACCCCGTTAAAAGAGAATTTACTCCTTAAGAGGGATAACCTGTTGCATATACAAAACACTTCATGATTATGCATATATTTTATTTAAAACAAGAAATTCGTCTGGTACTTGTCAAAAAGTTTCTGTTAATCCCCAGGCACCTTCGAGTCTAAGTCAGGCTTGAAGAAGTTCGTTTCTGTTGATAAGGAAAGCCATAAATTCCTCTCCTCTGGAAAATTTAGGGGTTTCTGTAATTGTTATCTCTGTGCGAAGAATTTCTTGATTATCTTCTCCTTTTCTTGAGCTAATAAAAAGAATATCTCACACACATAGTTTCTATTTTAACTACTAAAGCTTAATTTTAATTACAAAACTACATTTACTATATTATTAAAATGTTAATACAGCATAACTTTCCAACATTACACATACAATATTCATTGTAACATTTGCGAAAAGCCAATCATAAAACATGCGTTTTTCACACGGGGGGTGGCATTTTGAAATTTTTATATAAATGATTATTACTTGTCCATAGATATATAGATATAAATGAGAAACTTAACGGGATTTAGCATTTTAGCATTCCCCTCCCTAGGAATTTTCCGTTTTGGGCGGTAAACCACTACACTGCCGTAAAGCGCGCTGCCACCTCACGGCACCACACTGCCGTAAAGCCCCGCCGTGCCCGCCACACTGCCGTAAAGCACAGGCGCCGTGCCGCGGCTCCCGGCCCGACTCCGGCGCTCTCCCTCCTCCCGGTACTCCAAAGCCCCTGGAGCGGGCTCTGGATAGTCCTCAGGAAAAGCCTCCAGCCGAGGAACCCCTTCACAATGACGCACATCAGCCCGGAAATTATGGGAACCTCCCCAAAATAACGGAGACCCCACGGAGCTATTAGGAAGCCCCCCCCCCCAGAATGATGAGGGACTCCCCAAAAAATGATGGGGAATCCCTTCAAAATGGCAGGGGAACTTCCCAAATATTACGGGAGCCCTCCCTGCAAATGACTGCGACACCCCAAAAAATTATTTAAAATCCGCCAAAAATTATGAGGGAGCCTCCAAAATGTTGGAAACCACGTCCCGAAGTGGCGGCGCAGCCCCAAAGCCCAGCTCACTGCGGGACCAGCCCGCTGCCGTTCCCATCCATCGCCCGCATGTTCTGTGTGAAAAACACTAATCACTTGGGTTTTTTTAAAATCTTAAAAGTTTATTAGTAATAAAATAGTCATTAAAAAATAGTAATAAAATTAGAGTAATAAAAATTTGGACAATGAGGATAAGGACACTACGAGACAATAAAAAGCAAAGAATTACGGACGTCCGGATGTTTTTGGCCACTAAGCTGCCAAAAACATGCCTTGTGAACAAAGGAATAACCCTTAAAAGCAATAGCCTGTTACATATTCAGATATCTCATACGTGATGCATAAATTCCTTGCAAATTAAGAATTTTTCTGGTTTTTGTCAACTTCTTCCCCTTAATCCTGGGGGTTCCATAAAGACAGAGAGAAGGTGGAAGAATGTTTTGTCTTTTCCAGTAAAGACGCTGTAACTCCTCTGGTTTCATGTCATTGTTATCTCTGTGCAAAGTTTCTTGTTTATCTTATCCCTTTTCTTGAGCTAGTAAAAAAATATCTTACATCACAGAGTTTCTATTTTAACATTATATTATAACCTAAAACTATATTTAACACACTACCTAAGATAATTAATACAGCATAACTTTCTAACACTACACATATAATATTCATTTTAATATTTGCGAAAAGCCAATCATAAAATACGCATTTTTCACAATCTGGATCTTGTCGGGGGATTTTAGGGGTGAAATCGGGGAGGCTTTGGGGTGTCCCCCAGTCTGTAATAATTAAGGGGGTGGGGGATCCCTAAAGGAACCCACCGTGGGGGTGGGGGCAGCAGCAGCACTGAGGTCAGCAGCAGGGACACAGAGCCCATCCATATCCCAGACTCGTCCCTCAGAGTGAGGGGAGAGAAAAGTCGGGATTGTCAGAGGGAAGAATTAGTGACACGGGGATTAGGGACACAGGCAGCTGGCTCAGAGGCACTGGGAACAGAGAGAGATGGCGATGGCAGGGGATAGTGGTGGGTGCAGGAATGTTACAATCCAGTTTAAACCCAGAAGAGCAAAGAAAACTAAGTCTCTATGTATAAACCAGAAAGAAGTTTGAAGGTTCAAAATATACTCAGAAAGGAGATTAAAACCAAACCAAAAATTGGTATGTTTTATTTAATTGTAAAAGAGGCACAGAGAAAGAAAAAGAGGGAAAGAAAGCAACAGAGAAAGAAGTGTGCATGGGGAGTGGGGGGACAGGGGAAAGTGACAGGGGTTAGGTGTGTTATAGTTAAAAATGATCAAGCCGAATTAATAACTAATAAAATAGGTTTTTATTTCACGACCAAGATTCGGTTGTAGATAGTCACAATCAAAGGGACAGTGCCAAGCCCGGGATCGGCGCTGGGTGAACACATCCCCTCTGTTCACAAATCCTGTCTCTGTCTAGTCAGTTTTTATACACTTTTTTTCTGCCTTCAGGCAGAGGTTCTCCTATTTTTCTTGTATTCATGGGTCTCCTTTTCTGTGTGCTGGGCTGGACAAAGCTGTTTCTGGGAAGCGATGAATGCTGATGTTGAGTTACTGAACCTGGCATTGAGAGGTGTGTTCCTGACGATGCTCCTGAGACTCTGATATCTTGATCGCAGGTATCTCCCGTGTATTCATCGCTGTGTGTCTCCCAGATGGCCCAGGAAGGAGCTCATCTCCTCACAGAGCCACGCTTTTCCGTTTGTAAATGAGGTCTTTCTGCTCGCTGCCAGCTGTGGTTTCGCAGCCTTTCCCCGGCTGCGGCTTGTGATTTAAAACTTTAAGAATTTTTCATACAAGCATCATTTCTTACATACATATATTTTACCTAAGCACAAATTATTCCATAACATATATTACAGGTGCAAGCATATCACCTATCCTGGGGTCCCAGCAACATCTCACTGCTCCTCGCCATCTGGTCCTGGTGGTGAGGGTCCCCTGCCGCCGCCATGCCGCTCCACGCCGAAGAGTAGAGAATTCCGTGGATTAATACACACTTGGGCCAGGTGGGAACGCCCCCGAGCCTCCCGTGCAGGTTTGACACTGTCCCTTGCAACGCTGTGGATCTGTTGCGTCGTGCTGCAGTGCTCGGGTGCAGGGTCTGGGGACCTCTTTTGGGGGGCCTTTGATGGGCCGTGTCACCCCTCGGCTGTGGACAAGCTTTTCCCCGGGTGCAGGGCCCTCAGCCGGGCTCCTGTGCACACCAGAGGATGGGCGGGCAGCATGGGCGGCCTCTGCACCGCTGACCAGAGCCCTTCCCAACACACACCACGGCCTGTTCCCCCCTTCTGTTTGACCGCTGACCAGAGCCCTTCCCAACACACACCACGGCCTGTTCCCCCCTTCTGTTTGACCGCTGACCAGAGCCCTTCCCAACACACACCACGGCCTGTTCCCCCCTTCTGTTTGACCGCTGACCAGAGCCCTTCCCAACACACACCACGGCCTTTTCCCCGCTTCTCTTTGGTGCCCTGTGGTCTCCACCCTGAAGGTGTTAGGCTCCTGCCTCGTGAATGCCCCCAGGCCTGAGCTGTTACTTTGACTTATCTTCACCAGCGAGCAAGGGCCTCTCAGAGCCCCCATTCAGGGTGCCGTGGTCATCTCTGCACCTTTTGTAATACAGCTTTGCTGTAATAGGCAAAAGGCTTTCATGGAAATGTTTATGTCATAAACCATAATATTTCAGTCTCTGACAATGAGGAAGAGGGCAGAATGAACCAATAGGGACAGGCAGCTGGACAAACAGATGGAAAAGGCCAAAAAATAGCAACAGGGTACAGAGCAGAGAGGAAGGAATAAAAAGTGGGCACAGCAAGATGGATAGAGAGAGATGAAAAAAGGAAAAAGCAACAGACTATGCAGCAGGAAGGGAGGAATTAAAACACAGGGATGGGAAGCAATAAGATGTAGGAGGTGCATGAGTTTCAAAGCACGGGACAGGGAAATAGAAAAGGAGAGCAGAGAAGGAAACAGAATCACACCGTCCACAGGGCTGAAAAGGAAGAAACTGAATCACAGGGAGGACAAAGACAGAGAAATTAAAAATACTGATGGGCTACAAGACAGAGAGGAAGGAATGAAAAAAAACAGGGAGCTGGAGCTGGAGCTGGAGCCAGGCAGAGAGAGATGGAGAAATTAAAAACAGCCGGGGCAACAGGGCACAGAGAGAGGAGAAGGAAAAAACAAGGGATATGGAGCCAAACACAGAGATGGCAAAATAATATGATAGCAATGGGCTAACAGAGGGAGAGTAAGGAATGAAAAGATAAAAAGACCTGACACAGCACCACCTGCACAGGAAGAACAGCACCAGCTAGGGAATGAGGAATTAAAACGGTGACAGAGAGCCTGAGGTGGGCAAGAGAAAGAAAGATGGGCCTCAGGGAAGGAAAGGAGGAATTAAAGATTGTGATCTAGCACCAGACTGAGAGATGAAGAAAGAATTAATTGATAAATAGGGAGCCAGAAAAAAAAAAAAAAAAAAAGAGAGAGAGAGAAAGAGAGAAAGAACACATCCCAGTACAGGACAGAGAGCAAGGATTTCAAAATGAGGGGCAAGGGAGCAGAGCAAAGAGAGATGGAGAAAGACTTACTCCATGCTACAGAGCCAAGCAAGAAAACCTTGAACAGGGACAAGCTTCCAGACAGAGAGACATGGAGATGGGAGAAATACTGACAAGCTCCAGGACAGAGAGGGAAAAATTCAAAAATACTGCCTGGGAGACAGAGACAGACAGCAAAGGAAGAAGAAACCAGGGACTATAGGGCAAATACAGGGACAGGGAACTGCTCAGAGCAAAATGGAAAAAGGAGATACAAGGGAGCCGAAATAAAAAAAATTGCAGCCCTGTGGGAAAGAGGCAGGAGGATGGCAGTGGAGGGGCAGGGAGCATCCTAGGACACGCAAGAGGGAAGACAGAGCCCAGAGGACTCACCACAGCTCTCCTTCTTGGCATTGCTGGGACAATTTGCCATTCCAAGTGCATCTTTCTCTCCTCCCTTCCTCTCCTGTAATTCCAGCTGCTGGGCTATCCTCCACCTAAGAGAGCTAAGAGTGTCTCAGATCTCTTAAAAGATGAAGCTTCCCAGGCACATGGCCCCAGTCCCACACTGCAGCTGTCCCGTGCTCTGGTCACACAGAGGGATCCACAAGGCACAGCCATACTGCAGTTGCCAGGACAGGCTGTCACACAGAGCTGGCCAGAACATTACAGGTCCCATAACTGATCTGCCCATGGTTTTTCCCCTAGAGACAAACAGGTCCCCCACACCCTGAGGTGGTCCCTGAAGATGCACTTGCCCCCAAATCCCAGGCCTTCACTTCACTCACTCCAGCTGCTGACTATCCCCTTATTTTCCCACACTTGTTCCTCCCCTAAATTTCTCATAATAATGTCATCCTTTCTTGTACGATTCAAATTGCCTTTTCCTCATTTTGGCTCGTGCTCCTTTTCCTCCTCTCTGGACAGGTGCCTGGGAGGCATGTCCCTGCCCAGCCAGCCCCACAGCCAAACCTACTCCAGCAAGTGACCTGAGCAGAGTCACAGTTACAATTTACAGTGAAGATTGTGTCTTCTTCCAGTGCTGTGCTGGGGATGAGACAGTCTGAACTGACTGCAGTTATTGGGTGTGTGTGGGGCAGGCATGTCAGGTGAGAAGAGAGCCCCCACCTTCCACCAGTTGAACTTTTATCACATAGTTTAACAGTTTCCTCAGAACAAAGAAGCCTCAAAATTATATGGAAAGCCTCAGGCAAATTGTATCCATTAGCTAAGTACGCAAACAATACTGAACTGGTGGAGGGCTGTGTAAGAAATGGGGCAGGCTGGCGGGGAACAAGAAGACAGTGGTGCCAGGACATTCTGCAAAATGCTATTTGAAACAGTCTGGGGAATCCAAAGCAAGAAAAAGAGTTGGACGTGGGACAGAGAATAACTTGTAAGGTGAGCCAAAGCTGAGACCTGAAGAGGCATTTCAAGAAGTAGAATGGAGGAAAAGAGAAACTGGTCACATGCCAGAAAAAAACAGGGGAAGCCGGTTTGACAGCATCATTCCCAGGGTGTTTCTGCATACTTTATTTATCCCCGCAGGGAAGAACTGCTGATGAGGTCAGAGCCACCAGGGAAGCTGGGACTTCCAGCTGCACCAACTTTAGAGCAGGAATAGCCTCTGCTTCACATAGAGCAGGCAGCTCCACGGAATCCAGTGTGTAATCACATCCTGTGCTTTGACTGCAGATACATCAGACAAGGCACACTTTTTTCAAAATCCATCTGCACCCAGTCAAGCTGCAGAAGTTGCATTTAGGTATGCATTCATTTCACTCAGTTCCCCAGCTTTCATTCACATTCATTCAATTTATCCAACTCTGTTCACACTGTCAAATCCCCATAGTCACAGACCTGGAGGGGTGCTGGTTTCACCAGGATCCATGTTGCATGTAACAAAAGGGAAGACGGGCACCAACCATCACACTCTTTTGTTATCACTTGTATTATTTTCCACTGGCAGGGGAAAACTGCCTGTGAAGGCTTGTGGGACCTAGCACTGACTGTGGTAGCATCCTTGTGCTTCACAGTCTGGCTACTGCTGCCTCCATGCACGTCATGGAACTTCTCTGGTTATTTTCTGTGTTTCCACGGTCTATGGTCTGCTCCAAGTTGAATCAACAGGAAATAAATGTTATTTGTGATGTGCTGTATCTTCCTTCCACGTCCAGCACGTCAGATGGTAGGATTTTCTGCTGACAAGTTGTCTATGCTACAGAATGCAAAACTTCCTCTTTGAGAAAAAACAATTCATTTCTCAATTTTACTGCCTGAAGCTGTGGTTTTGGTTATTTAATACAGGCCATTCTTTTAGCCTTTGCTCTGCTGTTTCTTCTTGTGCTTGTGCACAGCCACTTCCATTCATGCTTTGCTCATACCAATCAATATTTCAGTTTCAAGTCTCTGAAAGATGATTTTGCTTACTACGAAGTCAGCTGAATACCAGAGTCAGGGTAAATAAGGAAATACTACAGCTGCAAATGGAGGACACCAGAGAGAAAGATTTACAGGGTAGCAAGAGGTTACAGTGATCCAGCCACACTGGTTTCTAACTTTAACCAAAGGGCTTGATACTTGAGGTTGGAATCACTATGAAAATAGCACCATTTTGGGACTCCTTCATACACAGATCCCTTTTGCCTCACCCAGTTGTGTTGTTTCACATAAATTGTGTTATAGGTAAAAATGATCTAGCTGAATTAATAACTAATAAAATAGGTTTTTTTATTTTGCGACCAAGATTCGGTCTAAGATAGTCACAATCAAAGGGACAGTGCCGACCCGGGATCGGCGCTGGGTGAATACAGGTCTGACTTCTACAGCATCGGATCTCCTCTGTTCAGGAATGCTGTCTCTGTCTAGTCAGTTTTTAGACACTTTTTTCTGCCTTCAGGCAGAGGTTCTCCTATTCTTCTTGTATTCATGGGTCTCTTTTTCTCTGTGCTGAGCTGGACAAAGCTGTTTTTGGGAACTGATGAATGCTGATGTTGAGTTAGGGAACTTGGTATTGGGATGCATGTTCTTAACATGCTCTTGAGGACTCTGACTATCTGACTATCTTGACTGCAGATATCTCCTGTGTATTCATCGCTGGGTGTCTCCTAGCTGGCCCAGGAAGGAGCTCATCTCCTCACAGAGCCACGCTTTTCCGTTTGTAAATGAGGTCTTTCTGCTCGCTGCCAGCTGTGGTTTCCAGCCTTTCCCTGGCTGCGGCTTGTGGTTTAAAACTTTAAGGATTTTTCATACAAGCATCATTTATTACATACATATATTTTACCTAAGCACAAATTATTCCATAACATATATTACAATTGGTTCTGTTTAAAGTTGCTAAGGAAGTGTTTGGGCATTTGTATTTGCAAAACATAGTAGCAAACAGGATAAATCCAGCAATGTTTCTTTGTTTGCTTTTATTCAGGCCTGATCCAAAACCCTTCTTTGAATGTATTTAAGTGGAGAATAGATCCTGCTTGCCAAGATTGTATTTGTAGTTTCTTTCTGCTTGCAATGCTTCACTTTACTGCTCCATACTGTTTATACTGTTCCAACAAAGTATACAGCAAAACTCCTCAGGCCAGTAGTTCAGATTTCTGAGTGGATTAATGCAGAAATGTATGTTTTCACTGGAATTGGATGGAAAAAAACCCAAAAGACAAATAAATACAAGCAAATTACTGTACAATTGGCCCGATTCATTGTTATTATCTGTTATTATTATCTAGCTGTTATTGTTATTATCTATTTAAAGCTGGCAATATATTGCTGACTCAATGTTTGAATAATTTTCTTCCTTATCGTCAGTCCTGAAACTACCTCGAGTATGGATCTGAGTTTTATTATCCTTGATGATCTATTGACAACCTGAGAATGCCATTATCCACACCTAGAGCATAAACCAATTCAGAATTATCAATTTACTTACGTAAAGCTATGATGTGGCAAATTCCTCCTTCTACCTCTCCTTTTCTATTGCTTTTAAAAAATAATTTCATTGGTTCGAATATCACAGGAAGAGGACAGATATGGGGAAATATGCCCAAAGAAAAGGTACTTACATAACCTTCAACAACAAGGAAACAACATACCACAGGCAGTACCACCTTGGCTTTATTCCTGGAGGGAGTTCTCTCTTTATGACCTGAACAGTGCCTATGGCTTTGTAGTTTCACATGCCTTTCAAATGAGACATCAGCAATAGGCAACACAGGCCACTCAGTTTATTTTCAAAGTTAACTTCCTGATCCAGAGGGAGCAGTTGATACTGTCCCTGAAACTTACATTTCCAAAGGGTTTCAGTACAAAAGTTAATCTCAAATGGATTTAATCCTCAACCCTCTTTAGAGGCAGTATTTGTTGTGCTTCTTCCCCATCGCACAGACCCTCCCCAGCCTTACTTCAACACTAAGAGGAACCTGGCGCTTCTGCTTCTGTCATGGTTTAACCGCAGCCAGCAAGACTCACTCCCCACCAGTAGGACTGGAGAGAGAATCAGAAGGGTAAAAGCTGGAAAACTCCTGGATTGAGATAAAGACAGTGTAATAGGGAAAGCAAAGGCTGCACACACAAGCAAAGCAAATCAAGGAATGAATTGCCTACTTCCCAAGGAAAGGCAGGTGTTCAGCCACCTCCAGGAGACCAGGGCCCCATCACGTGTCACCGTGTGTCGGGAAGACAAACACTCTAACTCCCAATGTCCCAGCCTTCCTCCTCCCACCTTCTCCCAGCTTCCCACGCACCCCAGCCCCCTCCCCAGCGTGGCAGTACAAGGAGTAGAAAAGACCTTGGCTGTGTGCAAGCACTGCTCGGCAATAATGAAAACACCTCTATTATCATTCCTGTGTTCGGGACAAATCCAAAACACAGCCCCACAGCAGCCACTTGAAGAAAATGAACCCTACCCCAGCCAAAACCAGCACAGCTTCACAGCCCTGCCAGGACATTGCTGCAACCAGTGCTAATCAGCAGCTCACTGCCAGTCGGGAAGAAAGAAAAGTAATGGCATTGCTATATAAATACTAGAGTCATTTGTGTTATCCTGCATTATATGCTTAATGCTCTGCACTAGATTCATCTTAGTGTAGAGAGAGAGCAAAAGTTAGCTAGGTGAGGAAATGTGGCTGCCTCATCTTGGAAGTGTTCCAGGCCAAGTTGGATGGGGCATGGAGCAGCCTGGTCTAGTGCGAGGAGACTCTGCCCAGCATAGCGGGTGGAACGAGATGATCTTTAAGACCTTTCCAACCCAAACCATTCCGTGATTCCGTGATAACAACAAGGAAACCTCACAGTCCTTTCAATCACTTCTTGCATCATTTATTTCCCGCGTGATGTTCAGCCAAGAAGGCCACCCAGGCTGGGCAGATCCCTGCCCCCAGCGCCACCCGAGCCGCTGGCCGCGCCCTTGTCTTCGGTTTCGATTCCCGTCGAGCGCGGCCGAGAGGCGGTGACGAGTCCCCGCCCTGCTCCTGCTCCTGTTCCGCTGCCGCGCCGCTCCCGCCACAGTCCGCTCGCGGTCCCGTCCCGGGTGGAGAGGCAGGATGTGCGATCCGGCCGTGTGCAGTTTCCTCACCCAGACGCTGTGCGCCCATGGCGGGCGGCTGGGGCTGCGGGAGCTGCAGGAGAACATCGGGCTGTCGGCGCTGCAGCTGCAGGACACGCTGGCGGCGGCGGGCCCCCGGCGGTTCCTGGTGGTGGAGGGCGGCCAGGTGGTCCTGGCCGTGACGGACGCGCGGGTCTGTGTCCGCAAGGAGTGCGACGGCTGCGAGCGGCTGCACCTCTGCAAGCTGCACCTCATGGGCAGGTGCAACCTGGGGCCCAGGTGAGCGCGGGGGCGCGGACACCCCCCAACCCCCTCACCCCCCTCACCCCCGTCAAACCTCTCACATCCCCGAAACGCCTTCACATCCCCCCCAAACTCCCTTACACCCTCCAACCTCCCATGACCCCCAAACTCCCTCACGCATCCCCCAGTCCCCTCACAAACCCCCCAGCCCTCACACACCCCAACCCCCTCACAACCCCGCTCATACCCCCCAAACCCCTCACACCCCCCAAACTCCCCCACAGCCCCCTCACATCCCACGCCCTGCCGGAAGCGCCGCTCTCGCCATGGTGTCCCGGGAGGAGCGGGCAGTAATGCCCTCGGACGAGCTCCGGAAGGACTCGTGTCCTGCCCCGCTATGTCGGTAGAAGCCGACGATTTGGGGGTTTTTTTGTTTCTTTCCTTTTTGTTTGTTTGTTTAAATCTCCTCGTCTCCGCACGCATCGCTCAGCCCCCCCCCCCGGCATCAGGGTGGAGTGGTTTACACCTATTTCTCAGAAGGAAAAAGCAAAGTGCTGACATGCCCTCTGGTTTCGCTCTAGAGAGTTACAGAAGTTGAGTTCTGCTTTAAGTCATTGCTTGGCTTACGGCCCTTTCTTTGAGAGGCACCGTTTGATCATCCAGGTGCATCAGTCCCAGTTTCTGGAATATGGAGGGCTCATGGGATGGGCAGGCCTGGCAACCTCTTCTAGCCACAGGTGGCCAAAGGTGGTGCTTGGTTCAAAAAACATAAAGGAAACCGAAAGTGAATGCAGAAGAGCAACCTAGCTTTGCCACTACAATTACTAATGGAAGAACTTTGTAGTTGAAGCCCCCAAGCCCCAGGTCTGGTGCCGATGCAGTGTTAGGAACGTGCATGATCCCACTGGATCCTTCTTCTTCTGCGCCAACAAAATGGATCACTGTGCACTAAGATCTGGATAGCATGGAGGGGGAAAGCCATATCTCTCTCTCATCATTAAGATTATAACATTTTCTTATTTTTTTGTTACATTACAAACAATAGAGTAAGCTCCCGTGGGGTTTACTGTTAGAAATGCCTTGACGTGTGCAGACACTCATGATGGATGACTTTGTGTGAATTAAAGTTTGCAGTGAGGTGATTCTCTTCATAATGATAAACCATTCTGACCTCTCAATAACACAAAGTATTTAAAGTCACTTTGGTATGCATTAAAAATTAATAAAGCAAAGAGAATACCTTTCATGGGAGAGAGCTTGATTAAAATGAGAGGGCAGAAATTCTGCTAGGTGGACTACGTAGATCAAGACAGAGACTATTTTTTAACTGATAAGGTAAAATCTAGCCTTACTTCCAGGTCTTGCATCCTTTTTCTTTTAGAATCACTGGAAAGAAAAATGTTTGGGCAAGTTACTTGAGTCTTCTGTTTAGTGGAATTTTAGTCCAGTTAATCCTGTTTCTAACTAATGTCTGACAAGTGGCTTTTCACTGTTATTTTCTTTTTTCCTAAATGTCTTATTAAACGCAGATGTGTAGTTATCATTGTATTTGTAGAGTGTTTAAAACCTTTGACTGGGAAATACAGACTCAAGTGATGTAGATCACTGTGTGACTGTTGGTGGACTCTCAAGTTGACTCTGGACAAACGCTGTGATGGCTCCCACCTCAGATATTCTGTAGCTTACCTAACTTCATAGCCATTAATCGAGTGCCTACAGCATTAATTCCCTTGGAAGGTTGTTTCTCAGGACCAAAGAGAGCACACTTCTGCCCTTCCTGTTTTCTTGCTTACAAAGAATGCATCCAACAGGTAGCAGAGGTCAGGGGAGAAATACCTACACAAGGGTCTGTATGGAAGGATTGGACCAGACACACCTTGAGGTAAAACTGTCATGAGGGGAGTGTCAGGAGTTAAATAGAGGCTGAAAGAGTAAAGGGATAGACTTGAATCTGGTAAATTAACAGGTACTTTTACTGGTTGAGTATGTCTAATCTTAAGGCTGTATCAGATCATGTGTTGAAGAGCAGGACATGAGGGAGCTGTATTTTACTGCATTAAATTAATGCACAGGCTGACTATGTATGTGTCTCCTCTCTGTTACTGATTTGCAGTACCATTTCAAATAGATGTAAAAAATCTGCAATCTCTAATTCATACTCATCAGACTTTTGGCTTTGTAAGTGGCAACACTGACTTCGTTATTGTAGCTTAATTGCTTCTTTTTTTCTCATTTTCTTACCTGCTTTTGATTTTTTAAAAAATTAAACTTCACAGCCACTGAAGATAACAAAATGTGTCGTTTTCACCTTCACTGTTGCTGTTGGATGTTTCTTCACTTGCCATCCCTAGGAACACAACTTTTGACGTTCACAAAATGAAGGCTGTTCCAACTTCTGGCACTGTTGGTGAACTCCTTTAGAATTAACTTTCCCTCCAGCTGTTTAGGTCATGTGACTTGACTTGGCTCTTCCTGGAGGCAAAGAATGCCTGGGGTCTGGCTGCACTGAAGTTTAAAATGAGGAGGATAGGGTCACAGAGGAGTTCTGCTCTTTGGTCCATTCTCTGGCTAATTACAGACACCATCTAAGTGTTCAGAGGCTCTCACCAAGCCACCTTTCTCTCATGGCTTTTCCCAAGTTGCACATTATCTGAGGTTCTTCTTTAAATCAACTTGACTAAAGGAGTAAACATTGATATTTATGTGTATTTTCTTGCAGCTCTTGTAAGTACTCACATGACATCATGAATGCAGAGAACAAGAAAGTTCTAAAAAAACATGATTTGTCTGGCCTCAGCGAGAATGAGCTGCAAGTCCTGCTTCTCCAAAACGATCCATTCTTCCTCCCTGATGTAAGTTGTACTGATTTCTTAAGAGAAAGTTTCTGTTCATTAGGAATGGGAGAGGGCAAGTTCTGATCTTAATGTCCAACTGTTAAGATATGAAACAGGATTAGTCAGAATGAAGGAGGAATGGCAGTGGCAATGTGAAACAACATAAAGCCAGATCTGTGAAAGGGCTGTGCATTTAAAATAATAAAAAAACATTCCCACAGCAGTAAAACTGTTCAATAAGTACCCAGTGTACACATCTGGAGAAGGCCCTGTCATCTGTGATGTGTCAGGAGTAGACCTGCCCTCTGTTAGCAGGAGGTGGGCAGCAAAGCTACAGCCTGTCTTGTGTGCCAATTCTGTTATCCCAGCGGGGTGGCCATAAAGCTGCTCAAAGCAAGCAAACAAAAATGTCAGCAATTTCACCAGAGGTTTACAGAAGGTGAGATAAGCAAGAGAGAGTTGAAAGGTCACAATAATTGTACATGCTTACAGGGTAAAAGGCATGACCAAAACCCAGTTTGTTGCCTCTGTTCTATGAGATGAAGACTAGGAAGTGAGTGCCCCTTTCATTTTCCAGTCTATGTAGGTCTGCACAGGCCTGCACACATTTTGGTGCTTGAGGGTATAAGAGATGAGAAGAATCTGTGAGAAAATGACCAAATGACTGCAGTCAGTTTCATGTCAAATCTGGCTCTTCCAAAGTGCATGGAGTTTTTGTACGCTGGCTTTCTACAAAGGAATCTTTACCCAGTTTGTATGCCACTCATTGATTTTGTTAAATTTGGTTGAACATTCCATTCTGGTTCAGCATGTGTCTATAAGGGCAATACTGTCTTCAAAGTATGGCTGTTTCAAAGTCAGTTATACCCTGTTCTGGCTACAATTGATCCTGGTTAAGAAATTACCAAAGTACTGCCCTTGTCTTTTGTAGGTTATAATCTCCACAGATTTGTTGACACAACAGTTCTATTGTTTCTTTGTTCCCTGCTGTGAAAATGCTAGACTTTGACAAACCAGATTTTTTTTTTTTAATTATGTAGTGTTTTAAAGTATGTTTTACTGGCAGACTGAAAGAACACAGTGGTAAACAAGGAGAATTACTAATTGTTCCCAGTAGTGAGCAAATAGTAGCAACTGTTCTTGGTTGGTGTTACCCTTAAGTGCTTACTAGAAATCTGTTCAGCTCTCACCCCTGGCAGGCATCATTAATTACCTGTAATTGAGCACTTTAACTCCTATCATGCAGTAAAATAGCAAAACCAAGAGAAAACTGTGATCAATGTAGGCCATTCATAAACCTGAGAGTTTGGAGATCGGATGTAAAAGCCAATTTGGCTATTTCCTGCTTAGAAATGCTGAATGGTTGTTGTGTGAAGACATGGCATGTAGGAAGCTCTCAAGAAAGAAGACACTTTGGAATTCTCTGACTTGAACTGGGGTTCAGAGTAAGAAAAACACAACAGCACCACAGCATCAGGGGTTTTCACACTCCCTCATCTCTCTGGCTCTCCTGTTTTGTTTGTTTGTTTCTTTCTTTCGGTTTTGGTTGGTTTTTGGTTTTGTTTCTTGGCAGGTGCAAGGGGACAGTGTGCTTTCTTGATGTAGCTAAATAGTGGATTCCCTACTGTCATGGTTTAAGGCCAGATAAGTACCATGCAGCCACTTGCTCTCTCCCACCCTGGTGGGATGGGGAGGAGAACTGGAAAAGAGGTAAAACTTGTGGGTTGAGATAAGGATACTAAAATAATTGAAATAGAATAAAACATAATAACTGTAATGAGAAGGAGAGAGAGTAATTAACAAAACCCAAGAGATACAAGTAATTCCCAGTACAATTGCTCCCCACCCACTCACTGATGCCCAGCCCATCATCCCTGAGCAGTGGCTGGTGGCTCCTGGGAAGAGGGATTTGGAGGGGACCTGTGAGAGTCCCAGTGTGATACTGGGACTCTGCCAGACAGCTGTGTGTCCTCCTTAAAGAAGCTTTCTTATTACAGGCTGTTCTGGGAGCAAAACTGTTACTGTGGTGCTTAGTGGTCAATATGAAGGAATTTTTGGTCTCTTGAGTTGTTCCCTGGTCTGATTCTCTGTGTACCCTCTTTCAGTGAATAGAGGAATAAAGAAGTGCATTGCTTTTTCCATATGTAATCTAATCTCAAAGCACTCTCCTTACCCTTCTATAAGCTCAAATCTTCAATGCAGGATAAGCTTTACAAATAGGAAGTGCAAATTCAGTTTCAGCTCCATGAAATGATAACTCATTTGACACAGTGTACATGTTTTTATGGAGACATTTGTTCTTTGTTGTTCATTATGATGTAGGGGGTTTTAAAATAGAATAACTGTAAACCAGTCTGGTTTTATGCAACAGTCTTGCACCCATTTTTGGCACCCCTGAGCTTGTTGGGTTGGCTTTTCTTGGAAACAAAACATGTACAACTTCGAAACTGAAAAGGCATGAGTCAGCTTAAAATACCTGCTCCTCTAGGCAAGAAATTTGTCTAGATTAAAGAAGCTGCAGTTAACACATGACTTTTAATCACCATTTTTCTGCTGTTAAAGTTGAATGCCTGTAGGACAAAGAAAAATTCTAATGTGCTTTTCCATTTCTTATTGTATCCTCTCCACTTTTAGACCTGCCAGTTTTACAACAAAAAAGGTTGTCACTGTATGCATCAAAACAACTGCAACAAGCTTCATGTTTGTCGACACTTTCTCCAGGGGAAATGTAAATTTCCTCGATGCATAATGTCCCATAACCTCTTGGATGACCATGCAATGAGAGTGTTGGAAACTGTAGGCATTGATGGGAAGATAGCTTCAAACTTCCAGGCTATATATGATTACAGGCATGTTGAATTCAACAGGGAACAGAGGAGGATGCATGGTAAGTTTCAAGAAACAATGATTTTGAGTTTGATAGAGGTAGAAACTGTTCTTGCCTTACTTCCCAGCTAAACCCCACCATCCTTTTGATGCTTTCAGTACACAACTACAGAAATGATTATTGGAAAAAGCCAGAAGTTAAAAGGATTAAAGAACCGAAGACAACTTTAGAAACAGTGCAATGCATGCTGGATGTGCCACCTTCAGAAGGTAAATGCCTAGATAATAGTACCAGCTGTTTCCTTGTGGAATCAGCTTTTGTACTTCTCTTCTTGCAATATATATACACATTTTTTTCCTCTCTGCTATTATGCACTTGCAAGAATGGAGTAAATCATGGCACAGTCACGTGGGAGGGAGAATGCACTTTTATTGCTTCAAGTACTGCATTCAAAACAGCAATTGAGTGGCTGGCAGTAACTGTGACTAGCTAGGGTTTGTAACTGTAATTGCACCTCTGTTGTATCAGCAACAGTGGAGTGCTAGTGGAAAATTACATGTGTGATGGACATAATTCTCCACAGAGATGGGGATATTGCCAGCTAGCTGAACTTGTGGCCCAGCAGTGCTGCTCATTCAGTCTTCTCACACAGGTCCCAGTAGCCCTGTACCTGCCCAGAGCCAAGACCAGTTGCCAACAGGAGCGAGAGATAAAGATAAAGGTATGGATTGTTTCCCACCCTCCAGTCTTGAGACCAGTGGTTTTCATTGGGCCTTGATTTCACACAGCCTGACAGCTCCCATTGGTAGTTGAGTGCAGCTTATGTGTGTGTGCCTTACTGTGTGCTGAAATCCATGGTAGCAGATGGCCAGTGGAGCAGTGTTGGAATTTCTGCTCAGGCATTGTGCAGCACTCTGTACAGTCCTGGACACATTTTTTTCTTCCTGGCAAGATGATAGAATTGTATCTGTGCATGCAGTATCCTTCCTTGCCTTCTGTCTGTAGGGAATTAATACAGCTTTGTCAGTAGAGCTGTTGTCTCGATATACCTTCCAGTGAGTGAAGAGTAACTTGTAAATCTGTTCTTCTGGGCAGAAGGACCTTGGTTTTAAAGCTTGTCAGAGTCCAGTATTCTCTGGACAGGTTCTTTTAGATATTCCACACATGGATGGTGTAATGTTTAATATCAAATCACATGTGTGATGGACATAATTCTCCACAGAGATTGGGATAATGCCAGCTAGCTGAGCTTGTGGCCCAGCAGTGCTGCTCATTCAGTCTTCTCACACAGGTCCCAGTAGCCCTGTACCTGCCCAGAGCCAAGACCAGTTGCCAGCAGGAGTGAGAGATAAAGATAAAGGTATGGATTGTTTCCCACCCTCCAGTCTTGAGACCAGTGGTTTTCATTGGGCCTTGATTTCACACAGCCTGACAGCTCCCATAGGTAGTTGAGTGCAGCTTATGTGTGTGTGCCTTACTGTGTGCTGAAATCCATGGTAGCAGATGGCCAGCGGAGCAGTGTTGGAATTTCTGCTCAGGCATTGTGCAGCACTCTGTACAGTCCTGGACACATTTTTTTCTTCCTGGCAAGATGACAGAATTGTATCTGTGCATGCAGTATCCTTCCTTGCCTTCTGTCTGTAGGGAATTAATACAGCTTTGTCAGTAGAGCTGTTGTCTCGATATACCTTCCAGTGAGTGAAGAGTAACTTGTAAATCTCTTGTTCTTCTGGGCAGAAGGACCTTGGTTTTAAAGCTTGTCAGAGTCCAGTATTCTCTGGACAGGTTCTTTTAGATATTCCACACATGGATGGTGTAATGTTTAATATCAAATTAAATGTGTGATGGACATAATTCTCCACAGAGATTGGGATAATGCCAGCTAGCTGAGCTTGTGGCCCAGCAGTGCTGCTCATTCAGTCTTCTCACACAGGTCCCAGTAGCCCTGTACCTGCCCAGAGCCAAGACCAGTTGCCAACAGGAGCGAGAGATAAAGATAAAGGTATGGATTGTTTCCCACCCTCCAGTCTTGAGACCAGTGGTTTTCATTGGGCCTTGATTTCACACAGCCTGACAGCTCCCATTGGTAGTTGAGTGCAGCTTATGTGTGTGTGCCTTACTGTGTGCTGAAATCCATGGTAGCAGATGGCCAGTGGAGCAGTGTTGGAATTTCTGCTCAGGCATTGTGCAGCACTCTGTACAGTCCTGGACACATTTTTTTCTTCCTGGCAAGATGATAGAATTGTATCTGTGCATGCAGTATCCTTCCTTGCCTTCTGTCTGTAGGGAATTAATACAGCTTTGTCAGTAGAGCTGTTGTCTCGATATACCTTCCAGTGAGTGAAGAGTAACTTGTAAATCTGTTCTTCTGGGCAGAAGGACCTTGGTTTTAAAGCTTGTCAGAGTCCAGTATTCTCTGGACAGGTTCTTTTAGATATTCCACACATGGATGGTGTAATGTTTAATATCAAATTAAATGTGTGATGGACATAATTCTCCACAGAGATTGGGATAATGCCAGCTAGCTGAGCTTGTGGCCCAGCAGTGCTGCTCATTCAGTCTTCTCACACAGGTCCCAGTAGCCCTGTACCTGCCCAGAGCCAAGACCAGTTGCCAGCAGGAGTGAGAGATAAAGATAAAGGTATGGATTGTTTCCCACCCTCCAGTCTTGAGACCAGTGGTTTTCATTGGGCCTTGATTTCACACAGCCTGACAGCTCCCATAGGTAGTTGAGTGCAGCTTATGTGTGTGTGCCTTACTGTGTGCTGAAATCCATGGTAGCAGATGGCCAGCGGAGCAGTGTTGGAATTTCTGCTCAGGCATTGTGCAGCACTGTACAATCCTGGATACATTTTTTCCTTCCTTGCAAGATGATAGAACTGTATTTGTGCATGCAGTATCCTTCCTTGCCTTCTGTTTGTAGGGAACTAATACAACTTTCTCAGTAGAGCTGTTGCCTAAATATACCTTCCAGTGAGTGAACAGCAACTTGTAAATCTCTTGTTCTTCTGGGCAGAAGGACCTTGGTTTTAAAGCTTGTCAGAGTCCAGTATTCTCTGGACAGGTTCTTTTAGATATTCCACACATGGATGGTGTAATGTTTAATATCAAATTAAATGTGTGATGGACATAATTCTCCACAGAGATTGGGATAATGCCAGCTAGCTGAGCTTGTGGCCCAGCAGTGCTGCTCATTCAGTCTTCTCACACAGGTCCCAGTAGCCCTGTACCTGCCCAGAGCCAAGACCAGTTGCCAGCAGGAGTGAGAGATAAAGATAAAGGTATGGATTGTTTCCCACCCTCCAGTCTTGAGACCAGTGGTTTTCATTGGGCCTTGATTTCACACAGCCTGACAGCTCCCACTGGTAGTTGAGTGCAGCTTATGTGTGTGTGCCTTACTGTGTGCTGAAATCCATGGTAGCAGATGGCCAGTGGAGCAGTGTTGGAATTTCTGCTCAGGCATTGTGCAGCACTCTGTACAGTCCTGGACACATTTTTTCCTTCCTAGTAAGCTGACAGCATTGTATCTGTGACAGAATTGTATCTGTGCACCTTGTCTACTGTTTCTAGGCAATGAATATGGCTTTGTTAGTAGAGCTGTTGTCTCGATATAGCTTCCTAGTAGCACTGTACATGCTCAGAGCCAAGACCAATTGTCAGCAGGAGTGGGAAATAAAGATGAAGGTATGAATTCCAACCCTCCAGTCTTGAGATGAGCTTATCTAAAGAGAGTTGATGTCACACAGGTGTTGTGGCTCAGTAAGCATCACACAACCACTTGCTCACTTCCCCCTGATCCCCAGAGGGAAGAGAAAAGAAATAATAAAGGCAAAAAAACTTGAGGGTCAAGATGGGGGAGGGGAAAATCCCCCAAATAATAAGTGGAAGAGGAAAACCAAGCAAAAGAAGTGATACAGAGGCAGTCATTCACCGCCTCCCACACACAGGCTGATGCCTAGCCAGTTTCCTAGTAAAAGGTAGCTAACCCTCCTAAAACCCCTTCTTCTCTCTTTTATTACTGAGCTTTATGTTATATGGCATGGATGTTTGGTAAGTTTGTGTCCTTTGCCCAATTGTATCACCTCCCAAGCTATTGTGCAGCCCCAGTTCTATTCACTCTGGGGGCAGGATGAAAAACGGAGGCCTTGATGTATATCACTGCTGAGGAGAAGCTGGGGCATGAGTGTTTTAACAGCATTGTTTTAGTCAAAAATCTAAAACAGCATCATACGGGTTGTATGAAGAAAATTACATCTTATTCTACCCATGTCCAGTACAGTGACATTTCTGATGTAGCAAAGTGATGCAAAGTCCACTGGAAACAAAATACAAATGTTGACTTACAGAACATAGCAATTACAGTGCACAGTTCAATCATAATAATAATGGGATTCCCATTGCAGATCTTATATAATATACTATAATATACTCACTGTCTCAATATATACTCACTGGGTGTCCCCAGTCCCTGGGGAAATTGAAGCCAGCTCAAACCAGTTGCTGTTTTCAAAAGTCTTTGGTTGGTTGTTTAGGTTTAATACCTCTGCGTGGGGCTGAGCTCTGTGTTCACTACCCCCATGCTGGTCTGGCTGACTCGGAGATTTCTACTCCCAGTCAGTCTGCTCAGCTGCCATTGCCTTTTATGCACCCTCTGGTCCCCTTGGTGTGGAGACAAAGCTTCTTTGCAAGAACCATGGTCAGTCACACCCTGTGGTGTTCTGAGCTTCCTGACACTGCCTTTGCCCTTCCTCACGGAGACTCCTTCCAGTGTCAGGGTTTATTGTTCAGTGACAAAGCCCTGAATTCTGTGTTGGGCTGTGTAGGAGATAGTCAGATCCTTAAAGTGCTTGACTTTGCTACTGCAGTCAAATCCTTGTTTTTTCTGGGATGAAGTACCAAATGCAGGATCTTTCTCTTAAAGCACGTATGGACTGTGATGTTCTTTGCTGTAGATAAAAAGGACAGTTCCTCTGATGAAGCTTCAAAGGACAACAGAAAAGAGAATTGTGATGAGATCTGTTTGTTCTATGTCTGGAAGTACTGCAAGAATAAGGGTAAGCTTTATGAAAAGTAATGTTGTTGAAGACTTGTCTGCAGAGGCATTCCTGTTCAGTGGCTTGGGCTAGTGGTGACAATTGTGCCTCCTCAGTAGTTTCTTTTCTTACCACGTTATTAATAAACACTGCCAGAGTTACAAACATAATCAGAAAAAAGCCAAATGGTACACTTAAACCCTTTATCCTCTGGATAATCTAGCCTATTTCAGCCCTTTTGATGGGGGCAGGTTTTGGGTACGTTTCTGTGGCAAAGCCCTTTAAGTGTGAAGTGTTATCCTTTCTGTTGCCAGAAGATCAAGTTATGAGGTGACTTTATGCTGTCATTATTGACAGCTCATAAATGTATGGCACCCTTTATTCCTATTTCTCTATCCTATGTACATCAGATAATAGCCATATTCTCCCTCCATATGATCCCTCCCAGATCATTTAAAAAGTGATCTGAGGTGTTAAAACATCTTTTAAAAGCCACAGTAGTTGTACCAGCTAAGATAAAGATAAATCTAGTCCATTGTCTTTTAGGTAGTGGCCAGAACAGAGATCTGAGGGAAGAATATAAGTAATTGCATTTGGGAGTTGTCCTGAACAGTCATTTAACCCCCAGGTTTGGCTCTTCCTTTATTATGAGGAGGTACCATGACATTTTCTTTCCCTGATCTTGTCCAGTCAGTTTCTAAAGGACTGCTACTCCTCTGACCACCTGGTCTTGACAAAAGACCCCGTGTAATGTGAACAGTGTACCTGGGTGAAACTGTGAAGGTCAGGCTCAAAGCAGCTGTACTGTGACCACCAGATAACTAAATTCAATTAACTGTTGGAGTGTTAGTGTGCTTTATTTGCTACATTGGGCTAAGTTGTTACATGTTTGATCCATACTTGGATGTGGAGTGTCAGAAAAAAACCCTTCAGGCCTTGGCAACCACCCCTTGATTTCAAAGGGACTAAGGAAAAGACAACAAAGATATCAGAGTGTTTATGTGATGTGTAGACTAGACTTTTTACAGCTGAGACACGTGGTTGTGTAACACATAACATGCACTTACTGTCTGTGGCACTGCTCTCCCAGCTGCCAATGTTGTGTCTCAGCAAAGGGAAGGTTCTGGTAATGTGCTAGTTTTGCATCACAGAAGTGATGTTTTAGGAGAGGCTGCTAGCAATTTCCTCTGTGTCTGATAGGCAGCCAATCAGTGGTTGGCTTTGGGAATTGACAATGTGTTAAACCACTGGAAAGCTATACACACCTCTGTGAAAAACACATGTTAAAGATGAAAAAAACTCTGAAACTTTCTCTTTTCCTTTCTGGCTGGCAAAGAGGTAACACGGCCGGCCCGGCCCCTGTCTCAGCCAGGCTGGGCTGGGTGGCCCCTGCCGTGGGGCGCCCACTGGGCCCCCCATGGCTACCAGGCAGGGGCAAAGGAGAAGCCATCACTTTACTAGCTGCTGAAATCCTAACCACTTCCCCCCACACCGCAGTTCTGCCACAAGCTACCAAGCCCTGGTCACATAACCATCCACAGGCCCCAGGCAAAATATTAACTCTTCCAATACTTCAATCAATCCTCCCTCGAGTGAGAGAACAAGACAGAAGTACAGACACATAAAGAAACAAAAACACCAAAGTCAATGAAGAAGAAGTCAAGTCCCAAATAAGAAAGATGAAGAAATGCCTTTAGTTTTAGGCTAAAATTCTCTTATAAAACTATAGAGAAGGACTCTTTTTTTCCCTATAACACTTAAAAGTATGAGGAAATGAAAGTGTTCAAATTGTAGATACTGAGCAAAAACCTTCATACTAAAGTAAACAGATGTTAAAGTAGCTATAATCCTATAAGAAGTTTGAACAGAAAAAGAGAGATGAGTGATAAAGATCCTATACCCTAAAGAAAGAAAAGATCTCTATTCCTAGAGATAATTTCAGAGATAGATATTAAGAACTTTTGCTTTTAAACAACTCATCTTTAAACCAATACCCCATAAGTTGACATGCCCCATAAATACAACTATGAGAAAAACTTAAAGAAAATGAGAAATATTTCATGATTACAAATTTCCCCAAACAGATGCTATTCATAGAAATTAAGAGCCACGAGAGAAATATTTTCGTGTAGAGAAGTCTCCATAACATTAACAAGAAGGACTTCTCTCCCTAAGTAAATTAAAGAAAGACTATTCTAGTAGTAAACTAACTAAAAATTTTAGGTTTTTTCTCTTTACATTATCAATGAGAAAAAAAAAAAGTTGTAAAGGGAAGAAAAGTGTCCTAAAAATTGTGTTCTGATTCTTATTACTCTTTCTTTTAGTTACTATTAATAATTTTTTCTTTATACCCTTTTAAAATTTTACTTTTCTCCTAATTCTATCTCACAAAAAAAAATAAATCAATACACTCTAGTAAGTGCACTAGTAATTAACCAACAATAAACCCACCACACTCATTAGTACATTAACCAAAAAATCTCAAATTAGCGAACCAAAACCACTACAGGTGTCTTTCAAATACATTTGGCAGTGTGTGTATATATATATATACACACACACACACATATATGTTGCTTTTCTTGATAAGACTGCAGAAACACACTCCCCTTCTGTTTTCAGCACTCTGTCCTCATTGCTTAAACCAAAGCCCAGGAGAGAAAGCCTCAAAGTATAAAAGATACTGGTTTTATTTTGTTTTTTTCTTGTCTTGCTCTCTTTGTTAATGACTGCAGAATTCTTGACTATGTCTGATTTCATTACAGATAAATGCGAATCTGTTCATTACCATTTGCCATATAAATGGGAGATACATGATGGGTTGAACTGGCATGAACTTCCCATGATGGAGGAAATTGAAAAGGCCTACTGTGACCCAAAGAACAGCAGGTGTAGTAATGCTGGACTCCTTACTTGGAGTATTGTGATTGAGCATGTGTAGAAAAAGTTTTCTTCCTAAAGATGTCTGACTTCTCAGCTTCTGTTTACTGAGCCTCTCAGAAGCTGGGAGGATGTAAAAATAAGAATTTTTCCTTTTAAAAAAGGAAAGAATGATTGCATGAAAATCCCACTCCAGTTTTGTCTTCTCAAAATAACAAAACTAGATCTTGCATGTAAAATTCTGTACAAGGTAAAAAGCCAGTGTATAAAATACTAGTATTTCAGATCATTAATCAGTTTATTTACAGTAATGAAGTTGGGCCTTTTGACAACATTTCAGAGCTGGTCCTTCTCTATAGCTATTTCTTTTCTACTACAGCTAGTATCTGTAATAACAATATTAGTAATCTATTACGTACCTAGAGACGTTTTATGAAATGTCCTTTGTGTAAACAGCCCATCTATTTTTTCTTCTTTTTTATTTCTATTTTAAGAGTGTGTGTTCCTTTTAACTCCTTTCTGAAAAGTCCCACTCAAATCTACCTGGATTCATAGGGCACCCCAAGTCTGGCTTCACAGAATGGTATTCTAGTTTTGGCCCATGCCTCTTAAGGTACCAGATGATTTTGATTGGCAGTTTACTGGAGATCACAAGCAATATTCCCAAGAGAAGGCTGCCATCAAAGTCTTCCTGCCTGGGAGTTAACTTTTCAAGCCTTGCAGGAGTAAGAGCCCAGGTGGCTCCAGTGATGAATGCAGTTTGCAGAACTCACAGCTGTGGTTGCTGTGATTGCATCCTTTGTAACCACAGAAAAAGAACAAAGTTGATAGGCTGCAGGTGTTTGCTGACAAATTCAGTCACACACTTTGCACATTCTGCCTTTGTACTGAGAAAGACTGTAACCACACCTAGTTATCACAGAAGTTCCTTTTGCCACGCTGTACTTGGAGCCTGACATTGTCTGTAAAGCTGGCAGTGCCACATGTGATTGAGGTGTCTCACAGGCCAGAGTTCGCTGCTGAAGCTTGGAAATGGCTTTCAGAGCTGCCATGTGCTGTAGGAAATAAATACCTATTTCAGCTCTAATTAAGTTTGGTTACTTTATATTAAAGAAAATGGCACCAGCTTACACCAGGGATGAGAGGGTAAAATATGCACTGCTAACTATAATAAACCTGAATTTGTCCTTACAGCTTGCCAAGTAGGAAGATTAATTTCCAGACAATGACCTGCTGTTCTTCTTTGGTTCGACGCCTCTCTACACCATCATCGGTCACAAAACCCACATTCCTACTGACCACACAGTGGATTTGGTACTGGAAGAATAACCAAGACAAGTGGATTGAATATGGAGAACAGGTGAGTTCACATCCTGTGCTTTGAGTCACTTCTGCAGGAATATGTGGAGACTCTCTGCATCATTTCCCCTTTTCTAAACAGGATTAATTAATTGAGTCCATGTGCTTGAATTTTACAGCATTGGGTAAGGCAGTGAAGCTACATCTGTTCATAGCAGATGTGATAAAATGCTGACAGGCTGGAGGAAAGAGAGCTCCCTTTTGGAGTTATCCATGGCTCCTACAGATATTTAACATAGACACTGCCCTTAAGATACATGGGAAGAAGTTGCCTCTTTCCTAAGCATTGCCCTGCTTCCTTGGACATGCAAGGATTGCTGTGCTCTTTCAGATCAAATGCAGTCTTTTTCCATGTATGTCCAAGTCCTCTGATGAGAAAGTAACCTATCTGAAAAATGCAGGAAAAGAAAATATATACAATCTCACCTTCCCCCAGGGCAGATGAGTTTATACCATATGGTTTACAGTATAGCAGCACAAATAGTAGAACACAAAGGTGATCCAGGGACTTAGAAAAGTACCCAGAGAAAGGTGCTGGATAGAGCATAGTTTAAAAGACTCTGAGTAACTTCAAAGAGTACTCAAACTCGAGGAGTCACCCAGGTCCAGGAGAGGTCACAGCTGTCCAGCTCCTTTTTAGTAGGCAGAGCTTGCAAGGAGCTCACTCAGGCTTTCCTATCTGTGGAATGAAGTGGTTGGCTCATAGTTAAATCACAAGCAAAGTAAAAGGTAAGAGTGAGACTCCTTACACCTGCAACTTTTTTTTTTTTTCCATGGCAAATTAGTCTTGGAAGAACCACCTGCTATTCATGTATTAATCACATAATCAGTGTTAGTTTCCACGCTCACATGCATCACTGCTCACCATGTCACCCTGTTCCTTTGTGGATAGCAGTTCCTTTCAGATAGCAGGTTGGAACTAGAAAAGTTCTTGACCTAGGCCTTTGCTTCCTTTGGAGTCTGAACCAAACTAACTGGTTTGGTAAGGAGTCGAGTGTACCCATTACAGCTGGTTGCAGCTCAGCCTCGCCCCCTCCCCTGCCGTGGAACTGGGCAGAGAGTGAGAAACCTCGTGGGATGAGATAAAGACTAAAAGATAAAGCAAAAGTGTGTGCACAAGCAAGGCAAAACAAGGCATTCATTCCCCTCTTCCCTTGGACAGGCAGGTGCTCAGCCATCCCAGGAAAGCTGGGCTCCATCACAGGTCACAGTCTCTTGGGAAAACAAACACCATCCCTCCAAATGTCTCTCCCTTCCTCCTCCCCCCTGCTTTGTATACTGGAGTGATGCTGTATGGTCTGGGGTGTCCCTGTGGCCAGTTGGGGTCAGCTCTCCTGGATGTGTATCCTCCCAAGGCCTTGTGCCCCTCAGTCCTGTCACTGGTGGGGTGGGAGAGGAGCAGAAAAGGCCCTGGCTCTGTGCATGCCTAAACTAAAGAATCACTAAAACATCCCTGTGTTATCAGCCCTGTTCCAGCACAAATCCAAAACACAGCCACTACCAGCTACTGGGAGGAAATTTAACTCTACCGAAGCCAGAAACAGCACAACTTGTTACAGGAATTTAAATTTACTAATTATATATTTGTGTTTATGTTACAAATATTCAGTACTCAGCCTCAGGCCACCATAGTTCTGGGTAGATTCCTTGTCATCCTACATTTGGTCTCTTCTTTCCCTCTCCCCCAGCTAGTTATCCAGGGTTTAGTCCTGACTGTGATACTTCTCTTTATTTTTTTCTCTCTTCTCTCCACAAAGGAAGAAGGGAGCAGCACGACCTCACCATCTTCTGCTATTATTGAGAATTTGTATCAAGCAGATCCAGGTGTCATTGTAGCTTTCCAGGCTGGCCAACATCAGTATGAACTCAATTTTAAAGGTAGTAATTTTAAAGGTTCTCATCTATAACTATGCAGTGCTTTATAGACTCTTTCAAAGTCTCCCAGTTTTTAGAAGGTATGATTTCCTTTCCTGACACCACCAGTTTCGCTTACTGCAAGTGAAGTAGTGGTGGCCCAGAGCAAATTCCTCACAAAAGTAACCTTCCCCCCTTATTCCTTGACATGCCAGACTCATATCTGACCAGAAATAAAAAGGTTCATAGTCTTCACATAAAGTCATAGTAAACTTTAAGGAAAGTAAGTTAACACTGTGGATGGTAAAAAAATACAAGTTAGGCATCTTTATGCTGCTGTAGCAATGTTTAAAGAGCATGAGTGGTTTGAGGGAGCAGGCAGGATAGGCACAGGTTCAATCACAGAGTTGCAGGAAAGACAGGAAGCTTATATAGCCTTTGTGCAACTACTCCTCAGCAGGTTGAACTGACAGTGAATATGCAGTTTTCATTAAGGAATGACTGATGAGGACAAGATGACCTTGTCTTGTAGACTTATTGATGACTTCTTTTTCCTTCTCTTCTTTCTCCTTAAGAAATGACTCAGACAAACACTAGTTTTAAAACTCAAAGACAGGTTTGCAGGCGGCCAAAATTCGTGTCTTCTGAAGATGTGCAGAAGATAAAGACAGGGTAAGTGCTGTTAAGGTTGTTTTTTCATATTTTAGAAGTAATCATAAGGCAAAATGGGTCCCAGTGTTGGCAGTGGTTGTACAAAGAACGATGAATTGCCTTCTCTTCAGACATTGCTGCTGGAGAAAACCTATCCATGGGACTGAAAAACAGAAGCTGTATCACAAACTGCAGTCTTGGTGCCTCACCTGCTGCCTGGGATACATGTTACTCCAGCCACAGCTGTTACTTAAAAAAGCAATGCAAGAGGCCTGTGATGGTTGAGTGGCAGCATGCAGAGCCCAGCCTACAGACTGAAGCTATTTCCCAGTTTCTTTGTGGTTTATTTTGTTAATTTTTAAATACAGGAATTGGCCAAAGGGGATGCTCTAAATCTGAGTGTTTGAAGCAATACTAGAATTACTAACACTTCATTTTCTGTCTGTTTGCAAGCAGCCAAAGGGATTCTTCTATTCCAAATCAGACCTGTCCTAGTCACTGGGATGCATCTGCACTGCCTGACTTGGGATACAAGGTATCTTTTTTTTTTTTCCCCTTCTTGTAATTCTGATGGAAAGGCACAGTTCAGAGCTTAACTGAATCAACTGTAACTTTGTGGATGATATAAAGAGACAGGAGCAATTTCTTGGGTGGGTGTGCTAAAGATCTAGGTGATCTCTCAAGGGCTCATGAAACAGGTGCCAAATTGCCTTGAACTTCAACTGCATTTTAGGCATTTATCTACATACCAAAAACTCACCAAACCAAAAACTCAAAACTCCAAACAAAAACAAACCCAAAACTCACCAAGTTCAAGACAGGAAGCGTAAATTTGGATTGGAGATCCAGGAAAGGAAATCTCTGTATCCTCCAGTACTGTCACATACATCATGGATCTGAGCGCAGACCTTCGCCTCAAGAAATGGCAGAAATAAAGACCTATAACCATAAAAAAAAACAACATTGCAGTGATGTCTTCCACAAAACAAACCCAACCCCAGTCAGCCCAAAGTCTATGTTCTTATTTGGTTTACCACAACCAAAATGTGTGGGTGTTTTTTAGATTTCTAGGTCCTTCCTGCACCTTCTGGAAGAGCAGTACAGTTTGTGGAAGTACTATAGGACTCTAGAAAAGGGTTTTTCATGTTACACGTGCCCTTTGTGTAGTGGTTTTGACCCTGCTTAAGGAGCAGCATAAGAGGTTTTCCTTCTTGACTGTGTCACATAATCTTGTGTGATGCTGAGCAGGTTGTGTTGGCACAGATACCCTGGGGGCTGAGGAACACCAGTGTGTGGCTGTGTGTCAGTGCCAAGGGTGGAGTAAAGCACTTCACTTACAAGAGAGGACCACTATGTTGGCATATAATCACCATTTAACAAAATTTGATACTGAAGGAGACAGTGGTTTAACAAGATTTGATGGCAAAGTACACTTGATTATTGACTGCATAGAGGACAGTGTCAGACAAAACTGCTAGAGAGACCTGCCTGTTGAGTCCTGACTTTCATATAGAAAAGATGAGATAATAATGAGAGTGAGAATTTGGCAGGCAGCCCATTTGAAGATTTGCCTGTGATATTTGGAGCCTAGTGGAAGTAACAAAGGAATATGCTCTTCCCTTGGCTTATCAACATCTTAACTAACAAGCATAAATTTTTCCAAAGAATGCAAGAAAGACAGGTAGCTCTGTTCTTTTCAGATCTCTTGAGCTGTTGTATGTACTTAATTTCTTCCCATACTTGCTCTGAAAACTTATCTGAATTTTAGTTAAGTACATTTGTTGGAGTGTTTCTGGAGTCACTGGAGTGAATGTGGGAGGCTTTGAAATGCACTGCACAATTCCATAGTACCTTTTGGTTGTACATATGGGGATGTGTAAGTAGAAGGAGCTCAGTTTGCTTGCTCAGTTGGCACCCAAGAAAATATCTCTTAACTCTTGCCTTTTACAGGAAAGTAAAAAGTGACAATGCCCATGATACCTGTTGGCACTAAAAGTGAAAGCCTGGGCTAGAGTAAATCTTTCTGTGGGACACTAAGCTTGTTTTTTTGCAGTAGGTAATATTGGGATTGGCTGGGATTCTGCATGCTTGCGGTGACCAGTTTAAGAACTGACAGCTACAACTTGATGAACTGCCTTCTCTTCAGACATTGACAAATAATCCTGGCAAAATCTGCTGCACTGGAAGTGATCCATTTTAAAAATGAACCTGTGAGATAGGCAGAAAGTCGTCTTGGCTTAAAATGAGAAACTGTGTTTTGGTAACATTGCTTATTTTTTGAATATTGCTGTGTCTTAATCTGTAAGTCATTGAGAACATTTCTGTAGAAAGAAGTGTATAAAATGCACAATGGAAATTGGTAACACTGATTGGAAAGTTGGTGTGAATTTCTCCTGTCTTTGTTTTAACAAAGTGGAATTAGTAGTTGTTAAATGTTTTAAAGGGAAAAAAAAAAGAATTTCTCATATCCTGAAACTTCCTGCTGGTCTCAGTCTCTGTGTGGCTGATGTTCTGCTGAATCCTGGCCACACGCAGGCCAAGGGTTGCTGCACTGTACCAGGCACAGGACGCAATGTGAAGAGTGTGCATTTTACAGATGTCAGTTCTGGTGGGGTCACTGCCACCAGTACCAACCCTGCTCCTTCCAACACCCCACTGAAGCAGAGCTCAGGGTGTGAGTCACAGAGGACTGCTCTTGTGCAGTCAAACACTGGTGGGAATTGCTGCCTGAGCAGTGATTCCTTCTCCGCCTTGGGAACTCTGCTCCTTGATACCAGGGTAGCAAATGCTTGCACTCAGTGGGATTTCCTTTTCAGGCCTGAAGGTGAAAAATGCTGAAGAAGTTGTGTAGTTACACCATATCAGCCTTCAACAGCAATGTGATGCTGTGATCCTTTATTAGCATTAGAAGCATCCTTGGGGAAATAAGGAAAAACCCACAAGTTTTCATGGACAGAACAGCTTTGTTGTCAGGAGGCCATCATATGATAAAATAATGGAAGTACCTTTCTTACAGGATTAGGCTGACCCTCTGTTTTACCTAGAAAGATTTCAGTTCCTCAGGTAGAGATCATAGAATCATAGAATAGGCTGAGTTGGAAGGGACCCATTGGGATCATCGAGTCCAACACCTGGCCCTGCACAGAACACCCCAAGAATCACACCATGAGCCTGAAGGATGCAGCAGAGCAAAAGTACATATGTAGTTAAGTGAGAATTGTTAATGTATAAATAAATTTGCAGATGACACCAAGTTGAACACTGTAGGTGACACAGCTGAAGGACAGGGCCATCCAAAGGGATGTGGACAAACTCAAGGTGTGATCCATGGGAATCTCATGAAGTTCAACAAGTACTGGTGCTGCACCTGGGCCAGGACAACCCCTGGGGTCAGTTCAGGCTAGGGATAAGCAGATGGAGCAGTCCTGGGAGAAAGACTTGGGGGTGCTGGTGGTGATAGCTGGACATGCCCTGCCCCTGAATCCCCCTTGTGCTGAGCTGATAATTTACAAAGGCCTGGAGTGAAAAGACAAGGGGGGGATGGCTTCAAACTGACAGACAGTAGGTTTAGACTGGGTATTAGGAAGAAATTCTTCCCTGTGAAGCTGGTGAGGCCCTGGCACAGGGTGCCCAGAGAAGCTGTGGCTGCCCCATCCCTCGAAGTGTCCAAGGCCAGGTTGAATGGGGCTTGGAGCAACCTGGCATAGTGGAAGCTGTCCCTGCCTGTGGCAGGGGGTGGCACTGGATGGGCTTTAAGGTCCCTTCCAACCCAAACCATTCTGTGATTCTAAGTAAAATATGTAGTACTGAAATACAGTGACATGATTTTCATCCTGTAGGTGATGGTGAGCAACTTGGGCTGTGGTGCCACAGACTGTGCAGACAATCAGTACTTGCACATCCTGATTGTTATTTATGTGTTGTGCAGTAAAGCTTTGGAAAATGCTCCTGTATTGAGACATGGGAAATTTCACTCAACATTTTAAAGGCTTTTAAATAAATTCAAAGAAATAATTCTTTCTAGTGCAGCTGACTTTATTCTTAAGCTTTAGAACACTTCCCTGTGAGCGATCTCCTCATTAATAAGTACTTAAATGTATCTGTGAAACACAAGTTTTATTCTACTTTATTTTCTCTCTAAGCTCAGCCTTCTAAAATGGGGAATTTTTGCCTGGTAGGGTAAGATGTTAGTTTCCTTGTTACCTTTTAGGGATGGCCACAGCTTTCCTGCTTGAAACACTTTGAAATGTAAGATGCTGGGATCTCACTTTGTAATCTTGAGTCCTCACTTGGCTTAAGTTGTGGTAAAGTGGAAAGTATTACCAGGTCACATCAGCCTGCCAGCATCACACTTCTGCAGTTTATGGAGATAAATGTTGATTCTACAAGATAAAAAACATTAGTTACTTTGGAGGAAAAAATGGGAAACTCATGCATGACATAAACAAGCAAAAGAGCTCAAGTAATGTATTAATTATATTTTGCATTAAATTATCTTGGGGGAAAATGAGCATTTCTTAATGGATTTTTAAACACAAAATGTATAGTTAAATAAAATGATAATGGCTAAATAGACTTTGTTTCCTTTGGGAAGGGAGATGTATTTGTTTAAGCAGGTATTTGGTGTCACATTTATTTAGAAATGTAGGTTTCTTTTCCTGAAGTCTATTTTAAAGTGAAGCTTTCTGAGTTCTAATTTTGAAAAGGTAAGTTACTACAATGGCAGGAGGGTATTTATGTTTTGCTTGTTTCATCTTTAATAGCTGAAGCTCCCATAAATGTCTAGTTACAACTGATGCTGTTATCTAAGATCTTTTGTTCTTAATCACCTTTAGATATAAAACTGACACTCTCTGAAATAATCTGTCAAATTTTCTTTTGGTAATTTCTGTTCCATTGAGATCTAAAGTTGCAGGTGTCAACTCTTGGAGATTATACACCTTTCAGCATCCTTCCTGAAGAGAGGTGAGGTATCCTTGCAAAGCAGGAGTGACAGACTGATTTACTTGGTATTTGGTTATTCACACAGTCATGATCTAAAGCATTTAATTACCCTTCATAAGCATAGTTTGGTGACTCTTCTGAAAGTGTATCTGCTGGAATTAGGCTTCTGTGTTTTCCAAGCTCACTGCAGCCTCATGCCTTTTTTTGCTTTGGTTTGTATTTTATAGGCAGTGGTGATCAGCAATGCGACCTCTGAATACAATGAAATAAAGCAGCTGTTTCATCAGACTATGAAAAATTACAGCATCCTTAAAATACAGAGGATTCAGAATCCATCCCTCTGGAAGGTGTTTCAGTGGTTAGTACTTGTTTCCCTATCCTTATGAGGAGGCAGTCTCCAAGAACAGGATGTCCTGTATGTGCTTTCTAGGAAAGAAAGGAGGTTGCCCCCCGTGCCTTAACATGACTGGTATTGTGTTATTAGCAATTTTAGGAGCGAGATTGGTGTCTGAGGCCTTCCACAGAATGCCATACTGTGTTGGGGATGTTCCCTTTGCATGGCTCCTTGGAAGAGAGGGAGAGGAGCATGGAGAGAAAGACATCCATCATGCAAAACTGGGATGAGGATACCCACAGGGATATGGAACAGTGATTGTCTCAGGGATGGAGCAATAACTGCCTGCTGTACACGTGCTCTGTCTGTTACAAATCTTTATCCATTAGAGTACATGAAATGCTAAAAAGAGTAAAGGCTGCTTGGGCCTTTTTGTTCCGGTCAGATTTATTTAAGGTGCTTTTGCTGAACAATGTCAGTATTCACTGAGAAAGAATCCTTGTGTTTTAACTTGATGATCTCTGAGTGCCAGAGCTCCTTTCTGGTCTTCAACATCTGCATCAGTGATACTGAACTCTAGGAACTTAGGCCAAGCTAGATACCAGCAGATTAGAGCTGGGGTTGAAACATGTTCAAGTTAGTTTGATGTAGGATTAAGCTGTTGCTTAGAACAGTTGTCTAGTTTAAAACAAGAGTAAGGACTGTATGGAATGGTAACGGAGTAGAAAAATACTTCTCAAATAAATGCTTTCATCTGCAAAATGATGGAAGCCAGAAAGTTATCAGCTACTGATTCATAAAACCTTTTCATCTAGCAGAACACAAGAGACTTCAAAACATGTAATAGTGAGTATTTTTTATCCTCCTCCAATGAGTAATTAAGCTAAGCAGGCAGAGTTTAACATTGCCAAGTCCAGAGGATGATAGAGTAATTTGGGTTGGAAGAGACCTTAAAGCTCATCCAATCTGCCATGGATGGGGACATCCTCCATTATCCTTGGAGGTTGATCCTAGCCCTATCCAACCTGGCCTGGAACACTTTGAGGGATGGGGCAGCCACAGCTTCTCTGGGCACCCTGTGCCAGGGCCTCACCACCCTCACAGTAAGTTCTCAATGAACAAGTCTGTTGCTCTTAACTTTTCATTTACTAATTTACAAGTTGGAAGGATTCTCCCCTCCCCCGGCTCTGCTTAAATTGTGGCTGATGACTTTTTGCAGAATATTACTGTCTTGTCCACTTCAGCAGCTTCTGAAAAACTGAGAGGTGTCTGGATGCTGTGGAATAATGATGGGAAATATGAGTTGAGCCTTTTATTGTGATTTCTCTTTTGACCCTGTTCATAGCTCAGTCTGACTCTGGCCTCAACCAGTGAGGTGAGCAGTGGGCAAAGCAGGCTGGGTTTGTGTCCTGGCCCCATCTCCTCAGCAGCACTGACCTCTCTCAGGGGCCAGAGCTGGGGCTGTGGCATGGAGAACAAGCTGCCTCCAGCTTCAAGCCACTGTGGAAGCACAGAGCCTCTGTGGTTAATGGTGCCTCCACTCCATTGACAGCTGGAGTGGGAAGGGACTTTAAAGCACAACCAAGTAGGGCTCTACAGAGGAGCAACAGATCGGTACAGTGGTGACTGGAGTAGTGTCAAATGCTTAAATTCCCTGAGTAAAGCCAGAATTATTTAAAATTGCTGAGCAGTGGTGTCAGTACAGTGCTCATCTTGTACTTGTTCATCATGCTGCTAGTGTGTCTCATCTGAGAGACCAGAGCAGGCTGGAAACGATGCAGCTGATATTTACATGGATGTTACATAGTTGTTCAAATTGTTTAAAAAACCACTTTCTTCCCTTTTCTTCCATGGCTCACATTCTCCTCCCCTTCATTTTTGTCAGGCAGAAAGAGAAGATGAAAAGGGAAAATGGAGGAAAGGAAATTCAGGAAAAACGCCTGTTCCACGGAACTGACGTCAATTCCATGGAAACAATCTGCAGCCTGAACTTTGACTGGAGAATTTGTGGAAGCAATGGAACTAACTATGGGAAGGGTATGTAGAAAGTGAGATGTCTGGTGAGACTCCCCTGATAGTGCAGCAGTCAAAGGTTCTGAAGTCTTTAACTATAAAGGAGGAAAAAAAAGATAAGAATTGGTATTACGATCCTTCTGAAGAGGGCCAGGATTTGCTTTGGGTTGTGGGTTAGTCTTCTCACAAGGTATCAAGAGCATTAGTGCACGGATTTGCTGTAGGTGGCATTTTCAGATGTCTGAGGTCATAATTTGAACTTAAAAATCAGTTTGTATGCCAGGGAGCAGAGGGATATGTATGCCCTCAGTGTGAGCATGGAAGGTCCTCATGTTTTCTTGTCTGTCCCTCTCATCACAACACACAGACCTTGGTAAAAGACCAGTAAGCAGTAGTGTGTGCTTATTGGTACAGCTTTTAAAAAATTACTCCTGAAATAGCAGATACTGAATGGAAATTACATAGTGCAATCCCCTCTCTTGCAAAAATTTCGGTGGTATTCTGTAAACTGAGTAAGAGAAGTCCTGAAAGTTGAGTCAGATATCTCCTGAAAGCCCAGGGTTTGCTCATATTTTGCTGTCACTATAGATTTTCCTCACAACCACATTTCCATCTCGTTTTCTAGGAAGTTACTTTGCTAGAGATGCTTGCTATTCCCACGCCTACTGTCAGCCTACGCTGCAGGGACACTTCATGTTCGTGGCTCGTGTTCTGGTTGGAGACTACGTTAAAGGCAACGCCACCTATGTCCGTCCCCCAGTGAAGTGTGCGGACAAGCTGTGGTTGTATGACAGCTGTGTGGATGATGAGTTAAATCCTTCTGTTTTTGTTGTCTTTGAAAAACACCAGATTTACCCAGAGTACATAATAGAGTATAAAGATGAGAGAATAAGCGAGCAGAAAGTGGCGGGAATAAGAGAGCAGAAAGAGACAGGAATAAGAGAGCAGAAAGCGGCGGGAATAAGAGAGCAGAAAGAGACAGGAATAAGAGAGCAGAAAGTGGCGGGAATAAGAGAGCAGAAAGAGATAGGAATAAGAGTGTCTAGAGATGAGGGAAAAAAATGTGTTATATCTTAGAGGAATATGGCAGTTTCTGTCCCTCATCTTGTTTTTCGTATTGAAGGTGTTCTTACACTTGGTGACTTCTTTCTTTTTAATACAGTTCTTCGGAATGTTAATCCAATTTTTGCATTGAGGAGGGCTGGCAAAGCAGATGTTACAGTTGCTGTGACTGCCTTATCTTCTTCTCTTCCTCTCTTAAATGAAGCGCAGACATTTCCATAACCATAGCAGAAAAATCAGAATTGTGGGATGGGAAGTTGAATGTTATGACTGCTGTGGGCAAATAATTGTAAATGCATCGTCTAAAAAAATGGAGAGGACTTCTCTTCACAAACAGTTAAAAGAAAAATTAACAGTACAGTAGTTTTAAAGGAAGCCTTCAGGCTTTTAGTAGCCAGAGATGCTTTTCAGTGCAGAATTCATCTGTTCTTGATCCTCTCATCTATCATTATTATAAACAATTCAGTATAGGTAATAATGACTTGAGTTTGTTTTCAAAGCACTGCTTGTTAATGCTCGTACATGTTTTGAGATAAAGTGATAAACAGAAAAAGCATATTTTAAATACATGTTGTTAGTTCTCGAGAATTTTCATCTGTACAATGGCAGATGGATCAGAAAGCTGTTGGATCAGATTCTTTGTGGAAATGTGCAGTAACTTGCTGTAACCTATACAAAAGCAGAGCTCAACTGAAACTGTGAAAGCCACCACATGTGAGTAAGCAGATACCAAAATTTGGTGGTTTGGCTTCAACTAATGGCCATAAGTACACAAAGGCTGTGTCCCAACGAGCCAGGCTTGTCAGTGGATGTGGCCACGTAGCACAATAGGACATGAGAAACTTCTTAAGGATCATAGAGATGTTCTGTCCTGTTTGTGCAATAATTTTCGTTTTTCCAGATTAGAATGGGACCGAAAGAGACCAGTTAGGTTCTCTTGAGGCCAGTGGTAGAACTGCTGTCCTAAGGCACCATCCGCATGTTCTGCTGCCCACTTGCCGGGGGCAGGGTGCTGACAAGTGAAGATCCTCTTTTTGTTTTGGGGGTGATCCTGGGTCAGAAACCTGTGCAGATTCTACTGGATGTTAGCCGGGAGTCTGTAAGTGGATCAAACTGAATGCCCTCTGTACAAAATGCCATATTCAGGCAGTTCAGCTGTTCAGAGGGAAACTGGGAGTGAGGACAGAAGAGCAGTAATTTTTGCCTTCAGATAAGCTTTACAGAAACACCAATAGCCTCTAAGGTTTTTGCATCTGTGATAGAAATCTGTCAACCACTCAAAGATAGCAAGTTCTTCCCAAGAGGAATGTAAAATGAAATCCAGAAAATCTTACTAAAATGACTTAGAACTAAATGAAAACATGCGGAGAAGATTTTAGCACTTTTTAAGATCTTTCTCTTGTTTGCCTGTAGAATTCCTGAATTACTGAGCTTGCTGTATTTGCAAATAAAACCTGTTTTCAGGCACTTTCAGTGTGCAGTTTGTCTTTACATAAACATAGCAAGACTAAATATCCTTCCTGCATTCCTTGTCTTCCTTTGGTGTTTCTAAACGAGGGAACTGCACACGTGGACTGCCATTGTAGGGTAGGTGCTTAGCTAATTACTTAGGAGATAATATTTCTGTAAATTAACTTCCTAACTAGGATATGTTTAATATTAAAGTGGTGGGGTAGTTTGATAGATTTCATGTAACTAAGCAGCTGCTCTGAGCAGTTAATGAAGTCCTAAGAAAAGGTGAAAGAATTAAGTGAGGTAGTGGAAGAACTGTTGGTTTTAAATCTCCAAGTAGTGAGATATTGAGAGGTTCTAAGGATGTAGTTCTTTAATATGCAGATGAGTAACTTTCTAAAGACTCTTAAATCAGGCACCTGTAGGAAGCCCCACACCTGTGAGGCACAAGGCAGGCCTGTATGGGGAGGGTGCCAGTGAGATGCTGACAGCTTAGGATCAGTCCAGATCACCACACACAGAGAGTAAGGACACAGCAATACAGGAACTGCAGAGCTGTTCCATGATCCAACCCGCCCTACAGCTGGGATGCAGCCTTCTGGTGCACAAAGCTTTGGCTTTTCCATCAGAGGGCTGGACTGCACTCTGGATAACTGAGCTGAAGGGGGAGGAAAGCTGGAAAATGCATACTCTGAATGCAGGAGGATGAAAGAGAAATAACGGTTCTCCCACCTCCCGGCACCTCAGCCTCTTCCTAACTGGCACCAAGGAAACCCCGGGAGGCTGTGGCACACTTGGGCTGTGACCTGTGCGAGCACAGATACTGCTGCTCTCCACTGCTGGAGGCTTCTGGTCACTGTGATGGAGACAAAGTGGGTGCACACTGGTACACATCTATGAAATTAGGCTGAACAACACATTTAAAAGCTTCACACATGCAAAGAAGTCATGTACTTGCTTGCTCAACCAAGATCATCTTTGAATTTATTAAGGTAAAGCGGACAAAATTCTCAATCATGTTCTATCAGAAGCAGAGCTGTCATTGATTACATTGATTACACCCTGCATAGCCAGGCAGAGCTTTCTCAGGCTTTTGTTCCCTTATACAGTTTGTTACATTCCTCGAGTAAAACATTATCTGTCTGAAGTCATTGCTTGAAGTGCACTTATTAAAGATAATAGTAAAAATCCAGTGTAACGTGTCTCAGCTGAGTCATGCCCCCACCATGAACAGACAAGCTGTCTGCTGAAGAACAGCACGCTCATAAATCAGAAGACCTGAAGGCAAGGAACGCAATCCCTTAAGTGGTTTTATTATTCTTCCTTTAAAAATAAGCTCTTTCTGCATCAGGGGAGGATTGGGTAAAGCAAAATGTCAGCAAAGCACTTCCAAGTCTTGTTCCACAGTGCAGGAACTCCAGGGGCAGTGCAGGGCCAGCTATGGAAGTGCTTTCTTAAGTCAAAAGGAAACTGTAGGACAAGGCTGCTGTGGGACATAGGGAAGAGCCTGAGCTGGACAGGAAGGAGGGGCAGGCCTGTGAGGCCAGGAGAGCTTGCAGACGTGGAAGCAAAGCCAGAGCTTAGGCAGTTGCAGAGTGTGGCACTTCTCTTCCAGAAGAGGAGGCATAAGTTCAGTTTTGGTCTGAAATACAATCTTCCTTGTCATTAGGGATTTCTGGATTACTTTTGCAAGACAATGTGTTAGCTCTGGGGTGCTGCAGGAATCCAGAGAGCACCAGAGCTCCCTCGAAGCCTGTGGCTAACATCGTGCCTGACTTGCAGCACTGAAGTTCATCCCATCACATGTGCTGGGACCGAGCTGTGTCCGTCCCCTTGAGCCCTCTTTCCCATGACAGAAGCTCCCTCCTGGTCTTCACCTCTCCATAGGGTGTGCTTTAACCCTGGTTTAAACCCCACTTTGCCAACATGCAGGGCTTCTCTGGAGTGAGATGCTAGTAAGGCCTGACTATCCAAAAGCTCAGGGAAGCACAAAGACCCAGTCCAACAACCCTTCAGAAATGGTACCGTTCAGCTGAAATCCAGGCTTTTCCCTTTTTCTGAAAGATCTAAAAGTGCTAAGGGAGCACCCATGTCAGAACAGTCATTATTCTTGTCTGGTTCTTGTCTGGTTTAATTTACCCAGTAATGCCAGAAAGCTCTGATGTACTATATTGAGAGGAAAAATTTAACATTTCATGAGACAGACTTTAAAAATGTACACCTGAAAAGAGATCCTGCATGCAGACAGATCTGTGACTCCTGCCTGAACGGGCTGGAAGCTCAAAATGGAATTCAGTTCATGCCTGTATTGGCTCTGGCCTTACACCTTCCTATAAGCTTTATTTAAAAGTTCCCTCTGAATTACCTGAGCAGTTTACTTCATGTGTAGGCCAAGTAACAAACTGGGTCAAAGAAGGACTGAAATCCAGGCACTGTTACTGCACTGTGTATAATCAGGGTCAGAGGGAATGTTCAGGAAAACATACCAGAGCAGCAGTGCCTTTGGGATGCTCCTGAAAGCTTTATCAGCAAGTTTTTCTTGCATTATCAGCAAGTTTTCTTCTTTCCTTGTGGAACTATCTAAGACACAACCTCCAGAAATGCAACAGCTCTGCCTTTTTTTAAAGGAAATTATTCTCAGATCTTTTAACCTTGAGTACCTCCCCGAATTCCTTCACAGCACCCCTGCACTCCCTGCACCCAGGTTTTGTGGAAAGTTCCTGGCTCTTCCATCTGAAGCTGGAGGAAAGCCCTATGCCATGGAATGCACAGCTGCTGCCTTCCTGATCAGTTGCTCAGTCATTGGTGACTTGGGTCTCATCATATCACGTTCATGCAGGAGACACCTGTGAAAGGAGAAGTAGGAGGGTGAGGAGCGGGTGATAAACGTGGGCTGTTCTGCCAAACAGGCTGTGCTGAGGAGCAAGCCCACGTGGCAGAGCACACCTCTGACTCCCCAGCAAAGCAGATGTTAGCAGTGGCACTGACTGGAGTTGCAGCAGTTCACAGAAGCTTAGCAGTCCATAACACACATGGTCGAGAGGCCATACCTGAAGACAGAACCATTTGAAAATCAACTACCCTTGAACATACACAGATCATCCATCCAAGCTGAAAGAGTGAACTTGTGGAATTGGAAGCTATTGTACTTTTTATCCTGGTTAAATGTTGCTACATTTAACATAAATAGGTTGCATATAATTTTAGCCTTAAATTTATTTGTTTGAATATATTCATTATGTCTTACTTCTTGAGTATATACGTTGCTTCTTACTTTTAGCAACAGTGCTACTTACACAAATATTTATCAGGGGAAATACTTACCTTGCAAGGTTTCGTTTGGCCTTTGATTTAGAATTTAAAGCAGCATGAATCAGTAACAGGCTGAAAACATCTCTCTGGAAAAGAAGTCAGCAAAATACAAACTAATGAGTAATTTATCATGTATTGTGGTTAAAATGTCTTGCTTACCAAACTATTAAATTCACAGGAAGGAAATGAATCAACATTAAAAATAAACAGCTAACCCTGCTAGTAAGTGTTTGCAAACAGGATTCAGTCACAAGCACAGTTCAGCTTTTCACTGTCTAACACTGAAGTGCTGTTGATGAGGTAAGTCCTTCACTGAAAGGGCATTGAGTCATATCAGAAAGTCTTTTCTGGATCTCCTTTACCTGAGCATCACTGCCTCCCAGTTGGACTAGTTCATAACGGATTGGGTACAGCAGGTCTACAGCTTTGTCACAATTCCCATTTTCAAACTCTACAAAAGCCTGGCACAGTGGCAGCCCCAAACGAGGAGCCAGGGAAAGCTGGTGGTCTTCATGAGGTGCTCTGTAGAATGAAAAAGTGGTTAACTTCCATAAACCAAAGCATAAATATCCATATTTCAATGCCAGTCTGCCCCTGCCTGCAGACAAGTTTTTTTTTCTTTTTACTGTACAAAGCCTGATGTTTCAGGTACTTGACTTAGGTCTTATCTTTCGGTATGGTTATGCTACTTTCACCTTTTTGTTACTCATCCAGCAATCAGTTTTTATCCTCCTGAATATACCCACAAAAGGCACAAGCTCAACCCCTCCTAGCTCTGCAATAAGCAGTTTGGGCTAGGACAGTAAGAAAACTGCAGTTTCTCTTCTGCTGACCCCACCAGAACATCCTACTGCTAGTCCTTTGTCTGGCCACATGTGTCTTGCACACAGCTCCCAGCTGCAAGCCAGCTCCTCCTCAAGTCAGTGTTACATAACTTCCTGTTTCTTTCACTGGGCCAGCCTTCATTTTCCAGTAGGCAACATTGCCCTATGCATTTATCATTCCTTAAACAAACTATGGCATCCTAGAAAGATAAAAGTGCACAACAGATGTTCATTTGAAGCAGCTTGAGACAGCCAGTGATGAAAAGGATGGAACAATTCCTCATTTACATGTTTTGTCCAGCATTTCCATGGAAAGGAGCCTGTAACACCAACCACCAGAGAGCGTCATGGGACACCCGACAAATTCCCAGCAACTTTCCATGGCTAAGGCCAGGGAAAAATACCGGTGTAATGCCAGATGTTTGTGCCCAGGTTCTAACACTGCTTTCTTAACACATACAAAACGCCTCTAGGGTATCATTTATATATTACATATTTGTGACAGACGTAAATTAATCCAATCATCAATACAGCCCCTTCAACTCACAGCCTGTTTTCTCAAATAATGAAATTAAGATTTATAATATTTCAAACTACAGCTAAAAAAGTACACATGTATTATTAAGGCTGACAGTAGGTGAAAGGAAGCACTAGGTGAAAGAATAAGTAGCATATATGAACACATGTTCATTAAAGTCTCTGTGGTGGACAGTTTTCTATACTTTATATACCTGACATAGTTATATAAATAATAGAATAAATAACAAGAGATATTTGCTGTTTTCTACTATAGTTAAATAAGATACTCAGGCTTGCTTTGAAAGTTATTTGTTTTGATAAGTATTCTTAAAAGTTACAGTATTCCTCAAAACTACATATAGTCAGGAACAAATAGTGACAATTTCAGGTTCTCCTTCCTTCCTTCCTTCTTTTTAAAGGCAAAGGAAGCAACCGATGCTTAAACAGAGGAAAAAAAGGTGCAGTGAAGGGAAGAAATTGAATTTAAAGCATCTATGTATCAACCCCTTCAAAAAAAAAAAAAAAAAACCAAACAAAACAAAACAAGGCAATTCAGTCATTTAATACCTAAGGGAACACAAAACCTTCATTTTTGGATGTAGTACTTAAATATTCAACTTTTTCAAATAACTTAATTTGAAAGTTAAATAGTCTAGATTATTACTTTAGTAGTACTTGAAACCTAATTTCCTGCAGATAGATTTAACAACACATCAAAGAGTAGCCATTAGAATATCACTACCAACTAATGTTCTGTTATTAACCTTTTAAACTAGAGCAGAAAAGATCCACCAGACAGCTGACATAACTTGTAGAATGTTCTTATTAATAGACTTTACCCCTTGTCTGTAACACAGCTTAGTGTGACCCCACTAAAAGGAAACAGACAGCAACTGCTCAGGCGGTGTCTGTGACCTTAAACACAAAAGATTTCTGCTCAACAGCATGAGGAACCCCTCTAGACATTAACTCAATAAAAAAATAACATGATCTCCTAATTGGATGTTGCCCTGCTTAAACCAGATGTGTCCCAGTGACATGCTAAGGCAGGGAGGAGCATGTTGGAGCTTCAGCAAGCCAGAGACATCATTGCCCTGAAGTTCAGAGGACTATTCACTGAACCCAATGCAGGACTTCCGTTGCTTACCTGGCAAGCTCTTCCAGAGTTGTTAAAAGCTCCTCGGTAGTTTTGTGGTCTTTGGCTCCAAGGAAAGACATCAAGAAGTGCACATCATTGAACAGAAGAATGTGATCCTTGGTGTGCTTCTTTGTAACCCCAAGCAGATCATTCCACCTGTCCCCAAGCTTTACACCTAAGAGTAAAAAATAATTCTCTCAATAATGTTGCCACATGTAAAAGGACGTCTTTGCAATTACTTTCAGCCACTCAGCATAAAAAGCATTCCTACTGAACTCAAGAGAACATTTCCTGATGTAGCAAAATGTATGCAGCAATAATGCTGCTCAGCTGCAGCCTGCCTTATGTGGGCCAAGAGTTTCTTGACTGTCAGGAGTTTAAAGGCATTATTTTAATCTGCATTGTGTGAGCTTCTGGCTTTATTATGAGATGGCTCATAATGTTTTGGAGGTGCTGTTCACCATGAGCCATCTATAGGAATCACAAGACAGAGTGAGAAGATAGATTTAATAAAACCCCCAATACATCATTAGTGTTTTAGCAGAACAGTGTGAAATACTGTCTGCCCACCATGTCCCCTGCCATGAACCCCAGTGTATAAACACTGACTTAAAAAGGGGAAATGCCACTGAGTAAGGGGAGTACAAAAAGCCAGAGGCTGATACGCTCATATGAACTATTTCAATCAGGATCAAAACAGAAAAAAAGGATGTGACTGGAAATTTACGTCCAGAAAGTGCTATGGGTTTTTAGAGGCTTATGCACTTGTTTGTTCAGCCTCAGACCTTCAGCAACAATAGAAGTGAAGTTGTCAGAGAAGAAGTATGTGACCTATGCTAGCTAGAGCTGACTGCTATGCCACACTGGCATGGAAAATGGAAGCTCTTGGGAAGAATAAAGCTTATGGACATTATTAGGAACTTCACATTGATGCTTTTCTCAAGTTTCTTCTGAAACACTGATCCAGCTTGCTGTGTAATTATATTGAAATAGTTCCCCAGCATGAATGGCAGGAAAAGGGAAAAAGAAAAAAATTAATAAAAGGAATAGTCAGAAGATATCCTACCTTCCAGATGAAGCCTGTACAGCATCGAACTGTTATCAACTATATCCAGGATGCTTCCACTTGCCAGGCACAGGGGAGCAATCTGTAATCACAAGTACTCATAGGCTGGTCAAGTGATGTGCTAGTGGAAACTTCCTCAGATTATCAAACTTATTTGCCCAGTACTAAATTAATTTTATCCTTCTATTAATTCAAAATTACTTGTTTTGTAATAGTCCTAACTGCATCTTTCTTGAATAAAGGAATGTGCAATGACAGAAACTTACTATGGTTTACATGTGTTGTTTTTCTCAGTAAATATGGGGAGTCGCTAGAGTATTTTATTTTTTCCAAAATTCTGCCACAAATATTACTTCACTTGATCAATGTTAGTAGATAGAAATCTGCCCAGAAGCTTTCTTAATGCTTGTGGTATTTTTACAATCCTTACAAAGATGTGCTATGTTATCTAAATTGATACTGCTTATTTACAAAGGTTGTTTTGAAATCCAGACAGTTGACTTTGCACCTAACATGCAAAACCAGTTCTTTTTAAAGGTGACTTGATTAATTTACATCCTTTGAAAGGTATGAATAAGAAACATGGACAGAATGGAAATCAGTACCACTGCAGCTCTTTCAAGTACTCAAACTATGTAATACTCAATCCTTGGGGCATTTTCCCCAGAACTGCTGAGAAGTTGTTTCCCTAAAAGACTGTGATATTGTAAATACTGCTTACATCTGTGTTTACAGATGTAAACAATATTTTTACACAGATCATGCACTGTGATATGTTTCAATGTCACATAGAAGGAAGAAAGCACACATCGTCATCACATCGTGATCCTGTATGATCTCAGTAAAAAAAAGGCCCCTACTCACATGCTTGTCATAAATTGTCAAAGCAGCTTCATATTCCCCCTGGAAAAGCAAAGGAGAATTGCGTGGTTAACGTGCAGACACAGCAACCAGCAGTGACTGGCAGCAACCAGAGACAAACACATTAACAGACGTCATAACAGCTCTTCAGGACTGCCTGATCAAAACAAACCAAGTCAAAGAAACCTTGAGGCATTCAAAGCAGAAAAACCTGGATTTAATAGGCAAAATGATCAGTATGTTGAGGTGTCATCTAAGAATAAGTACCAATATTGGCACAAGTTAAGCAAGAAGGAGAAACACAGAAGTATTGCCTCTCATTCTGATGTTCTTTTCAGGGATGCTTGCAAAAATCAGTGCATCCCATGGCGTATGCAAAGAGATGGGGAAAAATCAGTTTTAAGTAGCCTTCAAAAAAGTTATGTAGATAGGAAGTGACAAAATAAATAAACTATTGGACTCCTGTTGAGTATTAGTTCCTTCTGTGTTACTCTGCTTTCTGGCCAAAGGATGCTGCCTTCTCAAGGATGCCACATTTGTCTCCCTGTTAAGCTGAACCCCATGAGTGCTAAGCATTAAATCCAAGGAAATTCTGACAGACTGGGTAAAATTTCAACCATTTTTAAAGGCTTTCAGTGGTAAGAATTAGGAACAACAATTAATAGCATTCGCAACCCAATTTAGAGTTTACGGCCTCTTTTTTATAGTCAGCAAATTTTTGGGCCAGAAAATGAGTACTGAATTTGCTAAGAATTTTGTTCATTTTTGTCTCAAAATTAGGGATCTAAGTTCATCTTGCTATCAAATAACTGTGCTAAATGTAATTAGTGAGACTATTGGATCTTCAAACATGCAATAATCTCACAGCAATATTTCAACAATCTTAGGAAGATCCTGAAAGTCTTGACCAATGCAATTAAAATTCTCAAAATAACAGTAATAAAGGACTATGCCACTTTGTAAATATGGAATTGTGCTATTTTATAAAAACATCCCTTCAAATAGCTGACATTCCCCCCACCCCCCCCCCCCCCCGCAAGTAAATGTTAATTCTGTTTTTTAAAGAGCTTTAGATAACCTGTCTGGACCATAAAGCACATGCATGAAAATATCTCATACCTTTTCAATGTAGTATAAAGCCCAGTGCCAGTAATTATGGCAAGCAAGCATATCACTGCTCTGGAGAGAAAAAAAAAATTACAAAATAACTTCCCTTTTCAAGTTATCTAGTACTGAGTACTTCAGGAGACACAAAAGAGACAAGAAATTTAGATCAGCTGCCAGGACACCTGCTCATTTGGTACACTTGTCCTCACAGCTATTCAGGGCAGCACCTCAAACACAAGGTTTCCACCACATCATTTTCCAGATAAGAGTTTCACTTGGATACCTCAGAATTCACCTTTCTTCAGCACCCTTTTTAAAAAAGAAATTTAATCCATATCTATAAGAAGAGTAAGATTTGTATCATCTAAAATTTAGGCATCTTGTCTGAAGTAATCTGGCCAGATAGTGGAGAGAGGAAGATATGGAGCCGTAGGAGGGTCATTCATCCCAGCCATCTAGAACCTACCTCAGACAAAGAGGAATCACTTTTTAAACAAGTTTTACTACAGGCTACAGAAGCTGCAATAGATGCCAAACACACTAGCAACTCATCAGGTGAGATGAATTTTAGCTGAACTGCACCAATTTCGCACTGTCCTTTCCAGCTGGCACCAGAACTTCAAATCCTCTTCCCTAGCTTGCAGTTCAAGGCAATTGCAGTTCATTTTTGTGAATGTATTAAAAATAGACAAATGTAATCCTTTGGTGAAAATTAAAATTCCAGAAAGGTTCACCCCTCTCCTCCCACCCTCTCCTGGTTCTGTAGTTAAACTTAATGATCTCACAAGTGGAAAAATCATCTTTATTGTCATACTGACAACTGTAACAACCATTTTCAGGAAGCACAAAGGTAAAGTTTCCCAATAAATGTCAGGGCCTCTAAGATAAATATTCTGGTAATCTTTGCTTGTTTAATATTAAATCACAAACCAAACTCAAGCAACATAAGCTTGGCATAAACACTGAAAATATCAAGTTGAGTATCGTACTGCCATTCCAAATGTCATACAAACAAGACCATGGATTTACCTGCCTAAATAAAGCAAACCCTTTTCCCTGCTGCTAAATTTGAGCTGTGAAAAAGATTAAACTGATAGAGAGAAGTGGGCTTGCACTTGATTTTATTTGGATAAAGAGTATGAATCACAGAGACATGCAACTATTTTAAGAACCAAGAGTTAAAAAAAATTGATCCAAAAGTCACTGACTAGGGTTTTTAAGATATCACCCAAACTGTCAATCACTGTTTCATTAAAACTAACATATTAAAAGACAAAATCCTTTCTGGGAAGTGACAGGTGTGAACTTCAAGCAAGAGTTTTCTGTCTGCACTTCCAAGCCCAGCATCTGAATGCTTAACTTAAAAAATAAAACAAGCACAAAACCAGCCTTTCTAGTCTCATTATCCAGTCCTGCTCTTGGCGTGAGTCGAAATAGTCAGCTCAGATGACTCTAAAATAGACTCTTGTGAGTTCTAGCAAAGACAAACCTCACAGCTCTCAGCTCTGAATATAACAGACTTAATCACTGGGTAAATGCTATCAAAAACAAAATAAAACTTAATTTACAGCAAAGGACCACATAACAGAGTAATTAACCTGTTCAATACTCTGAAAGATGGTATCAAACATGTTGGATATATAAGGTAACTGATACACTAGTAGAAAAGATTATTTCTTTGTTCTTAAAATCCCCTCCTCATCCAGAAGCAAACAAGTATTTTGGCATTTTGTAACAGTTGATTTGACTGTGTCATTTTGCACCTCATCTTAGGTTCCATGAGGATATCTAGCCAGGTCATTCAACTGACTGTCTGTGCATCAGCCTAAGTAAAAAGCTGTACATCAGCCTAAGTAAAAAGCTTGTGAAAGAATCAGTGGTCACTTTACTTTTATAACCACACAACAGATCACAAAGAGGGACAGTCATGTCCCTCATAACATGCCACTTCTTCCTGTCTCTTGCTTAAAAGCCGCATGGAGAGTAGCAGCACCTCAAAGGAGGATTTCCTCTAATATGCAAACTCTGCATTGATTGTAACAGGTCTGCAGATAGGAAGGAACTGCAGGCAGAGGACTCAAGAACTTGTCTGCAGGAATTAAAGAAAACCTAAAAATAGCTTCTTCAGAGATGTCACAAAAATGTTTACCTTCCAGTTCTTTTCCATTTCCTTCATGAATTTTAAGCCTTTGTCCACCTCTGCTTTCATTTCATTTACATGAGCTATAGTATGGACAGACCATGCATCTGTCTGATTTATAGCCAAAGCCTGTGAGTGAAAAACAGGAAAACAAATGAGCCTTACGAACTTGCAAATACAGACATTCATTACTGCTTATCTAGAAACAAGAGACTACTTTTTACTTGCTGCATGTTAAGTACATCCTTGTACCACTCCAACTAACCACAGCCCAGAAGTCTGATTTGGACAGAAAAGGAAGAGAATGTTTCTTGGCTGACTTCACTTCCCAGCTTCTGCTGCAGGGAGATGAACACCTGCAAAACACTTTAAAACACAGGCTTTGATGATGACTGTGAAATGACATCTATTTCACAGACAGGTATCAATGAAAGAACTGCAGGCACAGGCACAATATATTCCATGATATAGTGCCTTGTAGATAACTATTTCTTTTCCAAAAAATGGCCAGCTCTGAGTATTCAGCCAATTCCTCTTCCTTGGCCAAACAACTCCCACCAGGCTTTTGGCATGTTGCAAAGTTAATCATAAACCTAGTAAAGGTTAGGTTTTAGGGTTTAGTCTCTATTGTCACTTTCAGCAATTTGATGTAATAGAAGTTTTGCCAAGAACACTCATTAGAGATCAATTGTGTCTGAGACTCTTGGAGGACAGGGATAATCCTGAGGACTGGAGAAAGTCAAGTATAATTACTATCTTCATAGAAAGGAAACAGGTTGGCTAATATTGATCCCCAGGAACATTGTTACAGTTAATTGTTCAGTAACCCAGGAAAAAGGATCTAGGAAAAAAAAGGGAGCAGGGAGCCAAACAGGACTGATTGTCAAGAGCAGACTATGTCAAGACAATCCAACATTCTTTAATAGGAGTAAACATGTGGGAAGCAGCAGATGGGCTGATATATGGGTTTTATAGGGGTGTTCTGACTACATCTGACAGGGCATGCTCATAAGCAAGTGAGGGGAATACAGTCCAGTGAAACTGCCTTGGTGGGGTAGAGATGTGAGAAAAGTCATCAACAAGTCTCACAAAGATCTGTGAGCATTTCCACGCTGAGCTGTATCTCTTTGCTGCTTTGACTAACAACTGGCAGAAACCAACACCCTGTCTGAGAATTCTCAAGCCTTTCAGCACCAACAGCAGGCAGTTTACCTCATGGGCAACCTTCTCAGCACGGTCAAAAAGGTTTGTTTCCACGAGTCCGAAAGAGTAGTAGCCTTTCACATAGCTAACAGAAGAGGGAAAAGAGCACATCATCCATTCATAACAAGGTTTAATCCAGAACTGAAAAAACACACTAGAAAGAGCATTTAACTCAAAAAAGTCCTTGCAGAGCAATTTACAACAAGGGCTTAAGCTCACAGGATACAGAACTACTAAGCTAATTCTCAGAGGAAATGAGTGACCCTGAGACACCAGTATGGCAAACAGTGACAAGATGCACATCAGAATGGACATTTCCATCTCTGGATGAGATGGAATCACCAGCTACACAGAACCAGCTGCTGATCTCCATATCAGCTGCAAGATGCAGAATTAAAAGGCTGGAAGTGAAACACTGCTGTCACCAAAACTATCAGAGCATCTCAAAGACAATCTACATTTTCCCCAGTGCCCACAAAACCACAGGAGGGTACTCTTACATGAAGTGGCCCTTTAAAACTGGTTGTAAATCATCCCCATTAAGCCATAAAAAAAAAAAGAAAAATTAGGGATGTTATGTGCACCCGATTTATTTAATGGATCAAGATGAATAGTATTTTTCTGGAAGAAATGAAGAAATTTTGCCACTGCCCTGGGTGAGGACATGATTTTATTCTATGTGTTACACACCATGTGCTATATTTGACAGCAGTGAGATACAGCTCACTTAAGAAAAATCCCTCACTAACAGTGTCAAGAGGGATTCTGAATACACGTTCTATCTGTGGTCAAGTTATTAACTTTTAGACTCTTGATTTTTGTCTACATGTCTTGTTTCCAAAAGATCCTGAACTTGTAAATCTGAAATTAAAAACCACACAGTCCGTGCATACCAGGTAAAGAGCAATTTCCAAATGAAGCGTGACTCACCTGCTCAGTGGAACATCACGTGTCCAGAAAGGATAAACACGGGCAACAGAATCTCGCATCTGACGTTGATATCCCAGGTAGAAATAAGTGTCATGGGAAAATTTGAGGGCTAGGAGGTCAGTTGGGTGGCTCTGCAGAATCTGCTCCCATAGATCACAAGCTTTTGGAAGCTGGCTAGAAATAAAAAATTATTTCTATCACCAAAAGAAGGCACACAGGCTTGCCCCTACTGTTAGTCCTGAACTGAAACTATGCTGAAAAATAGAAAATTCAGCACCAAATGACTTATTCTTTTCCTTGAAGGAATTCTTTAGTCTTTTCTAAGACAATAAGAGGATTATCTTCATTTGGCACCTTCTGAGAAATCTTATGAAAGGAATCACATTGGATTACACCAAATCACTGTAACACACAAAGAAAATTAAATAAGCTTAAACCATAAATCTAAAAATTTTCCTCCAGAGCTGAATAGTTCCTACAGGGACTCACCATAATTAATGGAACTTTGTATGTACCAAGACACCTTCCCCCTCCTTTTGAGGGAATCAAACCCAGTGTCAGGGCTTCAGTAGCTTCCTTATTTCCTTTGCTGAGATGTGAGGCAAATCCATGCTTGCCCATTCATTTGGCAAACAAATAATGAAAGCGAATCATTAGCCATTATGTTCTGCAGTTCATACAGATTTATCATATGGAATGAAGCAGTGAGCATGTGTGACACTCTTATCTCCCTGTTTTACAGGGGAAATAGGTTTTGACATAGGGAGACAAGAGAGAGAAGTCTGTAACTTTCCTTCTGTGCATCTGAGTCTGGACCCTACTTTAGCCAAATACTTCATTTCCTAGTTTTAAACCACACTGATGGATCTGTGGCACATTTTAAACTTGTGAGTGCTTAATGCTAGGAAGTGGTGGCAAAAGAGCACTTTACTTCCTACAGTGCTGCTCACCAGCTAGACATGGCACTTAGGGTGGAGAGAGAAATTCAGGGACAATATGTGACATCTCACCCTGATCCTTTGCTAGATTTCTAACATGAGACACCATTACTGCCAACCTTCACTTCTGCCTGCAGCAGACAAAGGAACTCTTCACAGTCCCTCGAGCAGGGTGACAGAAGACTCACCCCCTGGCAAACATGTCCAACGCTGACACATGAAGCCTCTCCCGCTCTGTCAGCGGCTGTGACTTGGAAAGCACCACCATGGCTCTCACGGCGCTGTCCAGCTCCTTGTCGAGCCTCACGGTCCTTCCAGTGCCAATCAGCTCTAAACCATTGGCAATGACATGTCCCATCACTGCAGGAAACAGCACAGCACCACCTGAGCTCACAGCAGAACCTTCAGCTCCACAAAACACCAGAGGAGCTGAGCATTTTCAATAAAACTGACTTGTGGACACAGGGGTCCAGGAAGTCTCCCAAGCCTAAGGTTCTCAGGAGGTTTTCATGACAGCTATTCAAATATTATGTGAAATTAAAAGAAAAAAACACCACACAAAAGCATTCTGCCTGCTCTACATTTTAAGGAAGTTTTACAGAATTCTATAAATTATCACCTTGCTCTTGCACAAACAAAGTCAGTCAAATACCAAGACAACATGCATAAACCCAGCCCTTTCCATGCTCAGAATCAAAGATTATACTCACTAAAATTTGGATCTGCTGCTTTTAGCTTGGAGAGACATCCTTCAATACCCCCAAGGCTCTCATTATTGGTCCAAGTTGCATACTGTACAAGAGACAGAGCAAGAGAGGGTCGAGAAATCCTCTATTATAAGGAGGATTTTTTCTTTTTGTTCTCACAGACACTTAAAATTCAAAAGCAAGGCAATGACTAAAAGAGAAATGTTGCATTCAGAAAGGTTTAGTGTAGTAGAAAAACAGAAAAACTGAGGTTTAATATAATTCAGTCACCAGCAGAAGCAATTACCCTGGATTTCTACAGGGTTTTTGTCAACTGGCTAATTTGTTGGTATCAAGTGGAAAGAGAACACTGGCTGAGGTTTTCACCACGGCTGCAGCATCTGGTACAGCCCTCTGCTAAAAGGGTTTCCTGCTGCCAGCTAAAGGCTGAACTGTGGTGGCCTGATTTTGAGGCTCTCCCAGCTGATAAGAAATTTAAGTATCAGGTACAGTAAAGAGTGTTCCATGCACAAGTCCCTTCAAACCACATGTTCTTGTGCTTTTCGGTCATACCTGCGTCAGCACAGCATCGAAGAGCTTACAGGCTTCATTGCTGGTTGTGGACAGGGCAAGTCCAGCATCCTGCCAGGCCTGCACAACAAACAAACACAAACGTGCTCCTTTTACACCCTCATCTTCCAGGCTACACTGACAGATGTTCAAATTGATGCTGTTCTGATATTTTCATCAGCTGTGCACTTTTAAAAAGAAAAGCTGGAAATACAGTGTGAGGCAGAAACAAACCTTTTGCTCAGTTGCAGTTACATTAAGACTCATGAGACTTAATGAGACTAAAGAAGCTACTAATGAGACTAAAGAAGCCAACAATTACCAAGTGTACCTGAAGATTTCAATGGGTTGCCCAGCCCATAATGACAGCGCCATTCTGAATTCATTAGAGCTGTTGGCAAGTTCCTCTGCTACAGGCACACCTCGTGTGAAGGAGAGACATGGTAAAATAAAACCCTGTTTTCCTATAATCTATAAATCTGTCATCTTCTTCAAATAATAATGCTCTTCTGAATCAACTTGCAGACCAAACAGCCTGGCAGAGCAAATCCACAAAGTCTCTGGAGTTAACCAACTGAAAATCTGGATCACAGATTTATACACAAGCCTGACAATAAGAACATGGGAAATGGATAAAGCTAAAAAGCATAACAGAATTGGGCTGCCATAGTTTCTAGCAACATAACATAACTGAGGCACAAAATCTCCTGGCTGGCTGCTGGCAAATGAGCAGAGTTCATTTGAGAAGCTGCCCCTATCACTTCAGCATCACTTTAATGCAGTACACAGAATATGGAGGATAGACAGACAATATTACAAAAACAGACCTGGGGCAAGCTAATTCAGACTCCTCCTAATGGGGGCTTAGTCCTTCTTGATGCTGCAAGAATTCAGCTCTTCTCATTTTACATTTTAAAGCATTTCCTAGCTATAATAATCTGTCAAAATTTTTAAGTAACCAAGCAAAGACAACTTTGTTAATATATCCTAAAGCTTTCCCACTGTGATTGGATTAAAGGCTCACATTCCAACAGCTAAAGCAACTGAGTCTTCAAATTACATGCCTGAAGGATTAGACCTGAATCTAAAATCACACATTTTCTTTACAATTCATATGATATCCATGATACTGAAATTGGCCGGAATAAACTTCACAATTTGAAGCGCTAGGAAGCAGGCATTTGTTATCTGCAAAGGACACACTCTCCTTGTTCTGTGGGTGTGGTGACACTTTGCAACAAGGTCTTTATCCATCACAATCATACATATTTATTAATACATGCTTCTTATCTAATGCACAACTAATTCCTAGAATGAATTTGCATGCATCTCCCTCCTATTGGAAGATCTTTTATAGTCCTGGAGAGTCATAAAAAGGGGTGTCTGGTGGTCATATTCACTGAATGCTTCGATATTAAAGGCGACCTTTCCTTGAACTTTTTCTTTGGGCATGTGCTGTTGTTTCTGTGTTACATAACTTGCCAAAAAAACACTGTAGTCATTCTTATCTGTTACTCCACTGGTTCCAGCCATGTTTATAACCCTGTGTGCATACCTTTAAATCTTTATCTTTTTTATATATATATATGTGTGTGTGCGTGTGTGTGTGTATACACTTTTATTTATATATATACCTTTATAGGTTTACATATACCTATATAAACCTTTATCTTTTATATATATATATATGTATATATATATCCCTTTATCTTTTTTTGCCAGTTAGCCTTTAAGCTCTATTCAGCAGCCTCAAGGGAGCTGAAATTTTTTATTCTCTATGTCATTATCATCCAGGAAAAGAATAAAGGGAAAAGTCAAGCAGGTAGCAAGGTTAGGCTTGCTACTTACATGGTGCCCTGCAAAGTAGGCCAGGAGCCACCCTCAGCATCAGTCATCAAAAACAAGCTTTGTTTGGAGCAGGTCTCTGCATCACTGCCTGTTTTATCGTTTTACACAACAGCTTGAGGTGCTTGCCAGAAAATGATGTCCCATTCTGAGAGGACTTGATGCTGATTCACAAGAATAGAAAAGTCTGTGTGCAAGCACCAGAACAAACCAGCAGAAGAAGGGTTAGTGGAAAATGCACCTGCATCCATCTCTAAGGTCACTGCTGATCTAGCTGAGGTATGTGCTATTTCCAGCCACTCTGGAAAGCCTCTGTCCTGCTATGGCTACAGCCCACCTGACTCACTCCTCACTGGAAAACTCCCACTGTGGCAACAGGAGAATGGCAGCAAGACTGTCACATCAGGGATGCCACTACTCTGGCAATACTCTGTGCCACTACTAGCACATCAGGACAATGGACTACAGGGAAGAACCACCCCACAGCAACTGCTGGCTCCTAAGAGATGTAAAAGGTGTGCTCCAAACCTAATCTGTCATTGCCAACTGAGAACTACTGGGACCACAGAAAAGGCAGCACCCCTTGTCCTCTAGGACATACATAAGGGGTCCTGCCCAGATTACTTGGGACACTCAGGTCCTGAGGTTTCTCTCTAGTGAGGTATCAGACTGTGACTGAAGAAATCCAGGAGGGAGTGTGAGTGGGCAAAAATCAGCCTCAAGAGTTTGTAAGGCTCATCAGTTCCCCTTCCCACAGAGGCTGCCTTTGGGTTCTCTTACACTGATCTCCCACAACCCTCTCTCTAACTCCAGGAGAGAGTCTTGCCTCTTGTGTTAGACAGTCATGGCCTTTGCTCTTCTCACTGCTTCTTGATGAGACCAAAGCCTTGCCCTTTCCCCTGCTCTAAGATTAGAGTTCAGTCATGAGATCTGGTGACTGTTTGTTTGTATTTTTTTCTCTGCTAGAATCTTAGCAGGTTCTGAGAATTGTGCTCTCTTTGGGCTGCAGTTGGCACCTCTTGAATTCCTTGCGTGACAGATCCCCAGAGCTGTGTCAATCATGCACCTGTCACACGCAATCTTCAAGACTTTGTTTTAACCTGCCACTGCCCTAATTAACCAAAACACAACCATAAAAGGAGTTTATCAGAAAGAGAGCATGGAAATTACTTAATCAGTAAGCAGCTGCTGTAGGTTGTTGCACTGTTTGACCCGAGGCTGATCTAATCGAAGGCCTGACCCACTTCTGAGGCCCACGGAAAAGGCAGGTGGGTGCCGTGGGACCCCTGCGCTGGGAACAAGACCCAGAGATGCTCAGACATGGGTCTGCTTCCCCAGTAGAAGAGATCGGTGCAGTGACCCTTCCCCTTTTCCAGATCGCAACAGCAGCTTCCCTCCTCCGAAACTCACCCGAGTGTATGAGGCTGAGCTCCAGCCACAGCGAGCCCGGCTCAACTCCCCGCCCGCCACAGCCCAAAGCCCGTCAGCTGTCCCCGGGACCCTCACGGAGGCCACCGGCGCCCCTGGGCGCAGGGCACGGGCAGGACTGAGCCGCGCTGGCTCAGCGCCTCAGCGGTGCCGTCCCCCGCAGCCCCTCAGCCCTGCCCTTACCTCGCAGCCACTCATCCTGCCGTCCCCCCGCAGCCCCCTAGCCCCGTCCGCCCGTCACGCTGCCAGCGCTCGCAGCCCCTCAGCCCTGCCCTCACCTTGCAGTCCCTCAGCGCAGCCATGGTCCCGCTCCAATCTCGCCGTTGCGCGGCTCCAACGCGAGCGAAGGCGGGGCCGCCACCGGCGCGAGCGGCGGGCGGTGCGTGCCGGGTACGCGCGGAGCCCCCCCGCGCCGCCGCTGAGGGACGCCCGCAGGAGTTCGGCGGCGATTATTGGCCCCAAATCTTTGTTCCTTCTTCTGGCCCGACCTCCGGCCCGCGGTGTCCGAGGTTAAATAGTGTTCTCGCCAGCTGCCCCTCCGCAGGAGGCTCCGGTGCCCTCGGGCTGCTGTCCCAGCCGTTGGGCCACCCCAACGAGCAGCGCCCGGCAGGCAGCGCGTCCTCCGCCCCGTCCCGTCTGGCTGCGATGGCCGCGCTCCTCCTTCTCCTGCAGCTGCTCGCCTGCTGCCGCCGGGGCTCGGCGGCGTCCCCTGTCCGTCTCCAGCCGTCACCCTTGCGGGTCAGCTGCCCGGACCCTCACGGCCAAGTCTTCCAGCGGCAGGACAACGAGCACAGGGTGTCGTGCCTGTGGAACAGCACCGTGACCCTGCATTACCAGCCCGCCCCAGGAGCAGGGCTGGAGGTAGAGGGGGAGGAGGGGCAGCCACCATCCCCACCTTGCTGTCTCTGGTACCTGAACTCGGCCTCTCTAAGGAACATCTCACGCTGGTCAGGCCAGGTGGTACTGCAGACAGGAGAAGCTCCTTCACCCGGCGCCTCCAGCCTTCTTACAGTGCAGTGCTCGTCCGCCTCCTGCGCTGCACCCGAGTGCTTTCACCACAACGTGAGCGTCGAGATCGTGGAGCAGGATATGCGGCTGTTCGTGCTTTGGCCACAGACACACGTTATCCAAGTGTGGCAGCCGGTGGAGCTGGGCTGGTGTGCACGCCTCAAGAGTGCTGGCTGGCAGTACCGCTTCAGCAGCAGGGGAGGTGTCCCCTCGACCCTTCTCCTTCCCAGCAGTGAGCACCAGGACACAACATCACCTACTGTCTATCCAACAGTTGAGTTGCAACAGACCTGTGCCACCTACTACAGCTACCGCTTGACTGTGCGCTATAGGCACCCCGGGATCCACGTTGCTTTGGTCAGTATTGAGCAGATGCCTCACATAAGCTTCAACCTCTCTCTCAAGGTGGAGCCTGACTTGGTCCATGTCCTCAGTATCAGCTCCAAGCTCCTTAGTGTTCCTCAGCAGCCCCTCAGCTTATCCTGGTGGCTTCAGCCCCTTACCCTGAGTACACTTGCCTACAGACTGGTGGACACACAGGCTGTAGGAGGTTGGCTCTGCTCCTACAGTTCATTTACGCTGTCGAGCAACTTCTGTGTCATTTCTACCCCTCAGAGCCTGGATGAGATAGTGGTGGCCAGCGTTTACTTCCATGTTGATGGAGAGAGGTTTGAGGAATTGATGGGGGAACTGCACCTGCTCAATGGTACCCTGAGCTTAACTGCTGGCAAAGAAACTCCTGTACATGTCAACCTTTGTCCAGGGAAGACCAACAGCAGCACTTACATTTTCAGGTACAATCAGGGAACATTTTACACATCTAAAGACAGCAACAGCACTTTTTCCACAGATCGCCCTAACACACACACTGTATTCTACCAATACAAGGAGCTCTCCTACTTACTCACCATAGAGTTTCTGGCCTTACAGTGGTACAAGTTCAAAATGTACCTTTATATGAATCAGAAGAGGGCTTTGATTAGGTCACTGGCAGAAAGAGACCTTGACGTCCACGTTTTTAGCAGTGGCCGTCCTTCTTTTCTGCAGAACTTCAGTTATTTAGTGTGGTTTATCCCTGCACAACATCCGATGCTACAGTGCGAGTGGACCTTCCATCTGCAGCTTTTTGGCACAAAAAAAGACCATATTGTCCAGAGCAGCACATATAGGTACAGTGACCACGTAAAAAATGCCACGCGTTTTGTCCGTCGCTCTGCTTTACCCTTTGATGCAGAGAGATACACGGGGTTTGTGGCAAAAGTGAACTGCACCAGCACTGCACCTACACCAGCTCTTTTAAGTGTCAGGGTCAACAACCATACTGCAAAAACCATAGAAGCACCAACAGTTTGTGAGAAAAAAGAATGTTGGATAAGCAGGTGTTGGATTCAGAGACCTGATCCCAAATCCATTATCTTGTACAAGAAAAGGGCATTAGAATTTTTCCTCTTTGTCAAGTTGAACGTCGAGTGCCACATTGGCATATCTATCAAGTCTTTATGGCAAGTCTATCCTGCTAAGGACACAAAAACTGAGCCAGACTGGTCAAAGCCAGTAAACACTTCTAGAATGTTTGGCATAAAAATGATACATTTAACTATTCCAGCTAATACTTTAGATTTCGGGTTGTATCTGTTTACTTACACCGCTGAGGTAGTCCCAATTAGGACCCCAACAGTCCTCAAGGCCTATGATATGATTTTTGTTCAGATTGAGAGAGCTGATCTATTGGCAAATATCTCAGGAGGCTCGGTCCGCACAGTGGGTTTTTCTGAGAACTGGACTCTTGATGGCTCTGAATCCTCTGATCCTGATTCACAGGAAGGACCACTAATTTTTACTTGGTACTGCACTAAAGACTCGGCAGACTATCAAACCATGAAATTCAACAGGAAAAACAGATGCCATCCATTCCAGAAGGATTTGAGATGGATAACACCCTCAGGTCCCATTCAAAAAATACCACCAGAATCCCTCCCAGGAAGTACCTTGTACTACTTTCGCCTGGTGATTCAAAAGGGCACAAGGAAGGCTTATGCTGATCAAATTGTAGAGGTAGATCCTGGCCCTCCACTCATTCTGGAAGTGAAATGCCTTGAAAACTGTGGTAGGAGTTTAATTCCAACAGAGAGATTTGCCCTGTCTGGAAAATGCTCAAACTGTAAACCGCGCAACAGGCCACTATATTACTGGTCCCTTTTTTCAGACACCTCTAAAGAAATTCATTTTGATTGGGCTTCCAAAACATCAACGGGAAGGTCTGGGGCTTACATGTCTATACATGCTCTGACTTTCACAAAGCCTGCATATCAATCCTACATCCTTCACTTAAGTGTAACTACCTGGGATGGTAGGTCCTCATCCTTCAAAAAACCCTTTTCGGTAAATACTCCACCTCGGGGCGGCAGGTGTAACATCAAACCCCGCTACGGTATAGCCTTTCTGACAAAATTTGTTGTTAAGTGTGGAGGATTTTCTGACAGCCATTTACCTCTGACATATAAAGTGATACTAGCTTCCAAAGTACCCCAAACTACCACAGTAAATTCTGTGGTGGAAAACACATTTGGCACAATTCTGTACTTTGGTTCTGAGCCTAAAACTCCTCCATCTTTTCTCCCAGTTGGAGTGCCCTCTCGTTGGTACAGTTTGACACTTTATGTTCAAGTCCGTGATTCCTTTGGGGCATTTACCCAGGTGAATTTACGTGCCTACGTCAGCAGCCCACTGAAAACTCAATCCCTTTCAGCTGTGTTTCGTCAACTGCTGGCTTCAGCAAGCCGTTTAAGCGTGTCAACATCTGCTCAGCAGACTGGGGATCGTCTTAGAGCTGGTTATTTGGCTTATCTTGCAGCCTCACTCTTAAGCTATATTAAAAACACACCAATTGGCCAGCTCTCTCAGGCTCAGCTTCGGGAAACTGTGGTTAAAACAGCCTTGAATATTTCAGTTAATAGCATCATGGAAGTCAACCAAGTAGTGGCTGTTCTTTCTGAAATCACAGAGGCAGTTGAGAAAATGAATGTTAGGTCACAAGACCTTGCCATTGGGAAACTGGCAGAAGTAACAGGAATTCTGAAGACACAGAGGAGTCAGATCCAATGGTCTGAGGAAGCAGAAATTCAGACTAGTGGAATACTAAGATGCTTGTCCAATGTCCTGAGAGCTGATCTTCTGCGTCTTAAGAATGTCAGTGCAAATGGAATTCAACATGTTTTCTCCATCATGGAAGGTGTAACAGATATAGTTTTCTGGGGAAAAGTCCCTGAAGAAATAGAAACTCTAATAGAAACAGGACACTGGAATATCACTCTGAAGAAAAATGAAGCCTGGAAAATGACAGATTATTTGCTTGACACATCCACCTGCCACAACTGCTTTTTTCCAACTCTGAGAAAAGGAGATAGTTTAGGAGTGACCCCGGATACTGTGTTTTCCACTGCTATTTTTGAATTTGATGAGAGCCCCTTCCCATGGTTAGGTCATACATCAGATATTATATCAATGGTCATAGGGTTTAAAATGGCAGAGACTAAGGCTAATGGGGATCTAGTTCCAATCATGCCTGAAAGAGCAGACCTTTTTCTTGCCAGGAAAGGTGGAGTTGTAACTTTTCATTTAGTAATGGGACCCGATAAAACAGAAGCTTACACAACTGGAGGATTTAGTTTTGAGATCAGTAAAACTGCCACAAACGTATACTTCCAGATCATAACAAAATTAAAAGTTACTTTCAAAGTGCTGCTATTTTCAGGTACCAATCTTACTCACGCTCAGCCCGTGGCCTCATTTGCTGCTTTTCACAACATGCCAACAGCTACAACTGGAAATGAGATAAACACTGCTGACTGTAGCATTACAGGCCCCTATATAGTCTGTCTCCCAGAGTCCCTGCTGACAAGCATAATGCAGAAAAGTGGTGTAGACACTCAGAACATCTCTGTTGTCTTGGAGACACGCTATATCTTAAGGTACCCAAACCAGAAAGTGGTGAGCATATACATTTTTAATGACCAATGCCTATTTCTGAATGAGATTGGAAGTCAGTGGAGCAAAGACACATGCGTGATGGGTCCCTTGACCGACTGGGAGAAGGTACACTGTATCTGTGTCTCCATGCGGAATCGCAGGAGTCTGTCAGCCCTTCCGGCATCCAACATCAAGTTCCTGGCAGCCAGAATAGTAGTTCTTCCCAACACAGTAGATCTGGGGAGAAACCTGATAGCAGACCTACCTAAAAACCCCCTGACCCTCATAACAGTGCTCTCTATTTTTGCCGTTTACTTGCTTTTGTGCTGCTGGGCTATAAGAAGAGACAGGGTTGAGAGGGAGATCAAGTACATTATCGTTCTGCCAGACAATGAGGCCTCTGATGAAGGGAGCTTTTTGGTCACTTTGTACACAGGCAGTCGCTGGAATGCTGGGACCAAAGTAGAGGTCTTTCTGCAGCTCATTGGCCAGCATGGCAGGAGTAAATTCCGTTGTTTATGGCACCAGCCTTCTCCAGCTTTCCAACGGGGAAGCATTGATTGCTTTCTGATAACTACTACAAGAAAATTGGGAGACATTAGTTCCTTCAGGATCAGGCTCAATAATGATAGCAAATCTCCAACCTGGTTCTTAAGCAGAGCCGAAGTTGAGGACATGTCCACCAGGAAGGCCTGGTTCTTTCTGTGCAGAAAATGGCTTTTCTTTGACAAGAACAATCCCTCGCAATACTGGAAATTTTCTGTCACAGACCCCCAGACACCTCTCCCCAAATTTGACTATTTTCTTATTAATTTTAACAGGAGACTGACAGAATACCATCTATGGCTCTCAATTTTTGCTCCTGTTATAGCTGGGGCTTTCACCAGGTTCCAAAGGTTGTCTACATTTTTAGCAGTAATATTATTCACCTTGCTTGTTAACATTATGTTCTTTAATGCTGAAAAGGATGACGAAGCTCCAATATACCTGAGGCATTTGAGATCAGTAACAGTAGGAATTGAATGTGCTTTGCTTACTCTCCCTGTGGAAATGTTAATAATTGCCTTATTTAAGTATTCCCAGAAGGATCCTCCTCCTGTTGTGACTAAGATGTACCCAAAGGTAGATTCTAGGTACTGGAATAATTGCATAATATCTGAAAAAGATGCAAATGTAATTGACACAGAGGAAGAGACGACAACTGTGAATTCCCCTCAGATGGGTAGAAGGTCCAAGAAGTCAAGTTTCAGTTTCATGGAAGGGGGCATCTTTTCCAAAGGAAGGAGGCTAAGCACTACCATCAGGCAGCTTCGCAAGATCCCGGACACTGAGCCCTTGCTGTGCTGGTGGTGTGTTCCTGTGGCCTGGGGACTGGTTCTGAGCATAACTGTGCTCTCATCCTTCTTCATTGTGCTCTATGGTTTGTCCTATGGCTACCAGACTTCCCGAGAGTGGCTCATAGCGTCTGTAAGCTCCTTTCTTCAGAACGTGTTTTTCAATTCAATTCTGAAATCCTTACTTCTCTCAGCTATAAGCACAGTTCGTCCAAAATACTCTGAAGACATCAGATGGGTAACTCAGGAAAAGCATGTGGAGATTAACTCAGCTGAAGAAACTCAGAGAGCTACCTGAAACTTGCTGATGTCAGAGGCACTAAGCAATATCAGCATTTGGAAGCTGATGAAAGCAAACATGCTGAGAAGGGCAAAAATTAAAATAAATGCACTTATTTTCATGATAGGATTCATCTGTCACCTTGTCTTTTTATCACTGCTATTAAATTTTGCATATTCCACTGAGAATGTCACAGTTTCCACTACAGCCAGTCCCTGAGTAGAAGCTGCTTTCAAAATACTTCTCCCACCCAAGTTTTGTGGCTAAGCATGACCTTGTATCTCACGGCAGTATTAACTCCTCTGCCCAGCTCGCAGAGGTGATGCCCAAGGAGCCAGCGCCGTGCTGAGCATGGCTCTCACCTCTGGCTGAGCACATACTGATACAAGAGCAAAAAATACCCTGCGGGCTGGAAACACCGGCCTGTCCATCCCGAGGACCGGCAACGCCGGCATGTCCGTCCCGGGACTGGGAACGCCTGGGTGTCCATCCCGAGGGCTGGGGACACGCTGGGAACGCCTGAGTGCCCATCCCTAGGGCTGGGGACACGCTGGGAACGCCTGGGTGTCCATCCCGAGAGCTGGGGACACGCTGGGAACGCCTGGGTGTCCATCCCGAGGGCTGGGGACACGCTGGGAACGCCTGAGTGCCCATCCCGAGAGCTGGGGACACGCTGGGAACGCCTGGGTGTCCATCCCGAGGGCTGGGGACACGCTGGGAGCGCCTGAGTGCCCATCCCGAGGGCTGGGGACACGCTGGGAACGCCTGGGTGTCCATCCCGAGGGCTGGGGACACGCTGGGAACGCCTGGGTGTCCATCCCGAGGTCGCATCCCGAACACGCCGGGCACAGGGCGCGTCCACCACAGCCGGGCAGGCTTGAGGCGTTCGCGGGCGCACAGCGCCCCCTGCCGGCCGCCCCGTGCCCCTGCCCCATTCAGGGAGCCGCGGCGTCCGCGCGCAGTCCCGGAAGCGGCTCGGCGGGCGCCGCGTGTGGGGGAACGGGGACGGGGAAAGGGAACCAGGAAAGGGGAAAGGGAACGGGGAAAGGGGTAGCACCGGGAACTGGGTGGAAAATGGGCGCCGGAGGGAACTGGAGCCGGCGGGAAACGGAAATCGGGAGGCAAACAGGAGCTCGGGACGGAACAGGAAATGGGGTTTGAGGGTGTGGGGGACGCAGAGACACAGGAACCGGGAATCGGGGAGCAAAGGGAGCTGAGGAGGGGACCCAGGAACGGGAGACGGGGGCGAAAGGAACTGAGAGCTCCGCGGGAGGGTGGAAACGGGGACCTAGGGAGAGCCTGGGGGAGCTGGGAACCGGGACGACGGCAGCGGGAACCGGGAATTGTGGGGCAAAGGGGAGCCGGGCAGAGAACCGGGATCCGGGCGTGGAACGTGAGCCAGGGGAGGGGGAACCGGGAGTGGGGGAGGACAGCGGAGGCCGGAGCTGCTGACCGGGCACTGCCGACCAGGAGGCACTCACGGTTCCCGAGCTAGAGGCCACTGTCTTCCAGCTCCAGGCACCTTTGAGCCAAAAAAGTAGTTAATAAGGATATATAACTACATTCTTACAACTGAAATGGCGTGCTTTATGTAAACAAGACCTTCATGCTTCTGGGTCCCACGCCAGAAATATTTTCCTTATGCCTTAACTTCCCGTGTAAATTACATCAAAGAAGCTGTTACAATGAAAGCATTAGTGATACCTTGTCTCACTTTGTGTCTTGCCTCAGAGTCTATGATCTCTACAAATATGACGAAGTTATGTCAAGAGCCAGATGAAGGCTCCACTGAAAGTTTTATTCTGCCCAAATGCAGCAGTCTGAGCTTGTTCAGACCAAAGATGGTTCTTTGATGAAAGTTTTAGGAAAATGCTTGGATTCTGCTGGTAAAGTGACTTGTAACAGAGATGTGCTCCCCAGGCTGGTTGAGATACCAAGCTCTCTAGCCTGTGCATCACCTTTGCACTAATCTGTTGACTAAATAAGTATTTTTACTACTACAAAAATCACTACACCAAAAAAGGTGTAAAAAGCCCCAACGTTCCCAATAAATAGGCAAAACTTGAGATTTAGATTAAGAAAGGAATGGGTTAGCTATGTGATTGCAATGGTTTGGGCTTCTTTGTTCTTTAGTCCAGGCCTGGAAAAGGCAAGGATTGGCAAGTGTTTTTTGCTTCTTTTGTCAGAGCCTGGTGAACACATTTTCACCTGTTCTTTCTGTTTTCCTTTTTGCTGCCCATCTAACACCTGAAGCATGCTGCCTCCTTTGAAGTCTGCTTTTAACTACAGGCCATAGTAACTTTGCACTACGTCTTCTCCCCCAGCTATTCATTCATTTTGGGATAATTTTCCCAACACGAGTGAAGTAATTACTCATTAACCATGCTTGGAGCCATGTGTATGTGTAGAAAGGAAGCACACATTTAAATCTGGCATGAAACATCACAGTGTTTTTAAGTCTTATCTACCTAGACCTATAGCCAGCTCTTTGATAAATTTTGAAAAACATGGGCAACATACAGTTTCTGTATGTTAATTAAGCTTTGCTGCTTAATTAGCTCTACTGTGAGCCCACACTTTCTTTTTGGACCTTAGTGAAATCTCAGTCAGACCTATCTGTGTTTACTGGACAGATGGAGATCTAAAGCCAAAGAGAAGTTTATTAAATATCTGTGACAAGTTGAGGATGCTGCCAATTCTTAGTGGATTTTGAGCTGCTAGGGTAAAAAGAACTGTGAATACTTTATGTGTCTGCCTTCCTAGCATGTGACCCAGGAGGAGCAGTCCAGTCTGGTTATGGTGAATTCTAGGATCTGCACATCTCCAGCCATGGTTACATTTGTCATATGAGAAAAAGCCAGTTTTCTTCTGTTTTGCCTGTGATGAGCAGAGAAGTAAATTTATCCAAAAGAACTTCTGGAAGGAAAGAGCATAAGTATAGACCCTCTGGAGAACAGACTGTGCAAAGGACAGAGCATGCACAAAAGGAATGGCCTGGCACTCAGTGATAAATAGGTCTTCTGCTGTCTAAGAGCACATATTTCTCTGTGTCCTATGGAGAATTATGGAAATGGTTCTTGTATATGTGCCTTGATACCTGTTTGATGCATCAGGTGTTGAAAGAAGTGCATCCTCAGTACCTGCATATTTTTTAGGCAAAGTAATCCAAGTACTAGTTGGGAAGCCAAGTCTTTCTGACAGGGGTGAACAGAGTAACCTGAAAACATGGCTAAAAATTCAGGAAGTCTTGTGCCTGCCTGAATTCACCTTGTTCCATATTGCTACTTGGCTAGAAGACAGAAATTTGACATAGGTCTATGTCAGGAGGTTTGGAAGCTGCTAACCCCTGACTAAAAGACTTTCATCTCCACTGTAAACTGTAACCAATGAAGTAACCTTGGTGTGAAGAGAAGGAACAAGAAAATTTGCAAATTTTTGTGACAATTCCCAGCAAGTGCTCCAGAAAAGAACTTTTTAAGCATTGGGTGACCGTGAGCTTTGCTCCATCAGATGTACTGCCAGAGGATCTCTCTGCTGCTTTTCTGTGCTTCCTGTTCACACCAGATGGGATAACAAACCTCGAGGAGTATGTCCCAGAGCAAATGAGCATGGCTGCAGAAGGTGTGCTGGGCCATGTACATGCAGAAGTTTTAGGTATAGCAGGGACATGCCTGTCTTTATTCCCAGGCTTTCTTGAAGCTGCCAATACCAGAGGGGTGAGACACTCTTCACACCTCACTCCTCTGGTAGTTTTGTTTGCTTTTCCTTCTGGATAGTTTTTTTTGTTTGTTTGTTTGTTTGTTTGTTTGTTTTTGTTTTTGTTTTTTGTTTTGTTGGTTTTGTTTTGTTTTGTTTTGTTTTGTTTGTGTTTTGGTTTTGTTTTTGGTTTTTTTTTTGGCTTCATTCTGCAGTCCCCAACTTGAGCTCAGTACTAACAAACTGAGAGCTGCAGTCATGCTTTATTGGAAAAAATTCCCTTTCCCAAGTATGTTAATGTTGAACATCTTCGTGGTCACAGGAGAAAGTGGGCACCAGCTCCACAGCATGGACATTGTCACATGCAACCCCATGTCATGGGGCTGAGTCTTTCCTTACAGTCCCAACTTTGCTTTCTGTACAGAGATTAATCACTGGAGCTGTATTTCTTCCTTTCAGGATTATGTCAAATGGCAGTGTCTTATTTCCTGAGATACTGTGTTAGCGTCTTCTCCTGTATTTCCACAAAATCTTGTGTTCCTATTTTTAGACTCTGTTGGAAAGTATTGCACTAAGTTTAGGTTGTGCTTAACCAAGCTGATACTTTCAGTGGTACATGTGTGGCCCTGCACTTAACTTTTTTAAGGACAACTAAAAAAGTAATGGTCATTACTTATATATTAATAGAGCAACTTGCTCTTCCCCATGATGGCTGTTAATGTAACAAAAAATGAGTTCAGAACAGAGGGTTACTATTGCTGTAGGTTGATGTTTTTATTGTGGTTGAACCAGAAGGAGATTTAATGAAATCTGACCTCAGTTCTGGTTTTTCCATTTTGGCAAAGAATAACGGTTCTGTGATCCAGAATTGATGATCACTTCAGCAGCACTTCAGTGATTGGATCTCTTGTGTTACAGGTAGATGATGCCTTGTGCGGCCTTTCCATGTGAACCTTTATATTCCCACCTAATTTAAGATTCTTACTAAATGCTGCCTAATTTAGAGCAGGCATCTCTGAGTAAGGGGCACTTGGGCTTAGTTTTTGTTGAGTGTTGTTTTCTCAGCTTTGTTAAATCATGGATCTTAGGTATAGATGACTTTTTGAGATTCATCATGTGTTTGGAAAGCCTTTTTACCTAAGGAAGGGGTTTGATTTGCCTGTGTTACTCCTCTTTCCATACAACTGTTCAGAAAACACACTGGCTTTCACATCTGTGACCACCTAGACTGTTTATCCTGCTGCTGCCATGGGGATTCCATGGAAGCTGTTGTTCAGGAGTGGGGCTTGGGCTCTGCTCTATGACCCATGGCCAGAAGCAAGCCTGCAGGGATCTCTGTTCCTTCCAAGCAGAGAAAGCATAGCAATGCCAACACAGTCTCCTGGGGGGAAAAGGGTGCTGCAACAAATCAAGGTTTAATTCAATCAAGTGACCTTTGGGAGGGTGAGTAAGGATTGTTCACACCTTGTGAAATTACAGTCCTGGGCTAATTTATGCTGAACCCAAGGTAAGTCACCTCAAAGGAAGAACAGGGAGGCAGCCACAGGTGACCTAAACATGCCTTCAGGAACAGGAGGAAGAAAGTTGTTCACCTGGGGATTAACTAGCAAGTCCAAAGGTTCTGCTGTTTTATCTACTGCCTGATCAATTAGGCAGCAGATTGCTTTTCTGGAGAAGGCAAGTGCATTGCTTGTGCTGAAGTGTGTTTAAATATCTGTCACACCAAACACTGTCACATGCCAGGGTATGAACTGCCCTTCTATTAGAGAGCACTCCTACCTGTAGAAAATCGAGCTGTGAGTATTTTAATAGATTATTGTCATCAACAGTAAATACTGCAGGAAAATCCTGTCAGGTAAAAGAAACAAGGGTTTTGTAGGAGTGGATTAAGGGTGTGTCAATGTTGGTTTTATCTGACAGCCTTTCAAATCAAAGTCTGCATCTGTTTATAGGTACTTTGTTTCTTGTATGGTTTCTCTAGTTTATCAGTGACTCAGAAATACAGGAGTCTCCTGTGGAGTATTAAGAGGGGCTTAACCTATGCATTGTAAATACTTGTGCTAAGGAGGTTTGAAGCAATGAAAATCAGATTACTTATCTGTGCTACTACTTTGCCACTGACCCTGACAATTTAAGGGTGATTTATGATTTCTGGCATGCCTTCCAGGCCTCTTAGCAGAGTGTTCCGATCAGAATTGCCCTGAAGTCTTTAGGAGTCCCTAGAGAACTGGACTGAGAGCCATTTCCCCATGTCTATATCAGGTATCAGTTGCAGACAGCACCGAGAAACACTCTTTCAGCACTACCTAACCCGTGTCTTTCTTTTACTGCAGTTATTTCCTTACTATGGCACTGAAATCTGTGTGCTTCACCTTTTGCCAGGATATGTGAGCCAACCTCACACACGTCCTGCAGCACTCTAGGCTTGACCTAGCAGGCTTCTGTGGGGTGTGTTAGTTCAGTGGTTACCCAAACATGTGGATAACTGTGTTCTTTCCAGAAGAGCTGGGCATGTGTGTCAAGTAAAGATGTGTTAAAATACCTTGAGGCTTCCAGTCAGAGTGGAAAATGCTTGGGCAGAATTCAGATCTAGAGAAGCTGTTGTCAAAGACCTGTTCAGCATGTGTCAGCCAGACAGACTTGTGATGTGTTACTGGGAAATGGTGCCGCTTCAGAACATTCCAAGGTAAAAAAAAAATAGTGGTAGCACTTGGTGATGATTTGGGTTGCTCGTGGCCACAAATTTGTCTGTCATTATTAAGAAGGGATTAGTGCCCTAGACATTCTCCTCAAGAGGTCTTTTATCCTGCTGCTGGTTTGCTAGAGAGAAATGAGTTCTCACTCTGCTTCACGTGTCTGGAGGGCAGACAAACACCTGGCACAGTGTCACATCCTGCTGAGATGGCGTGTAGTGCCAAACCAATGAGCTGGCCAATGTGATAAACCTGCCTCAGCTGAATTTATGGCATAAAGCCATGGTTATTCAAAGCAAATTAACTTTTTGGAAGCAACTATTTGTGAGAAAGTGCATCTCAGGACTTGTCTGCTTGGCAATTTAGACTAAAGGTGTGAAGCACATGCATAAACTTGACATTAAGTATTTTTCTTCAGAAGGAAATGGCTTTACTTTGTTGTATAGCAAACCTTACTTCTGAATGGGAGCATTCACTCTGAAATCTGTGCATTCATTGACCTCACACCTTTAGTTAGGAACCTTAACTTTCCCAAGTGCTGATGTGTAGACAAGCTCTCAGGACAAATGATGTTTCCAGTGAAATAAAACTTGGTACAGCTGCTTACCAGTGACTTGTAAGCTGGGAGTAAGATGGAAAGCATCATAAATTCATCTGTGCCTTGCAGGCAGGATCATATGCTTTTCAACTGGCATAGCCAAAAATGTGTTTGTACATAGATATCATTCCTTCCCAGTGGCAGGCATTGAACAGATTCAATGTTCTACATGCCGATGGTCTGTGAGAGAGCAGGTGTTTCTGTATCTAACGTACTTCAGCTCTGAACCCAGGGCTGTTATTTTAACTTGGGATCAGGGCATACTCATTCCAGAGTCTATGACCCTCACTGCCATAAATACTTCTTTTTTGTTGTTGTGGTTCTTGGTGTTTTGCACTATTTTAAAGAAAAAGTCAGCATTATAATCTTCTCAATTTGATTCAAGTGACTTTCCATACTCCTTTGGGGTCAATGATTTCTCCTTTTTAAGGAAGACTGATTACAAAAAATTGCATACAAGTGTTGATCTGAATCTCATTCAGTGAAGTGTGTGTATTGGTATTGCTGCTGGGTACCTGCAGAAAAGGTAAAGTTAGTTATGTCAGGGGGACCTGGCTGGCAATCTTAAAATGCAGGGTTCAAAAAGTAGACTTCTTAGCTGAGTTAGTGCATAGTGTGAAGAATCCAAATTACAGTATACAGGGAGACACAGGTAGCATGTAGCTGCTGTATAACTACCTGACAAATCTGAAAATACTTGAGTTAATTAAATGTTGTCAGTCATCCCTGTGAGGCAGAGAAAACACATCATATCCAAGGGTCATATAATTTGTGAAAAAATAGCTTCCTAAGGTGTTCTCAAGGTGAATTTATTTATAAACCCAGTGTCCAGCTCCATTTTTGTTACATCTGAAGAACTCTGTGCTACTGGAATGCCAGGAATGGCAGTGGAGAGGCTGGTGGTAAAGGAGTGATGAGGTAAGGGAGATTATTTCCAAAATTAGGTTTCAGGGTTTAGCAGGCTAGGACTTTCTGAATTGGATGTCTGTCATGACGCCTCTGTAACCTGTGAGGATCTCCCTGTTCTTCTGGAACATTAAATGACAAGTAGTCCCAGCTCTGCTTCACCTTGCCCCTAGTTCACCTTGTCAGCAGATGTCTCTGAGGATTCAGTTTCAGTCTGTCAGGCAAGCAGAAATAGCAGCTTACTGTCACCAAAAGAGGGATGTGCAGGTCCCTCATCTCAGCCCTGCCTTTCTGCTGGTGCTGCAGTTCTGCCTCTTACCTTGTGCTAGTGTTAGCAGCTGTTGGATTCCTCTGCAAGCCAAATTAGTTCATTAAAAGCAAAAAGGAAAAACTATTGGAAGAAGTTAATTTTTTTTTTTTTATTACTGCATTAGTAACTAGTGTGATTTAGTAAGACAGAAACCATGGACCAAGGTGTTGGGTGTTGGATACCAGCTGCCCATTCTCTGTGTTTTGGGATATTTTAGATCACCTCTGTGGGCTGCATGGCCACCAGCTGGGCATTCAACAGAGTGTGTTAGGTGCTTCTGGAGCACAACTTTTGGATTATTTTTTCTGAAACCCTCTGGTTTATGTGCTGTGAGACTGCTCTGTGGTGCAAACCTGTGTGGTGAGGAGGGGCAGTCTGGCAATTTGTTCCCAAAGAAAACCCCTGAGCTGAAGCATAATTAGGGATGTGGCCTTAGTGAACTGAATCAGCTCTGCAGGGAAAGGGTCTGGCTGCAGAACTGGAAGAGTGGGAATGCCCTGCTGTTCTTTGGCAGGCTGTGGATGTGCTCAGCTGGGAGCACACACAACCTACCTGCTGAGATATCACCCAAACCCAGATTCCTGGTGCTCACCTCTTCACAGCCTGACACCAGCCCTGCTTCTCTTCCAAAAGCTGGCTGGTTTGCAGCAGAACACTGTACCATGAAAAGCATGAGGGTTTTTAGCTAAAAACTGTAGTTTTGATAATTGCAAGGTGAATTGTCTGTGCAAGAAAATGGTGCAGGTGAGTGAAGATACCCAGTTTGCAAACAAGCAACCACGTTTCTTTCATGGAATGGTACAATTTTTGAGCATGCACATGGTTAGCTGTGCTTGATAGGATTGTAGATACAGACTAAAATCAATCTTAAAAGCCTACTTGCCACACCATACTTTTGGAAAAAGCTGAGAGTGTGACTCTCAACTAATATTAGTGGTATTGGTGAAGAATAAGCCAGGATTTTAAACAAGTAATCTGTTAGCACCAAAGCTGATGCAACATGACTTCCTATGTGTTGTATCTTGGGACTGATGGTCGTACCTTTGTAGTGAGGCCTGAAGTCTGTCAGAAGGATGGACAATAACTTTCCTATGTGAAGGTTTTCCTATTTATAGAAATATACGGGTATTCTCCAGGAGGATAAAGCAGAGTCTTCCCCTTCTGCCTATTTTCACAAAAGTTATAGTACCTAAACTTTTTTAAAGGTGTCTGCTCCTTTGTCCCATGTGTCTGGAATGGCCAACACTATCAAGGTATAGGGTGATTCTATTGGCCTCATTTCCATAGAAAGACAGATGGGAACAGGGAGACAGGGGTAAGCTTCCAAAACTCTATTCCAAGGTGAACCAGAAGCAAAGAAAAAGACAGTCTTTTCTTTGCAACACTTACCTTCCTGGTACCTGCCTCCTGAGTGAGGTCCCAAACTCTTTCATGGCTCCAGTTTGAGGGAGGAGATGAGGATTGCAGAACTGGGTTGGAATTCTGCATAGCAGCAGATAGGGAGCATTGTCCTGGGAAGCACTTAGGGAGTATAGACCTCAGTTGAGCAGAGGGTTTTTGAAATCGCAGCCGTGTGCTTTGTCACCTGAGTTATTTCATGGATGTTCCAAATTAATAGGTGAACTTTATAATTAGGGTCCCAGTCTGCAGTTTATAGGTCTGTCTAAGGAATTTGAAAATTCAACTGGGACATGGGAAATGAACTTGATTTGGGAGAAAATATTTGCTGATCGAGGTCTGCAATTGTCAGTTTTCCTTTGGGTTTTAATTTGCAAAGCCAGATGTCTCAGGTCACTTTAATCTTCTTGCAGATATGTTCCCAGCATTGCATTCTGAAGCTAAAAGATATTTTTGTGTGTATTTCTTGCAGGTAGCTTAAAAAGGGATGCTCCCAAAGAAGTTCAGACACCAGGAGAGTTCAAATGTGAGCTGTGTGAATTATCAGCCCTGTACACATATTATGGGCAGACATCACCAAACTCACACTCAATTGTGTAAGTGCCCTCTGAGAACACAGACTTCATTTCTGCTATGAGCATTAGAATCCTTGTAGTGTGCACTGCATGAGCCCAATAATGTGCTCTTCTGACCCTCAACATGAGGCTCGGTACCTAAAGTGATCTCTTTTTTTCCAAGGGGAAGGAATGTTAAAAATTGTCAGTGCTGGTAGGAAAAACAACAATTTTTGTGCCTTGCTTCAATATAATGCAAAAATCTATATTTAACCTATTTCCTAGCCCCACTGACAACTCTACTGTACCAATATTTTCTTGCTAGAATACTGCTGACTGCCAGCCTGGTATTTCTGGGAATAGCCCTTCCCTCACTGTAGCCTCCCTCAGCTGAGCAATATATACACACAGCATGAATGAAATATATATGGCAAAAACACTTCTTAAGACACATCTGGCATGATGTGGAATTTTGAAAGCAGTGCTTTTTTGTGTGGATTGGATAATCCTTTGTCAGACCGTGCGATATCAGGGTGTGTGGATGCTCACTATGTATTTATATTTTCAGGGACTAAAGCCTTTTCTCTCTCTGCTAAGTAAGGATAGTTTGGCCAGGAATTATGCAGTTACAGCTTTGTCTGCAGACATTAAACTCACCATAAAATAAAGCACTTTGCTTTAAATGCAAGAGTAGCTTGGTGGAGGCCATCATGGTCAACAAAATCATCAGGCAGACATGTTCAGGAACTCTCTGGAGCTGAAAGTCAGGCGTGTACTCAGCATTTCACCCCAATAAGACTGCTCAGTTTCTTAAAGAATGGAAACAGCTGTTAATCACCACCTGCTGGGGCTGTTGTCCTTGGGCAGCTGTCTTTTTATCATTCCAAACCCCACAGTGCTACTGGATTTCCCTCTTCCACTCAGCAGAGCAAGGGCTCACCTTTGATCAGGTCCATTCCTGAAGAGTCTGAATGTGAATCTTAATTTAGGTTATCCAATCTCAGAGTTAACACCCCAGCTTTATTTGGATTGCTCAGGTGCCAAAAGCAAAAGAATAATGCTGAAGCATCACACTTCTATAGATGCTTTTAAGAAACAGCTTCACACCCCATCTTTCTTGACTTGCTCACAAGTCCCACATGCAGTGTTGCAGGAAATGTGCTGGATAGGGGGCCTTGTCAAATGGCTCTGCACTGATGAAGGCTGGGAATCCTGCAAGGGGAGCTTTGCAAACACAATCCTGTCTTTGTATCCCAGGGACTTGTTGACAGGGTGATCTGCCATGATAAGATGCCTGATCTTTCCTAATAGTGGAAGGCTCTGGCCAAATCATTTTCTATTTGAGTGGACAGAAAAAGGAGAGAGGAACACAGTACTGGACACACTCCTGGCACACACTTTTGTGTGTGTGGAGGCAAGGAGAAGGCAGTATGAGTTGACAGAATATCTTTAATTCTTATTATTCCCATAATCCAAGTTTTACTTAAGCCTGGGAGTAAGCCAGGTGCCCTTGCTGCATGCCCAATGCAGACAGACACTCAACTGGCTTCTGTCTTATTTTGCCTGGAGCTCCCAGAAAAAATAAAGCTTTAGTTTTTCCCAAGCAGATTGCCAAATTATTAATAAATGCACTCCCTCAACACCCTGGAGCAAGCAGTACAGTCTGTGACATAAAGTAAGCACACTGGAGGTAACTGCAAGGCTCTCTGCAGGTAGCTCCTGCTTTCAGGAGCTGGGGACCTCAGCTTTACAGCAGCAACATAACCAAGAGCAGTAAAACCTTTGTGTTTCATACTCACACGCATACAGCTTTGGAAGAGAACTTCTGATTAAAAGCTGTGCAGTTGAAATGGTGACTTGACAAGGTACTGAAGTTGGCCATGCTAAGGATGCCTGTTATAAAAAATGGAAGATAGTTAAGGTAGAGCACTGAGAAAAACTTAGATGACACCGAGAGACTCACCAGTTGCTCTACTTTTGGAAGAGAGATAGAAAGTACAATTTAGGACTTAAGGCAGTTGCAGAGTTGAAGGTTTTGAAGAGAAAAGGAGCTGCAGAGCTGCTGCATTGCCTCATGTACAACAGCAAGATGAGCAAATCAAGTAAAAAGGGCTGATAACTTTTCAGCCTCCACAATTTCCCCCTCTTAAACATCCCCTACTGTGAAGTATACATTTAAAAGCCTGCAATTATTATTTTGCAGGCTTTTGGAAGAAGCTTATGTCATGAAGGATTCTTTCACCCCTGACAAGGACAAGTTCCTCATCATTAGGTCTCATTGCAGTTTGTGTAGGAGAGCAGTGTGTGTTGGTACAGTAAGTAACAAGCAAAACAAGCTGCTTCAATAATTTATTTCTGTTCCAGTCCTGGTGACCTGCCAGAGAAAGATCAAGCAGCAAAATCCCAAACAGTCCATTTTTAAGGCAAACCCCCTTCTCCTACCACTACATGTATGTTAATTGTACACAATTGTATGTTCTTGTGGATTCTACCAGATGAAGCTCTCAGTATTAAATTAAAATGATCAGCAACTGTGAGTGTTCTACTTACAGATAAGCACAGTCCAGCCTCTCAAGCACAAGGAGTGCTCTTTTCTACTTTCTTAGCACCAGGAAATGCAAGGGCAATATAGATCACACACAATAGTAGATTGGGTTTTTTTTTTTCCATAAAGGGAATATAAATGTCCATGGATTGTCAGGTTTGCATTCACAGCACAGGGCTATCATCCTATTTGCAAAAGTTAATATTTAAAGTGAGCAGGGAAGAGAGTTGTACCATGCCATGCTTACTCTCTGAGGAAGAATGAATTTAAGCAGCAGCTGGAAGGCAACCTTAAACGATGAAATCTGAGTGCAGTCCAGAAAGGTGGTGTAGAATTACTTGTCTTAATTCCTTCTTCTCAGTGCAGAACTGGCCCCTTTGTTTGCTGTGAGTCTCAGATTTTGGGAGTTGTGCAGACACAGCCAGAAGGATACTGGCACACTTGGCTCAGTTTAGTTGCTATTCTGACTTGTGGCAATCAGCACCAAGGATGGGCTAAGAGGAGCATGCAGTAACACCTTTTTCCTAATTGAGTTTATTTCCTTGTTAAAGAAACTTCTTACCCAGGTTTGTCAGGGATCCAATTTCAGGAAAAAAGGTTTAATAATTGAATTGTACAGCAGCAGGAACAGCTCAGGCTGCTTCCTCTGGGAGGGGCCTTGAACAAAGGAACCCTGGGCTTTTATACCCCTACAGTCTGTCCACCTGTTCCCATGGGGAATTTTGGGTTTGGGGTCTTCCTGCTGTTCACTGGCTCCTTCAGAGCCTCAGGAGGACCAGTCCTCTCCCAGACTGTGATGCAGGGCCCTGTGCCCTTTGTTGGGGAAAGGATCTGTGTCCATTCCTGGCTTGTTGCTGGGGGCTCCAGTTGTTTCCTACCATCCGTGACACAATGTGCAGCTGGCATGGGAGCTTGCACACCCAGTTACCTGCACTGGAGTATTTCTCAGCATCCTATCTCTGAAGTCTCTTCTGACATTTAAATGACTGAAAGTCACCAAAAGTGATTGCAGCTCAGACGTTTCAGTTTGTTTTTTTTTTCTATTCTGAAGCTACAAGTAGGCTCTGGCTAGGTGAAGTGCCAGCACTCTCTGGTTGTGGCTGTGGTGGCTGGGCTCAAGTTTCCAGAGCCAGGTTGCTCAGGGCACTTGTGTGGAGGCAAAGCTGACATGAGGAGGATCTTCCCTGGTGTCCTTGCTGTGGCAGGGGCTGACTCCCTCCCACACAGAGCCCAGTGAGGAGCCAAAAGCAGCTACTCAGAGAGTTTGGGCTTAGGGGCTTGATTCCTGCTCTGACACGCTAGGTTTATCCTTTTTTTTTAACAGCAGAGGATTGGCAACACAGACACATTTGGGACAAACGTGAGCACATTTAACTATTTTCATTCCCAAATCAAGTGTCTTGAATTTAGGAAGGATTCAGCAGATATTTCCAAGTGTGGCAGTTTGAGCTGTCAGAAATAGAGCATTTCAGCCTGTCAGGGTCTTTGTACACACTCTGCTTTTCTGAATGAAGGTGGGGCTTTTTATTTGAAAAGATGTGTTTGTTTCAGTTAACCTAGGCCTTGGCAATGAATAGAAGATACTTGCAGTGAGCTAATGGAAGCTTCTAATCTTTTTGAAAGTCCTGCTTATTTTGCCTGTTGTAGAAATTTGTCAGTCATTTTACTGCTTGTTATCTGAGTTTTCAAGATTCCTCTGATGGTATCACTCAAAGTAAAACATTGATTGTAAATAATTGAGAATAAGTTTCTTACCAAACTGGCCAGGGCAGATAGTGAATCACACATATGACTATGGTTTCAAAATGAATTTAGCAATACTGCTTAGGTAACATTGAAAGAGATCTGCAGAAATGATAATTAGTGCTTTAACACCCACACCACAAAGTAAGTAAACACATACTATTCCTCTTCATGTAGGGAAAATTAAAAATCCAGAGAAGTAAAAACTCATCCAAGGCAATAGAGAGAGACAAAGGTAGAATAATATCTCTGTATTGGCTGTGGTTCCTGCTTGTGCTTGACCCAAGTACATCAATGCACTCCTGAGCTGAGTTAAATGTTAAAACATAGGAATTGAAGCTGAAGAAAATCATACTTTCTTGGGCCTCTTTGTGAAGAAGCTGGGCCAATTAGAAAGGTTTTAGTGACAGGTTGCTTTTTAAATTGTGGTAATTCAGAACAGTATTAGGCTAACATGTGGCAGAATTAAGACTTTTCTGACCTTGGATTTGGCAAAGGGATTTTAGCTAGCTTTTGTACCTAAGGGGACTTGAGAGACAGATCAGATTTTAGGGTTTTCATGAGACAACCCATGCTAGCTGAAGTGTATTTCCTTACAGTTGCTGTGCCAATAAAAGTCATGATTTAGCAGCTGTTCTGTATAGTGTTCATAAACTTAAATATCTTCAAATATCTTCTGAAGTTTCACTCAGTTAATTTACTTCAATGATTTTGTAGCCTGTATCACCCTGCTCAAGTCTTTTATCAGAGTGTCTTGATAAGTGCCATTAGTTCTGATCCAACTGGGAATAATTCCAGTTATTATCTGTAATGTCTTAAAACATGTCCAAACCACACAAAAAGGAAGGTAAGAGAAATGCTTTTAAAAGTCTTTGGACAAGTTGATGCCCTTCTTCCCATTACCCTTTCAGAAAAAGGGGAGAGGAAATCATATAATCTGACCATATTAGTAATTTAAAACAATTACTTCTGTTTTATTGCAACACTTTCTAAAGACATGGAAAAAAGGTGGCTTTTGGAGAAGAAAGGAGGAAAGGGAACAAGTTTTATCCCTTATTACTCACCTCAGCAGAAGGTGACTGAGCACTGACCTCAGACATGATTGTAGGTATTAAGTGATAAATGTAATGCTACAGCTGCTTCCCACTCAACTTCCAGTCATGTGGGGTCAGTCCTGGACAGGGATGGGCAGAGCCTTTCCTTTACGTATTGTGGTAAAGATACCATCCCTCTATATATATATCTATAAAACTTTCAGATAGGATTCATGTCAAAACAGAAATAAACTATGGCAGCATGCTCTGGCAGCTGTTTTGCCTGAATTGGACTATTAAATTTGGAATTGAAATGGCCCTCTCCTACCTTGGTCATGGAAAGGAGAAAACACATTAAAGAATCATCTGATTAAACACAGAACTGTATCAGAATAAGGGTTTAAAAGAAGGGTTTGACTCTACATGGTAAGTTTAATTCATAGGGCATTGAAAGAAGAATTAGGCTGAAAATCCCAGGACTGAGACAGCAGGACTATGGGTGCAGTGGTGCAGTGGTTCATAGTCATCATTTCCCCAGTTCCTGTTGGCCAAAATCTGCACTAGCTGGCAACTCATTTCAGTCAAAAGAATGCAAGTTGAGCACCTGTTTTACCTGTGAGGATCTGTGTCTCGACATTGGGGATCCCACCTGTGGGAACAGCCTCTCCCTTCCTTTGCCATGGCCCAGTGGCCACTTTTGGGAGCACTGAGCCTTGGAGCTGGGGGGCTGTGTGCCTTTTGGCAATGCAAGCAACAATAGCCAGGCCAACTTAAACTCTAATCTCCCCTTTTAAACTGACAGCTTAACGTATTAAGGATACCAAGAGACAAAAAACAATAGTTTCTGGCGGTTGTGCAACTGAAATCCACTTTCAGGGCTTTTCAGAGACTAAGGCCTCACACTCATTCCTGAATATGAAGGGGCCTGGCAGTCAATGCAGAAAAGGACAATAGATGAAGACAAGTTGTTCCCTAAGCTTCCAAATCACATGGAAGCAGGCTGATGGTGATTTTGATATAATTATCATCTGAATCTGCTGCTAAAGCCCAGATAGTGACATAAGAAACAAAAACAAGGAGAGGAACACAGGAATAGCCAAGCCTAGCTCCCAGAGAAAGGCCAACTGCAAATGACCATGGCAAGGGGAAAATTTTACTATTTAGGTAAGACCCAGGGAATCCATTTGTCCAGTTCTGTCTAAACTGATGTCTTTATTCATTCTTAAATCCCCAAGAATAATCCATCAGCAACACCAATTCCAGCTTACCCATGAAATCCTGTTTGGAATTTGGTGATCAGCACATCAAGAGAACCAGGGACGTCAAGTGTCGCCGCAGAGCAAAGGAATAATACATTAATTAGTTTCTCTTCCAGTTGTTCAAACTCTATATTGCAAATACATTAAATTGTTCCTTCAGTTTTGCTTCTTTCTATTCAATTACTAACATCTGGTTACAGCTTCTGGGGAAAAAAAATATTGTGTCTGTATGAGTTGTGAAGAGAATGGGGATAGCAAAAATACCTTCTTTGTGCACAATGGCTTTTATACTTTGCCATGAAGAGTTCAGAAGAGAGCCATTAGCTCAAGCTTTAGTACCAGGTGTGGTTCTAGGTTTAAACCAGTGAGTACATTTATTGAGGGTAAGGGATGAAATCTCATTTGAATTGTCTCATATGAATGGAGTTCATTTAACTACTCTGGTTAAAACTCTGTGATATTGATACAATAGTGATACTTTTTAGTAGTCTCCTAGGACAATACGAGTGCATGGATTAATGGAAATAAGAATAGCTTTTTTGGGAGTTATGGAAAAGATGGTCTGTTGTGAGAGCCTCTAGTACTTGGTACTTGTGTTGGCCTTTAGGCCATTTTTGTGGAGATTGGTGAGGAAGAGTGTGCTGAGCCTCCAAGTCTCACACACCATTGCAGGGATTTGGAAGATCCTCCCAGGTGGTAGAAATCTTCATCAAGCAAGACTTAGAGGAAAACTTTACTGTTTCAGTAAAACCCATGGAATCTCTAACACCTTTATTCACTCTCCAGGTATAATTCATCAGCAGCACCAGCTGCAGCTTACCCATGAAATCCTATTTGGAATTCAGTGAGCAGGCCAGGAAACCCATGCATGGTGCTGGAAGGAGAAGGCAGCTGAAGGAGGTGTGTTGCTATTCCCTGTAGCAGGGAACATGTGAAGGTCACTTTAATAGGAGCAGTGGGACAGTTGATTTGGGGGTTTTATTTTTCACCCAGTTGGCTCTAACCAGATGTTAGAATTATTGACTAAGAAAAAGTTAAATTGCTGGAATATTTCAGCCTGGAGGAAGAATAATTCATTTTAGAATAATTCTAAATATAAATGTAGTTTAATGAGACTGGAACGTAAGCATTTCCATTTGTGTATCCTGCTATTAATGTTATTTCCTTTACAGGACTGTTGTCTGTTCTACTCCAAAAGTTTCTGCCTTCCCTGCTTGAAGGAAAACCTAAAGGCCTTTCCTTTCGAAATGCAAGAAGACATGGATAAAAGGAAGCCCCAGCAGAAATCCTGTAAAAAAACGGATACAAAGCATAAATCTTGAAGGTCCAAGAGCGACAGTTCTTTGGCTGGGGTTTCTCCTCTCTCTGCTTGGAGACTATCACGTTGCTCCTTTTAAAGAAGTGACCTTCATCAGCTCACTACTACCAGAGAGAGCAGCACATTTCCTTGCCCTTGGCTTGGGTTCAGACATCCCCGTGCAGCGCCGGCCGCGCCAGGGAGCGGCTCTGAGGTGCTGAGGAGCCAGAAGGGAAGGCAGATGAGCCTGCTGTCACCATGTGAAATGCTTGCAGTAACAAACCAAACAGCACAGAGCATAGGAACTGTGTCCAGATTTCCACATTTGCTATTTTAGTGCTTTGTGTTGTTCCTGACACTCCCTACAGTGTTATGAAATTCCGAAACAGATTGATCTGGCTTAATTCAGCATATACCCTAGAAGGTCAGTGTACACCAATTGTTAATCTGGCAGTGCTGTCCTGCAAGATTACATAAGGCAGGGAATTTAAAGCTTTATTTTTAAGTCTAAAATAAAAGTGCTGTGAGAAAATGTCATAAATATAATACCTAAATTTCTCAGTATGGTAATCTTAATGCTATCACAGCACTGAGACTTGAGACTTTGAAGGTTGATGTTTCTGCAATCAATAAAAATATTTACAAGTCCCTTGCATTTGCAGTCACTTTTCACTTAACCTTCCAGTCCATGTCAGCACAGCAACTGGAGAGGACCCTGAATACATTTGGCTCATGCTTTACAATAAAGATGACTTCTTTTTCACTTTCAGAGCACTTAATCTGGAAATAGAAAAGTTCCATTAATACACTCAGTTCTTTCCTGAACCAGTCAAATAAGCTGCCGCTGTAATAGGGATGTCAGAAACACAGTTTCAGGTAAAAAAGGTAAAAAGTTCTATAGAAACAGCAGTTTGTTTAGCTCAAAAATTAGCTTCTTCAGTTATCTGTTTTGACTGTCTTAAGATTTAGGTGGCTTTTATGTAAAACCTGAGTCACATGCCTTAAGGGTACGTCTAGAATGCTCCCTAATCATAAAACAATCTTTTTTTACTCAAGTTACTGCTGGTCATTGCTTCAGAACCTGTTAGTGCTTTGGTGAGCATCTCTTTTTTCCAACACTTCCATCCATATAATTTGTAATATGACAACATCAAAAATCAATAATTTTAGTAGAATGAACCTGTGTTTGTTAAAAGAAATCAACATTATTTCAATGAGTTGTTTAGGACATTGAAGTATCCTAAAATCTTTCTTTTTTCTGAACTTACTATATTGGTGCCCTCTGTTCAGGACTGAAATTTCTTGCAGTGACTGGAGGAGCAATAATGGACCTATTAGTAGCCTTTTCAAGCCCTAAGTGCTTTAATAAATAAAATATATCTATGTCTCTAAATGTGGAAAAAAAATCCATGTTAGGAGGCAACATTTCAGATTCCTTTTTGCAGTTACAAAAGACTACACTTTCAGGGAAAGTGATACTAAACTTATGTAAGATGTGTGGTATTGTATTTCAGTTTCATGCTAGGAACACTGTTTAAAAGCTGTGGTGTGTCTGTATCTGTTCCATATAAACACTAGAGGCATGTCCTGTGCTAAACTCACAACTGAAGAGAGCATTTTCCCACCTTAGAACTGTAGTCTGATAATCAAGCTGCCAAAGCAACATGTTATGTGAGATCATAGGATATGTTCACACCAGCAAACATACCTTGAAATATATTTTTTCCCGGATTTCCCATTGCTCACGACAGATTGTACTCTTAAAAGCAGGGTTTAAAAGCCTGCCTAGTGCAGTTCTGATGTCAGTGAGATTGGGATGTCATCTCTCTGACCTGTTTTCCCTCCTGCTCAGCTCCCTCTGTGCCCTTTTAAGACAAAAGCAGTTATCTCATTTATACATAACCATTATCTTTGCCTTTACAATGTGACTGAGGAGTCATTTAAAGCCCGCAGAAATTTCCATGCCTTTAAGAACTCGTTATGTTGAACTGAAGAGGGGAAAGACTCAAAAGGGAGCAGAACCTCAGACCAAAACTACATAATATTTCATTTGGCTCAGTACAGCTCAGTTATTTATTGTACAGCAGGAAAAACCAAGTCAGGGATGCCTCTGCTTCACAGTTACCTGGCTGTGAAGACCTGATAGGTGCAGAAAAACCAGCAGGTACCACAGCAGATGCATTCTGGCATCTCTGGTCTATGCTCTAGGGAAACGAGATTGCCCTATGTGCTACTTGGTATTTCCTGGAATGACAATGGATTATTATCTGTGCCCAGCTGTTAGAACTTAGTTATTCCACATTCTTGTATTCCCACTGAACATGAGCATTATGGTCCCAGTATCATTATATTTTGGTATATATGTGATTTCAGATCCTGAATGATAGCATGCCCAACCTTTCCTGCTCTTCGTGGATGCACAGCCTTTACAGGTTGTTTTCATTGGGGTCTTCAAGTACTTTCTGCTGCTCAGCATCAGGTCTTCCATGCTCCTGAGCACAGCTGATGAAGAAACCTGAGTCTTTTTCCTCTGCTGTAATTTTCACTTCAGCACTCTCTTACCAGCTTAAAACATCCCCAGATTCTGGAAGGAAAACAGCTACCTGTGACATACTTCCCTGACTGATTTAATTGAAGATGTGTTCATTGAATTAGTCAGTGCTGCATTTCACACAGAAGTGCACTTGTTGAACTCCGTGGATGTCTCAAACCAGCCATACAACCCACCAGAATATGAAAGATCACAGCTGGATGGTGGGTCAACATCAAACTTAGGTAATATATATAAATAAATGGATATGCAATGTCTTTGGGTATGTGACACACCTGCTCCTGCATCAAAAGGCATCTAACAGTACACAGGGAAGCATCAATACTTTAAGAGGCTTCAAATAGGCTGCCTTTTGAATGTCACACTGCAGTGAGTTCCTTTCCTGGAGATAAAAGATGAGCACATGTCATTAAATTCACTTTTTAAAATATTTTATTTTTTTAAAACCATTAAGGCAAAACCGTGTTTCAAATTAAGTTGGTTTACATTCAGTCTGAAAGGATTAAAGCACATAGGTTCCTACCAGTCTCTATACAAACACTCTGAATTCAACCTCTTGTTTTTAAAGAAGGTGGAAAAAAATCAGAATGTAAAAAAAGAAAAAAAAAGTTTAGTTCAAGTTTTTTCATCCTAGATCAGTAGGCTGGTAACGTTTGAGAATGCATCATTGTGTGTAGCTAGATGTGACTTTAACATTCAAAAGTGCAAGATACGTTGTCGTTCTTAAAAATCCCTGCGAGACCAGGGCATCCATTCATCCTTGGAAGTGCCATTTGCATTGGTCTAAGAGAAAGAAACTCGGGAACTTGGCTTGATTTAGTGGTTTTTACTGGGAAACAAGCATTCCATGAGAATTAGGTTTGACTACTTGCAAGAAATGTGCTCATTCTACCTTCTGTATTTACTGAAGTAAAACGTACCCAAAACAGCTGACTGGAAACAATAAGCTATTTTGTTTTCTCTTTAATATTGATATCTTGATTTAATGAAACACTTGTTAGCTCTATTGATTAGGGTTTGGCAAGGTTAACAACACTGCTTTTTTTGTGTCCTACTAGATAACAGACCATTTAAGACGTGAGGGTGGGCTTCAGCATCCTGGGCACTTAAGCTGTGGGGCTGCATTCCTAGAGAAAATTCTGAGCAACTGTTTGTAAGAGCTGTGGAACAGCAGGAGCTGCTCAGAAGGCAGGTTCCCCAAGAAGCTGCTAAACCAGACTTTGTCAAACCACTCAGAGGGGGTTCTGGAGCACATCGATAGCACTGAAACGTTGGTTAGGTTCATTACTACTGATGAAGTAACTAAACCAAGCACGTTTCTCCTCTGCCAAAGGGCCAAGGCACTGTGATTCCATGGAGAGAGCTGCTGAGTGTGTGGGGATGAGCCATGTGAGCCCCTGCATGGGCCGGGGTGAGCAGGGATGGCTGTTTGCGAGTGAGTCACCTGCAGGAGTGACTGCTGCAGGGTGGTGACCTGCTCCCAGCTCTGCAGCACGTCCCACACAGGCTGCCTGGTGACACTGCACTCCTACACACCCGGAGTACACACAGGACTGGTGTACCACCGGGATTTCAGTGGCTCAGCACTTCCCCATCCTGCCAGTCTTTTTTCTTTCAAGCGGAAAGAATGCCATGAAACTCCTGGCATTGAGCATAAGGCTGGAGTCTTTACCACAACAGGGATTACCTGCATACCCAACGTGAGAAAATACACCAAAATATTACTACTACTTCAAGTAGTGAAACTACTTCAAGTACCTCATGCTTGATCCTGCAGTCCAGCCTGTAATCAGATCACTCTTGTGCATGCTGCCTATCCCCTGGCAGAGGCAGCTCATTTGAAATTGAGGTCCTTGCAACAGGAATTCTGTTTCGAAACACCCACAGCAATGGAATCTGACAAGATTGATGCAATAAAGGAGCTCAAGAATAAACACACCCCAGCTTCAGAAGCAGAAAAATATTTTAAAAACCTGTGAGCACAATAGAAAAAAAAGAAAGGAAGAAACAGCCTTCCTTAGGGTGGGCTCAGTTACACAGTGGGTCTGTGTCATATGAAGTGTAAAGGAAGTGGCTGCAGGTTAGCACAGGGAAGTCCAGCAGAGCTTTTGCAAACATGACACAAACACCTTTGGAGACAACATACCTGTGTGGTGACACTGATGAAGTGAAAATGCCAAGTCGCAGCAATTTGAGGAAATAAGGTGTTATATGTTACAAATAAAAAGCAGTAAGTACAAACGATAGCTAGAACATTTGTAATAGATTTTGGTCGTGGTACCTACTGTGTTTGGTGATTCACACAGCAAAATAAAAGGTAGATACCTTTGAAAGGTACCTTTTTCCCTATATTGGATTTCCTTAGAAGAATGCTGTAGGCACAGACTGTCACCTGCATGCACCAGACTCAGAATCCCTATGAGCAGACTCTGGATTCTATTTAAAATCTGTCCTGTAGGGAAGCCAATAATGCCATTTCAACCTTTTTGTTTTGTGCTGCCAAATCATATTTGAAATACATCTATAAAATCAGCAGGTCGCCCTCAGGGCAGATGGCAGGGAATAATCCTGAGTACATGTTATTATTCCCAGTGAGCCACAAGTCAGTTCTGCAGAAAACACCAGCACCGGTGTACGAACCAAATGCAGCTTCTTTTTAGCTCTTTTCAAAGGAAAATGAACTACCATGCTGCAAAACAAAGATGAACTCAGTTCTACACACTATTTTTCCTATTGGTGAACTTGAGTTAAAAACTCGATTTTGGGATTGCAGCTATTCCTCGACTAGACTTGCTTTTATTAAAATTAAATAAAAGAAAGTCTGTGTTCTATGTGAAAATATATTTTAAAGTTTTGTTATAATTGTCAACACCAAACACTGATAACTTTGAAGAATTTGTGATAGTTCTTTACAAATGATACAGCAATAAAGACCAGACAGGAATAAATAGCAAGTTGTCTTTGACATCAGCCCCTTCATCCTTAGCCCATGAAAGAAAATACTTCTTCACTGTACAAAGGGTTCACAAGGTAAAGTATGTAACAAATATTTAAATTAAATAATTTACACATTTTTCTTTAAACACCTCTGTAATTAATTTAGCAAAAGTTTATACCTTTATATTCTTGTATTTTATAAACTGAAACATGAAGAAATGGTATTAAATTAAAAAATCCCACAACACATAATATCAATAATCTTAGATCAAACCCACATATAATCTCCACAAACCCACACATAAATCTCCAGTAAAAGAAGGATAATAAAGCTGATTAAACCTAAATACAAAAATTATATGCAACTGATTATCAGGAAAGCACTTGAGACATAAGCAAGCCCAGATACCACGCTCCACCTTACATTCCAACACTTCCTAAAGGACGAGGGGTTTCTGAGAAGGACCATTATTTGCAGACCTTATGCTTTAACACTACCATGACAGCTGCAACTGCATTTGTCAAATGCAGTTGCAGATTTTCAGTTAAGTCACAGGGAGCTTTTTAGGAGAGACTGAAACTATTCCTCTGCAGCCACAGCAGGATATCCCCCAGCTGCTCTGCCTCAGATGGGGCCCAAGTTTGTCCAGGCTTTCTGTCAGAAATGAGGAAATTCAAACTCAATCGTATGTGACCCAGCTCTCGTGATGAATAAATCTCCCCAGGTTTCAGCAGTCTGAATAAACAAACAAATGTTTAGATGCTTATTATAAGCTCTTTGATGTGCAGCCTTGTGCCAGCTCTCTCATGAGAACAGGCTTAGTGCAAATGCTGGTATTTCCGAGATCTGCACAGGGCAGGAATAATGCAAAACTCTGCTCTCTGGCAGCACTTCAGCTCTGCAGCAGCTGCTGGAACCAAAGCACAAAGGCACATGGAAATGGCAGTTAAATAGCAAAATATGGTTTCTTTAAATGCAAAGGAATATGTCGTTTCTCTAAGTGGAAACTTTCCTATCAGGTGTCAGTTTGTATTTAAAGCAAAAATGGGATCAGAAATTTTGAAAGGTACAAAGTAACTAACTTTTTTTAAACAGCAGCCTTAAAGGAAATATTTAAGGAGAAGAATGAAAATTTCCCTAATACTTGGCACAAAACCTTTTCTTCCCCCCTTCCCCTTTGACAAAAAGTACCTAGGGCATCAGAATAAATAAATAAATAAATATTTCCCCCCTAAACAGTGCTCAAAAATGAGTAATTTGTAGGTTTGCTAAAAACTTAAGTAAGTCATACCATTGTTTCCCAGGATATTTCTCCACCCATCTGCTGTCTCTTGCCTTAAGCTGTTTGTGGGGTCTGATTGCTAGCCAGAGTTCTTCCATGCTACGACATTAAAATGAGTTATGTTGGCAGGAATCAGATCCAAACTGTACCTGATGAGCCAGTAAATCTTTAATACCATGTTAATCCTAAAGTCTGATCACTCTGCTTCCCTCCATAGATGGGGTATTTTAAATTATTAGTTTATCTGCACATAGGGGAGATACTGAAGTAATCAATCAGAAATAGATCTGAAACTAGTTTGGATTCCAAATTCAAAAAAAGAAAAAAAAAAAGGACATTAATTGAGCAACTTTAAAATCTCCTCGGCCAAAACCTGCTGTAGTCATCACCTGAAGGAGCAAATGTAATTCCTTAAAAGCGTAATGTAGAAATGAGAAATTCTTTTGCCCATTAATTCTTGGGAAGGGAATTGTCTGCCCTGTGCCACTCTTTGAAGTGACTGTGGGAATGTGCATGGGACAGCAGTGTGGGCAGTGGAATCCATCCAGAATTTTCAGCTGTGTTGAGATCTTGTTCAAATTTCTATAATTCAGAGATGTGTTCTCTTTTTTTCTTTTTCTTTTTTTTTTCTCATTAAGGGTCTGCAATTTAATTTAAAATACAAATCAAAGCTTTAATGTCCAAGGAAGTAGTCAAAAAATTCTCACTAGTTTTCAAATAACAAAAAAATTATTCACTTTTCTCATGCTAATAACAGGACCTTGTTACAAGCAGCTGCTAAAACAGCTAAATATTATGTCTTTCACTGAGTTGCTCTATTTGCAATTCTTTATAGCTTTGCTGAGAATATAAGTATTTATTATTAATTTTCCATGTTTTTAAGTGTTACTAAAGTGTTTTAGCCACTTTTGAGAACAAGAGCTGGAAAAATAGTTATGCACACTAACTGTGTCTGATTTTTCCTGAGAACCTACAGCACACCTAGACTATCGAATACAATTTTGAAATTTGCCCTTTGCAAAAAATCTGACCTTTGGGGGGAAACAAATTCAAGTTATCCGTTTTTTTAGAGGATAAACTAACAGTTGGCTCCTACAGTTTCAGAGTACCATCCCAGAATGGCTAATATTTTGACAATTTCCTGCATCAGCAATATTGCAGATCAATTATTTCCAAGGCCTAAACCCCACAGCTCCTCAGTGAAACAGGGTTGGCTGGAAGAATAAAGCAGCAGCATTGCTAAAATCCTCTGTTTCTGAGGGCACACTGTGTGCTGCTCTGGGACACAAAAGGCAGCCCATTTCTCATCTGAGGGCTCCTGGCAAGACCAACATTCCTCTCTGAGTGTTTGACTGTTATTCCTGCTGGCAACAGGGAAGGGGAGGAAGTTTTGTGCACATGCAGTTACTGTTTCTATCCTGCCCTAGATGCTCGCCAAATCTGAGGCCTGTGCTTCAATATTTTACACTAAATATATCTATAGTTATCTATAACTTCTGCCACAATCATTGCCCAGATAAACCCCAAGTTGCCTTTAAGTCTGTAATTTTTCCAGTGTCCAGCTGTGCCTGTGGGCCTGGATAGAAACAAGCATTGCCACTGAAATAGGAATGACAGCGTGATGTTGTCACTTCATCACTCAATCCTTGCAGTGAAGATTCTGGTATCTTCATATGTGCCATAATAATACAAGTACAAAGCGTCCTCCTGCGCCACTGAAAGTTTAACTGTAAAATGCTGGGATTGCTCCTGAGACCTCGTTGTTGTGAAACAGAAAGTGAAATTAGGAGGTAATGATGTGAAGTTACCGTATTAAAGAAACGAAAGAGAAACAGCAGAGTGCCTTGCATGCAGCTGGAAGTTCTGGGCAGCTCTCTGAGAAAAGTCGCAAAGTCAGGAAGCCATTTCATTGTGGCTTCTTTTGCAGCAGGAGTACAGCAAGTGCTGTTGTAAAAATCAGTTTACTCCTAGGAACATGATAAACTTACTCTGAGCTGTGCTGCCTTCCATTCTATGACACAGTCTGACACCTACAAACACTGTTCTTGGTATTACTGTCACCTTATCCACAAGGACCAAATCTGGTGCAAACAAGTACCAAATACTTCTGTGCATGAAGCCAAAGAAGGAATATATCCAAGTGGGTAAAAAATGAAGCAGTGTATTCATCAGAAAAGCAAACAGGTCCAAACAACTATACTGCCAAGACATTTAGAGGAAGCTGGTGCCTTTTCTATCCAATCATTCCTTTGGAGTTATCGGTCACTGTAGTAGAGCACAGTATCATTGCTGGAAAGTTAAAATTATTTTTTTTTCTAGGGCAGGATCAGATCTTTCAGTCTCCAAAACTCTTGCTAATTCAAAATTGTATTTTTATGTCAAAACTGCATCCTGAGCTATTACAAGTTCTACAAAAATACAGGGTATACGATATCTTTTTCATCAGTGATATTTTCACATTTCCTTAACAGACTTTTGAAACAAAAACGTCCCATCAGTTTATCATGTTTACTCTTCAAGACACACCTGTTGGAGCATCTCTGCTATGTTTTAGGTAACTCTTTGGATTTTGTTTAATTTCATAAGAGAACTGTCTTTTAAACATGCTAACCCTAAGTATGCCAACGTAACAATAGATGAAGCTGTACATAATTTCATGGAATTAAAGCAGCAATGGATCAAAGATCTTTCCAAATTTTCAGAAGTGTATGGACAGTATTTTCCAGCCATTTGCTACACCTAGACTGAATGCTTTACGAAGAAGTGTTAGCTGGTTCTCAGTAGTTACCATTAGGCAAAAGTGCATTGTCTTTCTGATTGTGCAGATACCTGGAAGGAAGGTGCTGAATTTGTTATATTAATACTAAAATGACTAAGCCAAGAGGAAATACAATTTTGTTCATTTCTGTTGCTTAACATTCTGATTTATTATACAAATATGTATTCCTTACCAATCTTCAAATTTCCAAATAAAAGAACCATTGTAAGACACTTCACTGAGCACTCTGACCAGTATTTTTCTGCAGCACTTTTTCAAAAGAAGACAGAAGATCCCAAACCAAAAGAAGTGTAACACTCCAGTTCCCCAGTTTTAGATTTTTCCTGCTATGGGCTGAGTGAACAGCCTGTTACTGTACAAGTAGTTTTGCTCCCATCTGTATTTCTCTGTCTTTAAATATTGTGGAAAAAAATACTAAAAGTCCTCAATACATATCCCTGTAGATTTCCTGTAGTAAAGGGTGTAAATGTGCATCAGATTCAGTCTTCTTGATTATCTGAACAAGCTGAGCATGCTCTGTGACCAGCTGTCGGAGGTCAGCCATTTTTTGGAGAAGTTTTGGGAAGAGGAAGGTGTCATCAGGATGGTTGTTTTGCAAGTGAAGTTTCAGTACATGCACAATGCTCTCCTGCATTTTTTCAATGTGTCCTACATTTACAAGACCAGGACGATCTGTTCTCAAAACAAGCAAAAGAATACATGTCATAATTTTATAATGATTCCTCAAAGTGTAGTTAGCGGTAGAACTGAATCTTCCAGAGGATAGAAGCTTTTCCATTAAAATTTTTAATTCATGAGAGGGAAATATTAAAATTTACTACCTTAGAGAACAAATGGGTAATTCTTACCTCCACAGCAAATAATGGCAGCAACAAAAAGGGATATATCGCTATCATCCAAATCCAGTGCATTGAATTTCATTGCAAAATCAAATTTTGGCTCCATTATATCACAGAATGGCTTTCTCAGGCTTTTCAGGAACTCCCGGGTTATAAATCCATTCCCATAAGCCACCAGCATCCCGTCCTTGTTCATCACAGAGGCCAACATGGCAAATATGGCTTCGTACACCCCGTACTTCAATAGTGTCACCTGATCATTCAAGTCCAGGCTGGAGAAGCCAGGGATGGATTTAGCAAATTCCGTGAGTTCTGTGACAGTCTCCACAGATGTACACTGGCAGCAGTGGAAGATTCGAACTTCTGCTTCCTTGTTCTGAATCCCATTGGCTACCAGTTTTGCCACCAGGGTCTTCTCTGCCATACATAAGGTATCCATATCATGTATAACAAATGGCTACAGAGAAAAAAAACCCACTAGTTCAGTCACTAAATAATGGTTATCAATTGTTCTCTTCCTAAAAAATAAGAATTTTGCTAACTTTAACTTCCATGCTAGTCAGTCCTCAACTATCAATGAACCCTGACTTCTTTTACACTTCTCATCAGGACAAACAGTGTATGAGAAACTGCAATACCTAACAAGTCTGCTCTGCAAACAGCAATGCAAATAGTCAAATGTAAAGATGTATGGCATATCTTTAGATTTATCGAATAGTTACAGTGAAGCCCCAGCACTCCTGTGCTTGGGATGCACAAATCCATCTCAGAGCCAGTCCCAGAGGTTCACAAAAGACTTGTATTATCTTCTCCAGAGGTCCAGGTTATTCTGCCTACACTCCTATTGATTCCTAAACTAACTACACTTGATGCACATCATGATGCTTTCCTGAAGTACCCTAGGGGGAACACAGACAGTAATTTCAATACAGGGCAGCATATTTGCATAAGAATGTGAACCTTGCACTTCTCTTGTGTTTTATTATCAGATTCTCATAGACAATGTCACAGCTGTCCCAACTTTCTAGGCTGCAGTTGGTGCTGAGTCATCTCTAAACAGAGAATCCACTAGAATGCCAAGCACAAAATCTGGTCTTTTCCATAATGCCATTTGCTTTGAAAGGTACATGCTTTACAAACAGATGAGCCACTCTCTTAAAACATCTTTATCAAAAGCAGCAGACTTTCTTACAAACAATGAGAACTCAAAAATATTTTGATACATATCTGCAGGGCAACAACCAAAATGAAGTACAATCCACTAAAGAAAAATCAATAAACGCCAGTGCTTCCCAGCCTAGCAAACTCACAGCAACTGACCTTGAACAGAAACTTATTTCCATACACACCAAGCACCTTCTTTGTGCTGCTTTGCTCAGCTCATGGGGAACACATAGTATTCTGTCAGGAACTCATAGAATTCACTTGTTTCCTTCAGAAAACTGTCCAACATGTCAGGTTCCTATGGTTTTCCATTTTAAAATGTTTATGGCTACTGCACATTCCATCTCACTCCAGCACAGTTACACAGAGCAGAACTTTCCATGGGAAGGTGGATATGAGTGGAAAGTGACAAAACAAGAAACACAACACATCTCTAAACCTTTAAAAGATGTACACTATCTTATATACTTTTTTTTTTTAATTTAACATAATTTCAGTATGCAAAAAAGAGGCTAAGGACTTGGGAGCTAAATTAAAAAATGACACCATGTCATCAAGAAAAATGCTCATTCATTCTGAAATTAATCGTAGTGGTGCCAAAAACTAGGATTTACTGAAACTGGCTGTTAATACACAGATCTAAAACAGGTTGGTTGCTAATTACAATCAAAAACCCCTTCTTTTAAAACTTGCTTTTCTGCTGAAAAGTCAAAAGAAAATGAAAATGTTTGTTTACTTAAGAGATGATGAAATAGCCTAAAACCCCTTTGCTCTTCCCTGCGTACGGAAAAAAAATTGATAGCAGCTTGTTTGCAACATCCTAGGGCTGATTCTTCATTAATTTTTATGTGCATATTCACCCGGGCACACGTGTGCTGGTCACTGTTGGCTGGTTAGTCCCGGGGCTGTGGCCACACACATTCAAATACAAGAACTGGGATTAAGTACTCTAGGATCCATCCCTGCACGTGTGACACATGCTGTGGCTTATGGTTCTGACACAGGGTAACAAGCACAAAATTGATTTTCTGCAGAAGCCCACTCACTAAGAAGCTAAAGGTGGTATTTACTGTAGGCTCACGTCACCCTTAAAATGTTTAAGCCTGTGCCTCATTTTACATACCTCTTTAGTGTAATGAAAAAGACTGGGATAATTCATGTGTCTCTCTTCTAATGTAGAAAGCTGTAGGCTAAACTAGACTATTATAAGCCAAATTCCATAATACAGAAGACAGCTTGCTTACAATTTTGATAACACTCATCCCCACACTTACATGGTTTTCATTATGGCATATGTAAAGTTTCTTCCCTGCAAATTTTTACTGAAACTGAAGTTGCTGATAAAATAAGGTACTTCTACATAAAAGTAACAAAAATCACAGCAGAGCTTAAATAATTATGCATAAAGTGAAACAAGTGAGTCTTTACATCGATTATACTCTCCCATGTGCTGCTAAACAAAAAGCAGTTGATCAAATTAGGTAGACCTTGGCTAAATTACCCTGACAGAAAAATAACTTCTACACAAATGTGTCTTCAAAATCTTGCTTGCTTCTGACTTTCAAAGGAACCATACAGAAAAGACCACGAAGGCTGGGTGAGGAAATGGCCAGCACTGTAAACAAAAAATTACAAGCTCAAGTTTTCTTTCCCCTCCTGCTATAAATATTATTCTGATTAAAGGAAAAGTCATGCAGAGCACCTGTACACCCTACAAGCTAATAGTACTTATCCTGGCATTTGTGTCATAAAAATTCTTTTTTTTTTTTTCACTGTCATAATAGGAAAATAATTTTGAACTGTTCTGCCCATATCAAGAGGTATTCATATTCAGATATCACTTCATTTTTGATTAAGGACAATATTTTAGAGTTATGAGTTTCCATTTACAAGGTAATCACCCAATTTTCCTAAAGCTTCTTACTATTCTGATAGTGGTTAAAAGCAACCATATTTACTACAGATATTTGCTTTGAATATTTCATGTCTGTATTACCATGATATTTATTTTCTAAAAGATTTGCTAAAGCGTCTACCAAATTATTACAATCACCTTACATACCTGTCAGTTTTATTTTAAAGTAACAGAAAAAGTACTTACTGGATTGTTATTGGTTTTCCCTGCAAGGATGATTCTGGCTTTAACCTTGTTCATATTGAAGTTTTTCAGGTAGGCATCATGAATTCTTTTGGCAAGTGATTTGAGATCTGCCATTTCTGAATCTTCTACATAATTTTCACCTGTTAGAATTTCTGCTTTGAGCTTGGCCTTCTCAGACCTCGGCATTCGTCCAAAACGTATTGCTGATGGGAAGACGTAATTGTAAAACAAACACAAATTATACAAGAACTTAAGCCTTTTACCATTGCTGATCAGAGCAGTAGGATTTTTCTGTCTAGAAAAACTGAGGTATAGGTGAAGACATCACCCCCTTCCCAACACAGTCAGTGACTAGTATGAAAAACTGAAGGAAATCAGGTGTTTCAGAACACAAAGTACTATCTGCAGTGGGCTAGAACACATTCCTTTCCCCTTCTATATTACCTAAATATACTTGTATTTAGTTTTCTCCTTACTGAGTTCTACAGCTCCCAATGTGAAACTCAAAGTCCACCTTGGGAGCTCTTAAAACACTAAGTAAACTCATGACAGGAGCTTGGCAGAAAGCACACACACGAGCTGGAGAGCTGCAATGGAGTCAGGCCTGAATTGCACTGCTGGCTCAGAACCCGCAGGGGCATCCAGTTCTTCATTCAACACATCTGTACTGCCAGTGGGAACCCCAGCCCAAAGACCTGCATTTACAGCTCAAAGGCTATAGGCAACAAAATCTCCTCTACCCCCAACACTCCATACTCCTTTCTCAACAGACTAGCCCTTCAAGACTGGAGAGGAGAACAGTCTGAATACCCAATCTAGTCATTGGGATATTCTTCCGAGAGGCAGAAGACGTACGTCTGAAATACCTCCGGGTATGGAGGTCTCCTGGTTTTTGGGCAAGTGGTCCTACCATTCATGGGCACATCCTCATCCTTCTTCAGTTTCAGTTTCAAGCTAAGCCAGCCCCATTTTAGCCTTGGGAGGTGTGCAAGGGTTTGAGATGGCTCATACAGTGAGTTGCTTGTACAGCATTTCAGCATCCAATCAGTGAAGACAGGACCTCACTGCCTAGACTGAGCAATTCAAGGCATGAACACCATCAGCCTTTCAACATGCCCAGGGGTTTCTCATGACATAAGGAGGTGACTCTAGGCATGTTCTGAAATATAGCTGTGCACTTCAATGGAAGTCCAACAAGGAAAGCCTGTTTGGAATCTGGCTTAGGTGCTTCCTTCCCCTTAAGGTGAGTGGTCACACCAACCTGTTGAAAAAGTGGAAGAATACCTGCTTTAAACTAAAACTTACAGTTTTAAGATCATGGGTATAAATTTAGTCGTAGAGCTTTTCCTGAGAAGTCTTGCCAGCAAATTAGCAGTCATCCCTTTCCCCTGCTGCCTCTCACATGTTTGCTGCAATAAAACTGTGGCTATTCCCTTCAACTGGAGTACAGGTGGCCACAGTGTTTTTAGTAGGATGAAACAGGTTCACAGGGATGGCAGTTCCTGCCAACCAGCACGGCTCCCTGCGCAGCTCCCAACCTGAGATGTCACTTTGTTGTCCAGCATATTTTTTGAGGATGGTTATCCCCAGTCTTGCAGAGACTACCAACCCTCTTCCAATGCACCTCAATCTCAGTCAAGACTCATTGCAAGAGAGCCAGGCTTCTGCAGAACCAGGAAGTAAACTCTCACAATGCCTCCTGCTGGGACTCTAGACTACAACATCACAAGCAGCTTACCCAGTCATGTTCCCATCCCACCTATCCCGACTGCATAATTTCCTTAGGAAATTTGTCTCCTAACCCACAGCTTTTCACCTACCCCAGCATTTTTGCCTACTTTCACATTGCACCTGCCCCCAAGTTCAGCCTGGACAATATCAGAGCCAAGCAGGGAAAACTACTGTCATCTGGCCAGGTGAGATGTTGCTTTCTCATGGCTTGGCCTCTCCCTCTTTACCAGTGTTGCTCAGCAAGCTACATCCTGCACAGAAAACTGCCTTGTGGGCTGAAATTGGTCTGTAAGCCACAAGCTTGCTGCCCTTATCTTAAATCACTAGCACAAACAACAACATAACTTTTAAACTGGATATCTAAATGCTCTGAATTTTAAACCATTCTGTTTAACAAATAACCTACCAGATTCCTGTTGCACAGTCAGCACAGACCTTTGCCCTCCCTCCCCACTTTCCGAATCATCTGCTCAAGAGCAGTTGCACTGTAACCTGAAAAATAATGAAGGCTGCTTTCCTACAGATTTCTATCCTACATCACTCCCCTTCACAATGAAAGCAGTTGTTCTCCTCCTACTCTTCTACAAAACCCTTGATCAGAATTCTTCCAGTATTGAAATTTGTTTCAATGGGAGTACTGGTGCCAAAGTTCTGGGGTGAAGAAAGGAAATAAATGAACATTCATATGGACAAACTGAGATGTAGCAAACTGTGTAAAGCTCATAACAGCACATTTGGCAGCTCTGTATGAACCACATCAGGGAAAATGGCGTCCCCCACAGCAACCTCTCCTGTAAAAAATCTGAGGTTCAATTCATGTGTGTGAGCAAAAATGCTATCCAAGTGCCTGCCTCCAGCAGCAGACTCTGGGTAGGAACAAACAAATTAAGGGCACTCTTACCTACCATTATGTGACATTCCAACTGAAAGGCACTTTTGAAAACGACAGTATTGGCACTTATTACGATTTTTTTTCTGAATTTTGCAGTTGCGATCACATTTATCGTAGATGAGTTTTAAACGAATTGTTCTTCTAAAAAAGCCCTATAAAAAGTTTGAAAAAAACAATATGTAATATTAATGAATGTTGACTACTAAGCTTCAATCATACAGGTATTTTTTTTTTCTTTTACCATTTATTGTAGAACAGCCTCTACCTCAACTGCTCTTTCCAGGATGTTTCCAGTCTGCAATGCAAGGTTGCTCACACATTGCCCAACCACAGGGACAGCAAATCCAGAGACATCTCAACAGTTTGTGTCACATCACAGAGCAACATGTCATTTAGGCTGTGGGACACACCTGGCTAGGAACTGGTTCTCCATCTCTAATAGATATTCTGCATTATTCCATAAGATTTACATTCAAATGATCATACTGTCATGATGCATGAAAGAAAGATTGCTATTTAACAATAACACAAAGACTGTTATTTCTCTCCTGTTACCTTCTAATATAGAAAAAAGATGGAAATCTAAAACATTAGGGGAAAAAGAAAAGAATCTTATACTTCATGGGTCATATCATCTCAAGAATTATGCATTAATGATAAGAGTAATTTGCACCAGAGACATGCCCTGGCCCCACAACTACAAGAGGTACAATACTAAGGGATTCAGGCAGCATGTGATGGAGGTGAGAATTTTGGGATTTGCTGCTGTCAGGAATGTGGCATACCCCTCCTAGCCATACTCCCAACATAAATAAAATGCTACTGGGAGTGGAGCTAGTGGAGCAAGAAGGCTTTGTTTTGTTTTGTTTTGTTTTTTTTTTTTTTTTTTTTTTTTTTGTCATGGTTTAGTGCTTTGTTTTAGTATTTCACTAACTACATGCAGAAAAGCAGTATTAAATTTATCACTGTGAATTGCTCCTGCTTGATGAAGGTCTGAGTTATGGCATCTGTATGATCTACTTCAGAAAAAAGACCACAGATAGGACTTGTAATGGCTAGACCTATAGTAATTAAAACATTTATGCACCAAATGTTTATCTTCATATTACCCCATAAAGTAACATGATTTAGGTTCTTAAGAAGAAAATTATGACTGTACCTTACAACCTTCACAAGCATGTACTCCGTAATGGTAGCCCGAGGCTTTATCCCCACAAATTCTACATTCAATGTTTAATGCTCCACTGGGTGATTCATCTATGCTACCTGGAGCTGTGGCAAAATTAATGGATGAAGGACTGGATGCTGGAGAAAGGGTGTCTAAAAAAAAAAGGAACACTTCATATATACTATACTTTCAAGATTGATACAGTTTCTACACTAACAACCACACAAAAAATGAGTTTATTCTGAAAAATAATCTTGTGTTAATAGTCATTAAGTGAACTAAGAGTTCAGTCATAAGTCTTTGAAAAATAATTCATATTTCCAGTGCAAACACACACAAAATACATAATTTTGATGTGACATGGGATGTCAAGAAGGAAAAGGCCTTACTGAAGTGACTCTGGCAACAAGAACTATTTGGATGATAATGGACCCAATAAATACACACCACACCACTGTTCTTTGCAGAAAGGCTGTGAACAGCTCATCCTGGCTTTGCATCTTCCATCTCTTGTGCTGCAGGGATGAGCAAGGCATCTTTTGTTGCAGTACCACAAGAGACACATTCCTACCTCACACAGATGCACTTAAGATACATTATAAGGACCCCTGACCTTTGAAAAGCTACTCATAATTTTAAATTATGATCTAAACTGAGGGCTGAAAAGCAGATGGACGAGTCCCTGCACAACAGCAGAAAGGTTGTACAGATGTTAAAAGGAAGGTAACACAAATGTCTGCTTCTAAAATAGCCTTGCTCAGATATTTTGTGTTTTTCTTCTGACGGGCAAAGCATTTCTGAATCGTACAATGAAATAAACTCACCAGACGTGCCACCAGTAGATGAACACATTACAAAACTAACACGTTCCAATCTTAATTATTTCAATTAATATTTCCACCTTTTTTTGAGGAAAATATTTTCTGAGGCCAGAATTCCTTTTATCTTCCATCTTGCAACTTGCACCACAAGACTTCAGCAAATTAATGGGTGTGTTATTTTAACAGACAGATTAAGAAACACTCATGAATGTAGGTCAGCAAGTATTATGTTGGAAAAAAACCTTGGCACGGAACTCAGAGTCTCCATTGCCAGCGCTGCCAAGCCCACAGGCATCAGAGTTACCAAGAACAGCCTAAACTCCAGGATTTTTTTAAAGTGTCATTTCATTTTACTTGCCTTATGGAATTTGAGCCTTGGAAGTTTACATTTTCCATGTTCTCTGACTACAAAACCAGTACATTTTGCAGTGAGCACTGAATACTCCATGAGAAGGTGACAGTAGAAGCTGATCTAAATTATTGTAGGCCTTGTACACACCTACACTCAAATAATTGTAAAGCCTCCTGCCTCTGAAGGACCATGTTATAAACAAACACACGCATATATAAAGCACATCATAACTTTTCCTGTACAAGGCATCTCTCTCATGAGAAGGTCTACAACCAAAAGAGAACAAAATCCTAGTTCTAGAAACATTCCTTCGGTCCATAGTGCCAGAAGGCAGCTCTCCCCATTGCCTTCAAACCCACACTGTTCATTTCAACTGCCTCAGTTCTATTATTCCAAGGTGAAATAGGGATCACAAGCTGGGAATTGATCTAAATCAAGAACCCTCCAAAACAAAGCATAATGCAAACCAACCAAAAGGTTATCAGCAAACTACTTCAAATGGCTCTCCTTGCTAAAAGACTTGCAAACACCCAGATTCAACAGGAAAACCTTACTGAACACTCCACAGTGTCCCACACCACTGCAGTGATTCCCATTCTGATCTCCCAAAGTCTCTGACTAAAGGCTATGTAACTTTATGTTACAGTCATTCTTCAGTGACATTTGTCTAATATATTAACTTTAGCCTTAAGTATTTTAAGACCATGCCATAAGCAGTTTATATATTTCCAGTGTCACTTCATCATAAACAATAACTATTGCATTAAAGTAGTTATTAATTTCTACCATTCTATTTATAAAATAAAGCTTTATGTTAAACCAAACTCTTACCTGTTATAACTGATCCATCAGATCCTGCACCATTTCCCAGTGATTGGAATTCTGTTAAACTTAAAGCTCCAGAACTATCATCACCTAGAGACTGGGACAGGTCTTGAATGTTCTCCATATCTTGTAGGAACTCTCCAGATAAAGGGCTGTCTATATCCTCCTCCTCCAAGGGAGTAAGGGGATAGAGCTGGTTTTCAGTGTCCACCATTTTGATCAAGTAGAGCAGTCACTTAAACTTCTTTTTACTGGTGAAAGAAAAATTTTTAAAAATTCAGATATTAAAAAAAAAAATATTTGAACCAGTTGCAGCACACTGAATACAGATTTCTAATCAAAAAGTGAAATATTATACAACACTCTATTGCTCTGGAAGCTTTATGCAACATGAATCATCAAGAGCACAGGGTGGGGAAAATTCCCCAAAAGACTTCAAGATGAATGAAAGTTATGACAGGGTCAATCTGTAGATGGTTGTTTTCTCTCCACTGCTGAGAAAAGTGTTTCTACAGAAGGCATTATGCACTTCCCACCAAAACTTGTAACAAACATCAATATTCTACTCACTCTTCCTGAGCAGGAAAAATAAAGGCGATGCTGTTACTATTACTAAGCTGCCATCTCATTCTACAAATACCATTAGTACAGATCTATTTGCCCAATTTCTTTGAAACAGGATAGTTTTAACCAGAAAAGGAAAATAATTTCTATGTCACATAGTGCAGCAAGCAGGAATATACAGGAGAGTAAGTATGGGAATTTATCTACTATTTCCAGTTACAGACAACAGGGACATTACTGTACCCACTGTGCTGGTGGGTGAGAGTTGGACACACAGCATGGATAAGCCCAGTAACACCTGGAACTAACTGTGCTCTTTGCTCTTAGTTATCTACTCAGGTCCCTGACATAATCAGAACATACTCAGACTCAGAAAAGAGAAATCCCTTGTATGCAATTTGTGAAAATAAAGTTAAATTCCTCTTTGTGTGAGATATCTATTTGGTGATGGGGGAAAAGTACAGAGAAACCTCCAGCAACCCAAAGGAGACTACCACATTTGTCTCCCTAAGGAGCCATTAGCAAAAAGAAGAGAGGAATGGCAGAGCATATGATTGGCACTGCTCCCCCAGTGTGCTTTCCATGAAGCTTTCCTGGGCTAAACCAGTCATTCACAGCACAGAAGGATTGTATTCCTCTGCAGACACTCAGCCCCAGGATAGCTGGGGAGGTTCCAGTAGGCACTGGGCTTCTTGTACCCAGTGTTCCCTGCTGGATCACATATACATCTCTCCAAGTACCACTTCTTCATCCAGCACACATATTTTTAAAAGATTAAGCAAACACTGAAGTCTACCCTCAACCAAAATAGGCATTATCTGTCGGGAAAGCAAAGGAAAGGCTTGAGAGCTGACCTCTGAACATGTCAAGAGCTGCTTGGTATTGCCCAAACCGCACGATACCCTTCCGCATTTACAATCAATATGTAAAATTCAGCAGCCTTTTTAGCTACATTTCTGTAAAAACAACCTAATAGCTAGTGAAACATAAATGGAGTGCTTCTTGTTTTAACTATTAAATTACATACTCTTTTGTACTTTCAAACACTACAATTAAATTACAGCTGCTTAATCATTAGCGCTCTTGTCAATGATTAACTGGTACTTCAGCAAGCATGGCAACAACATAACAATTTCTGAAGACTCAAAATATACTAATATTCACAATACTGACAATTATTTTTGTTATAAGCACAGCAAATCTACAAGTAATATGCCTAGTATTTATGCAGTAAACTGCCTTCTGGCTTCTCTTGTGTTCCGTGCATGTTTACACATGCAGATCACTGGCAGGTTTCGTATAATATGCATTGGTCCCTGCTTGAATGAAAAAAAGCTTCTAAAATAAAAAGGGTAATGAGTATGAAGCTCATTTACTAGTCATAGAGAGAATTTTGCTTTACAAAAAGCTCTGTACATGTTACAACAGTAGATGTAGTAGATGCAGCATGATGATTCCACTCAAAGATCTGTGTCTCCTAAGTATTTACAAAAATTCTGTGCCACGAAGACATTGGCAGAGGATTTTCTCAGTTTCCCGTACAATACTTTAGTCTCCATAACCCCTTTCTTATCCCCAAGTACCAACACACACAAACTGAAAACAAGAGAATAGAACATAAGGACATCATTTCATGTAATTATGGTTTTAAGGTTAAACAGGTTTTACTCTCCCACATACTGTTATCTCTGAAATATGTCTATTTTCACAAGAAGTCCTTTCCCACCACCTCACTGTGAATACCCACTGAGTAACTTACCTACAAACCTGAAATCAGTCCCAAAGAAATCATTCAGATTATTAAAGAAAAACACCTCAACATGCAGCTATCAGTTACTTGCTTCATTTTTGGAAAGGGATGGAGGGATACTGAACCTCCAGCCCTTCCACATTTAATACTTGCCACACCAGGGATAATCTCTGTAAGGAAACAGGTCTCTGAGATGCAAAGGTCTCTAGGAAGCAGTAACAAAGTCTGATCTTACTGCATAAACAAATTGATCGTGTAAAGGGCTTGCTTGCAAATACCAGGGTTAAAGTTAAAACAGTCATTACCTCTCGGTCATTTTGAGAATGCTGGGGCTGAAAACAGCACACGTAAACTCGTGATTGCAACAGATATTTTTAGAAAACTTCACTGGATAGGAAGAGCCTTGAATATGTAAGCTGTAGAATATTTCTAATATCTTGATTCAACACAAAAAAGAACAGAAAACAGGATTTGGTACCTACAGTGTGACATCCAGACTTCCACCTGGGAAAGGATGCATATTTTCTCATTTATCACATGACAATTGATTCAGTTTTCATAGTTTGTAACTTTACATACTCGTACTATTTTTTATTTTAAATAGTATTAATTACATAAGTCAGAGAACATTTTTTATGCATGTGATGAAAAATTTTCGTAAGCTACCCTTCATCAAGACTGCCAGTTGCACACCCCTTCTCCAAAAAAACCCACTCAGAAAAATGTTATCTTTCTTCCCTTTACGCAGCTGTACTCCAAGGTACCATATGCAACTTATAGGTTGCCTTTAAAAGAAATCAAAATTCACATACCCTAATTTTGAAACTTGACAGCAAAGCTGTAAAGTCAGGATCTTAAAAGTCACATAAGGAGAAATTCTATGCAACCTTGATTTGAATTCTCTCCTCAGCCTCATGGCAGGTGAGTGAGCAAGTGGGGCTTCATTGCCTCCTGTGGTTAAGCCCCGACAAAATGACAGAAACAACATGGAAATGGGTTTTATTGGTTTACATTGCTCAGCCAAACTCAAGGAGAACTTACTGAGCTAGGAAGCTGTGTTTCTTTGGATTCAGGATTTTTTGCCCCAGTGGATTTTAAATTACATTGGCTAGTGTATGTTACAGATCAGTGTCTCTGAACAGGACCACTCAACCCTCTTTTTAAATGTGACTGACCTTCCCACTTTAAACAATTCAGCTGCTTTCTAGACCTTCAAGACTATAGATCCACTATTTCCCCCAATGCTTTTTCACTTGTGTAACACATTTATTATACACTAAATAGTTTTAAAAATTTGTTTTGCCAAGATTACTGTTTAAGAAGTAACTAATAACAGGGCAGCAACAAAATTATTCAGGAGATAATGAAACTATTTCTTTCAAATATCATACCCTCTCACTTTCACACAACAGATGCAATTCATAATGGAGAAAAAACTACAAAGAGGAAATTAATTTTCAGCAAACAGAAATAAGAGAGGTAATTCATCTCACCTAATGTCAAACAGCTCACTTAACATGTTTGGGTTGAGTGGAGCTCAATGGAATTTCCAAAGCCATGACTGATCTTCAAGGCCATGATTACACACTAAAAACGTGGTACTTTTTAATCCAACCACTTCCCTGATCCAGTTCACTGCAAAGCCTTACAAATATTAGTGTTGGCTCAATGGAGAGAGTAGAAATAAGCAGCTGGGAAGAGGGATACACATGCTGCATGGCCAAAATGTAACTGCATGTGCAGCCTGAATCTCCTCTGCAGAACCCAGTGACTGTGTGGACAGCCTGGGTCTGCAAACCAGGCACTTGCACTGCCTGAAGTGAAGAAGCCAATGCCTCTTTCGTCTCCTGTGAGAGGTGAAAACTGCTTTACAGATCAGTCAGCACCTCTATTAGATTAAGGGGTATTACCATCTTTTGGCAAGACTATGGAACTGTCATGCAGGCTGCTATGTGCACATCCCACAGATACTCACCTTCCAGCAGTAAAATGCCACTGAAATCCAGTAATGCCTGAAGATCATTTACTCTGAGGTGACACAACATGCTCCAATAAATAAATAACAAAAATGAAATTAAAATTCCAATGCTAGAAACTCAAGCTGAGAGTAGAATCTAGCTCAAAGAAAGACTTCAGCTGCTTGTACAGAATAAAGCAACATCCTTTAGATGTTTAGATGTTTTAGATGAAGCCAAGTGGCTTTCTAAAGGAGAATTTTGAATTCAACAAGCCCCTCAAGATCCTGGTAACTAGGAACTCCATTCAGAACACTTTATATTTCCACTGACTTCATATTAGACAAGAAAATAGATTTCACCATATTTCATCCACACCATTAGACTAGTTAGCCTAGACAGCTCAGCTGCAGACGTAACGAAAGACCACAGCTCCCGGGTACGGGCACAGTAAGATCTGAAGCCTGTGTTTAAAGGAGCCCCTGCAATCCCTTTGGCAGCAGGAGCCAGATTTGGTTTCATCAGCAATGGGACAGGAAGGTTTTGCAACCTTTGCCTCCAGGCTCCAAAGACAAGACTTACAGGTCTATCACCTCAAGTTTACACCTATCTGCAATCATGCTTGCTTTCTTCCACATAAATGGATGTATCAAACATGGCATTACTCAAATTTGCATCAAGGCCCTTCTGATAAAAGGAAAATCCCATATTGTAAAGAGTGGAGATTGAGGTGTTGTTTGAACTGCCTTCGAGCTCAAATAGGTTCAAGTCTGCATAGAATGCCAGCATGACTGAGATTTTTTGGTTGTTTGGTTTGGTTTTTTTTTTTTTTCACCTCTAAATGTGAGTTTTCATATCCAAAAAGTAAATGCTTTGGAGGTTTCTGTAACTGGGAATAGGAAGACTTGACTTTTCTGTCTAGTGAATGCTGAACTGAAATGAAAGTCAGAAATAGCTGTATGTCAAAGTAAAGCTTTCAAATCTCTTCAATCTCTCTGTGTCTGCTGAATCCTTTAAAGGGCTGTCTACTCAGGACTTCAGAATAAGTCAAGAGTAATATAAATTAACAAACTATATAATACTATACTCAGGGTTATTGAAAAACCTGTATTGTCTTCCTTCAATTTACTGTTTTCTTCAAGATGTGTTTTTGGAGGGGTCTTTGTTGCTTTGGGGTTTTTGTTTGTTTGTGGGGCTTTGGGGATTTTTTTTGTTGGTTGCTTTGAGTATTTTGAGTTCCTAGGTTTTTGTATTTTTAACTATATTATAATCCAGTCTGAAATTTAGACAGTACCAAGCCTAAACAAGCACTGCCAAAGACTCAAGTGAAAAACTTTGTGTTTAAAAAGTCTTTTGTCTTGCTTCAACGTTTACAGTCCAGATACATGGAAGGCCTAAAAACCTCTCAGTTTGTAATGGTGTCTGTTTCCATTTTTATAATCAAACTGACTATCCACCTAATCTATAGAATCAAGATACTACTGTTAATATGGTTTTAAAAAAATCTGCCTGTAAAGCAGTATGAGGGAAGATTATTCAGTTTATTAGATTAGTTGTTAATGCATTTGAAGCAGATATTCATATTGCAGTTCATAATATCCAGTATTTTTGAGGCATAACCACGGAAGAAAGTATATTTTGTTAACAAGAGATTCAAAAGGACTTGAACCTATGAACAATAAGAATTTATTTTCTGCAAGAAACTAAGCCACGGCATCATCTTAGTAACCTCTATGTTATACAGTAGTCTGTGCTCTCTGCCATGTGCTGCGTTCACTACAGTTCCACCAATACTGCTCCCAGCTCACCAGAACTTCTAATGAAAACCCCACTCCACTGTTACATTTACAACTTTGCACTTCCAACACACTCCCCCTTTTCCTTTCCTCTCCCAAATGAATCCCCAGGTTTTGCTCTTTATTCAATCCTTTTCAATGTCAGTTTCTCTTCAAGTCACAGCTATATTCCAGTCAAATTATTCCATGCTTGAGGAAGATCCAAAAGATTACATGTGCTAATCACAACAGTTTGTGCTTCAGATTCTAAAGCCTCTGTGACAACACCTGGCAGGCCATGAAGCTGACAGAACATGCTGGGTGTGTGTGCTGAACACTGACATGTGGAGACCACAACTGCTGAGAAATGGAGATCTGGTGCATCATCTAAGAGGCTGCTCCTGCTGCATGTACATCAAAAGCTGGGGTTTGATTTATGATTGATATTTGAACCACGGGGAGGTCACATTCAGACAAACACAACATACATGTATTTGCTATTTGATCCAAGAGCCAAGGTCACGTTCATACAAATGTGTCATCTGAGTATTTGCTTTATTTTTACTGCCTTGTTGTTGAACTTAAAGTTATTTTACTTTGCTCACATGACCCAAAAAGTCCTTACCCATTTATCTGGTGTGTCCCAAAAACTCCTTGCCCATTTACTTGGAAGTTGCCAGGTTTTCCTAGGTTTTGCAATACTGTATAAACATCTGATGAGCTAATTACATAAGCCACGAATTTGAATTGATTAAGTTAGGGACACCTTAATTTCAGAGATCAGAGCTCAGATTGAGGCTAAATCTGATTGCATGGTATGGCTGGAATTAACAAAAAGGAACAAACCAAAAATCCCATAAAAACTGCATCTTATGAACTGCAGGCATAGATTAGATGTCCTAAGCCATTGTAATTTTTTTTCTTCTAAAATTAATACCTAACAGTCAGTTTGAGTGGTGAAGTCAAAGTTGATTACAACATGTACAGCATTTACAAACAGCCCACGCATTTGCCCCAACATGCTGCTCACTGGGAACCAGATCCTTAAGACTAAATTGGAATGCTGCAATTGTTTCCTTATACATGTGATTACTGCATCTCAGATTATAAAAAGCGCGTGCTCGGCAATTTTCTAACTATACCCTGATATTCTACAGAGACTTCATTTGTTGAAGGACACAGACATCTGAGGGTAACAGGCAAATAGAAATTGCATTTTAGAGTGGTGCCTAAATTATTATCTCCAATATAATCAATTCCTGAAGTAAATAAAATGTAAGCCCCTTGCTAAGTCTCTTGCAGAATACATTTTCACTACATATGGTAAAAATAAACTTCATAAGGTAGCAAATTAAAGACATCTGTGCAACTGAAATTGTCAATTAAAATTATAATCTAATACACGCAGATGCAGTGCAAGGCAAAATTTTTGTCATATTGATGGTGCTGCTACATAAACCTCTCAACTCAGAAGATTTACTTGCTCACATGCTTGATAAAAACACCCAAAACCAAATAAACCCACAGAAACACAACATACATGACTGTTTTGTCAAGGAAAACATCATTAACTTTAAGCATAACTGTCTAGTAACTCTTCCTTACAAATGTGAAAATTCAGACATACTATATTTATGAAAAGAAAAAGCCAATTGCCACTAACTTAAAGTCAAACAAACACTTGGATGCACTTCCTGAAACTGATGGTAATTCAACAATATTTAGGGTTCATGTGGAAGCACAGACAACTTCAAATGCGTTCTTACAAAACAGGATATAGGAATACCTTTTGTTTTTTATCTGCAGAGCTTTATGTGTGATAGCAAGTGGTATATATTCTTGATAATAACATATTCTTTAGTATGTTATCATAATACATATATCATATATATAACATAACATATAACAGTAACATACTCTTTAGAAATTAGAATCCTTGCTGTGTTATAAATAAAAATATTTGTCTTTAGCTAAAATGTCATAAAAGAAGGATAAGAAATAATTACATAATCTTTTGTTTTCCAAGCATATTTAACCTTCCTATATTATTTCAACCTTGCTTATTCTTCAAGAGAAGAGCAAAGGATTGTTCCTATGACATAAATACTTCAACTGCATACAACCTCATTCAAGGCCACACATTATATTTGACAGATGCCAATTAATTTTGAGTTTATTGACTGGCAATGAAATTTTTGCAGCTGCATATGTTTTTGTGAGCTTAAATAGCACCATAAAAGTTTGGGAGCACTGAGGCAGTACCCAGATTTGAGAACTACCATTCACACAGGTGTTTACTATTGCCCCCTGCCCACATGGCACCCCCAAAGCATCACAAACACACTGTGGCTGCTTCAGCCTGAGCTCGCTTGTCCTCCTGTGCTGGCTGGAAACTGACAGGTCAAACAGAACAGACAATTGCTGAATTCATATTGCATCACTTCCCCAGCAGGGTCAATAATGTATTTTCCTTTCTTCCTCCCAGTCACCACCTTCCATGAAAATGACAGAACTTTAATGCCTTTGCAGCCATTACTGCTCTCTAATTTGAGAAGATTTGCAGGTTCAGAATTATTGGGCTGGGGGCACAGGACAGCAGACCATACTGCATATACCTGACAGGTAACTAGACCAGATGAGGTGAGAAAACAATCCTGAAAACTCTCTTCCAAGACTGACCTGGACATTTGCCTGCACTACCTCCTAATTCTTGCAGACGTCTTAATGGCAACATTCTTCCTGAATAAAGAGCTATTGTTTTGGAACAAAACTGTCAATCTAAAAGGAGAGGGAAAAAAGAAAATCACTTAAAACAAAAATTTGAAAGGTGTGTTTAGCATATTGATTTAAGATTGTGAAAAGTTACATCTGAGTCTTACCTGCCATTTAGTGATTAGGCCTTGCAACCTTTTTAGTAGGACTAAATTTTGACTGGATTTTGACTTAGACAGATACAACTTCTCCATCTGACAAATTCCCAAATTTTGCCACACTGATCTCATTACACATGTCCTGCTCAGAAAAATAGAAATAAAAAAAGCTCACAACTTTGCATCTGTACCTTTTCCTACAAAAGCTCTCCTACTTAAGACCAGTATTCCTTTCAAAGAGACATGAAGTCTCTTAGTTTTCTCTTTTCGTTTATAGCTTAAACTTCTAGCTTGGGCTCCTCATTGTTTTGGCTTGGGACAGAAGTCCAGTTGCTTTGGTATCTGATACTGCAATTTTTGCTTCCAAGATCAATAACAAAAAATATGTTTCTTCCTCAAGAATACCTCCTTTCAGTCATCAGCTCACTCCCCATCCCAAATCTCAGGTTACAGTCCTTGTCAATATTCTTTCAGCTATCTTATCCCTCTCCTCTATCACCCATATCAACCCATCCTCAAATCACCTCCTTCATCTCCTTGGTCCTCCAGTCTCCTGTCTCAGCTCCTCCAGCATCTGCACAGCTGCACCTGCCTCACCATCTGCAACTCCTCGCATGATTCATCACCAAACATAACAGACCAGGATTATTCACTGTTTGAAAAGCTACAGTGGAATTTACATCTGTTTCTGGAAGACATTCAAGAAGCCTGAATTTGCCTTCTTAGCAGAGAACACCACCACTGTGTATTTTCAGTGGTTTTATTTCACTGATAAACTTTATTCCCTTGTGCAGACATAATAACATGACTTATTTGATAAATTAAATTCAGCTTAACAGAGGGATTTAGATCCTTTAAAAATAATGACCCTCAAACAAAATATTACAGATTTAGGCCTCTTCTGCTTGCAAGTGTCGTTTTGAAAACTGAGTAATTCCAATAAGCCAGCTTTTATACTCTTCTACCTGCACATAAAAATCCAATGTCTTTTGTAACTAGCACCTGAAGCTGTGTAGTTTACTTAGTTTACTTACTCTTTATTGTGCTACAATTTTACTCATTCATTAGAAATATTTTTACAGGCTCCTGTTGCTCAGCTATTATATTCAAGTAAATAAACAAATGAAACCTGCTAAAAATAAACTAACTTCAATTTAATGTCATGCCACAACTCAGAGTGGAATGTGAAACAAAATGCTTTCACTTTTTGTTGCTGGGTTTTTTTTGTTGTTGGTTTTGTTTTTTGGGTTTTTGTGGGTTTTTTTTTGGTTAAGAAGAAGTCCTTCAGTTTTATTCTGACAATTCAGACATCCCTACCTTTAAAAGTTTTTCTTTGTGATAAATGTATCACGGAAAAACAAGGCTTACACTGAGTTAGCGTTACTGACAGGAGCCTTGGCAACAGGCATGAATGCAATTAATCTACATTTTTTGGCAAATGGACATCAAGTACTTGTACTTGCAAGCTCCTGATGTGTCAGATAGAGGATATACTTGGGACACATGACTTCACAGCTCTAAATCAGGTCACTCACTACAGTATACAGATCACAAGCCTCACACTCCTGCGTGATCAAAAAGTGGCAAACTATAACCAATTATTTTCCTGCCATATTTTCCTTGCTCATCCTCTATGACATGGAAGGTATCTGGTGCCCTGTTTAACAGCAATACCAGCACTGATGTACACCTGCCCCTCCACTCTTTTTAACCAAGGAAGCCTCTGAACTGCAGAAAGGTGGAGGAAGAACATGAGTCCAGTGAAATAACCAGGAAAAGAAAACCTCTTTAAAAAGCATGTATGTACTTTCATATTCCAGTTTTACTTCACTTTGTAAGGCATTTCAGCTGGCTTCTATCAGACATTGAAAGAGCAGTTATGAGGGACACAGCACACAGTCCCTCTCTGAAGCACAGCTTGAGTTACTGGTTGCAAAATAAGGTTACCTTAAGGGTACCTAGACAAGTCAGCTTAAGTAACATAATAGCTCCCTCACATCAAAAGGATATCCCTTCAGTAGCTCCCTGGCACTGCCGCACCTTCCCTCTCCCTCTGTCCTTCCAGCCACGCAGCTCGCCGGTGCCTGCGCTGGCCCTGGCGCTGCCGGATCCCTCTGGCCACCTCTGGCACCGTGAACGACCCGGGGCCGGAGCTGCTCCGGAGCCTCCCCGACTCTGCTCTGGCCCGCAGCAGCCTAACAGGCTCCCAGGAGAGAGCCCAGCCCGGGGCATGGCACGCTGCTCGGCCTCCCCGCAATCCCGACACTGAGCCAGCTCCCGGGAACAGTCCCTGGCCAGTTTCATTCCCCAGCACAGACACAGCCTCGGTGAAACAGTTCCATTCACTGAATCGGTAACACAGGAAAACCACAGACAGCTACAGAGAGCTGAACAGACCCACTGAGGGCAGCTAACAGGATGGACAGAGCCGTATGGATGGGAGAAGGAAAGAAGGAGCCTAGATCAGATTCAGCCATGCTGTGTAGCCACACTTCTTGCTGTAGCCCATCTTTGCAGGGCTGTCAGTAACCACTGAGAGAGGACATCCCATTCTTTTTTGCATTTATGTATTCATTCATACACACACCCCCTTGCCTTGTAAAAGAGAAATATAATGAATGATGGCTGCAAATGGAACAATTCCATGTTCTTAGAGGATAATCACTATTACATTTCCATGGGATTTATAATCTTGAGAAAATGCAACTTCTTGTAAATTTGGTTAGAATGACAGCAGCTTAGTAAGCTGAAAGTCAGGTGCCTAGAAGATACAATTATCTTGAAAATTTGACAGCTGTTTGAAAATATTGGCCTGTTTATGCACAGTTACATCTGTACATCTCCAGCATAGAATGACAGGTACAACTGCTGCTTTGTTCAGAGGCAGTAATCCTGGGCTGCTTGTCTCTTACTTATCTAGGTACTAAAGCTTGTCTCTTACTTACACAGGTACCAAAGCTGAGACCTGATTTGATCACACTGGCCTGCTTAACTGCACACAGCATGTCCTTTATCCTGAGGTGGGCAAGAATATATAAACTTCACTTGTTTTTTATATATATGTATACACATATATATAGCTATTTTGTAATCTTCCACTGAAAACTGCCAACAAACCAACAGTACTCACTTATGACCCATGGGCTGCAATTAATTGTATTTTAACATCAGAGTGTAGGAATTAATTGACAGCTGTACTGGAGGATTTCTCCACTCTGTTGGACAGAATGCCACCAGGCACTAATAAACACAAGCCTCCAAAGCAGTCTCCTGACACAACACCCACCTTCTCCCTCCTCCTCCCCCACAGATCCAATTGGTTCCACATTATATTCTTCAGCCTTACTACTCCAGGGAACATTTTCCATACGTGTTGAATAAAGATGCCAGAGAGTTTGGTTTGGTTTTGTTTGGTTTTGCTTAATGGGAGCCTGCCCCATGACTCCAGTGTCAGGTACTTTGTACCATTCTTCCTGAAGCAGTAATACTGACAGCAAACATCATCAGTAATTCAAGTCTTCACTTTCAAGTAAGGTTTTGCAAATAAGACATGAGCTGTTCTTACCTTCTGAACATTCATGTTCAGTGGTTTGCTCTGTGATTTCTTATATCAATCATTTCCTGTAAATAATTTTTAAAACAAAACAGGCATGTAGCACTTATTTGTGTAATGAAACAAAGAATGGCAATACAAGCCTATATTCAGGTAATAGAACTTAGCATAACAGTGCTGGATGCATGGATATACACAACAAAACAGTAAGACTTGCCTCCAAATCTTAATCACAGGCTGTAGAATAGTTTCAAATGGTCCACTTTTATGATTTTTTTGTTGTTGTTAAATGTAAATAATATTAAGTCATTGCAGTATTATTTTTCCATTTAAAATACATCAAACTCTAAACCATTCACCATGATAAGTTCTCACAGCTTCAGGATGTTATACACTCAAAAATGAGTAAGGATTTGCTCAACCAGCACACCAAACAGCAGCTCTGGTTTCCTTCTATGTACTTCTCAACAAAATGAAAACAAACTAATGAGATACAAAAATGTGAAATATGAAAATATTGGACTAACTTGCTTTCACACGTATTTCATCTGCCTGGAAACATGCCAAAGAGCTGTACAACCTCAGTACAACTTCAGCTCACTGCTCTGAGTTCCTCAAGGCAGGCACATTTTGGAACAAGTTTCTTTTACTATTTGGAAAGATTTAGTGAATAATTTCCCAGTTTATACATATTTTAAAAACCATGACAGTATATCAGCATTTTTAGAGAGGGATAGGTAATTTGCCAAATGCTTGCCAATCTCTCCTACTCTTAGTGTTACCACAGGCATCAGACAACTTGAACTTAAACCAATACATTTAGATGAATACAGCACTACAGAACGAACTATGCCTCTTTGGTAGTTTACATCTTTCCAAAGTATAAAAAATTTTAACCCCATACACACATTTTAAGACTTAGCAAAGACACACACAAACCAGTCACACAACAACTCAAGCCTCAGTCAGGATTCAAGTGCCCAGGAGTTGTGGTTTATAATCTGTAGTAATCTGTGCATGAGAAGTCCTTCACTGGACACAGAAATTACACTTCTTAGATATTTAAAGATACATGCAATGCACTTATAAATAAATATTGTTTCATAAGCAGAAGCTATGGGAAGTGGTATGAGGAAGTGGAGTCAGATTTGGCAACATCTCAATGCCACATGCAATCTGGTCACACAACAGTCTCCTCATATTACTTGAGTATCTTTAAAACATGTAAAATATCACACTCTTGGGAGAGATTTTAGTTTTGAGGATTGTGATGATCAAGAGCCTAACCTTACTAGGCTTTCTGCTTCAATGAAAAATTCAGCCTTCTACTTCATAAAATGTCATTCAATATTTAATTTAACAGACCTGGTCCTTCGAAATGCTGAGCATTCTACTTCTAAAATATTAAGAATTCAGAATTCTACTGACTAGCACCTAAGACAGCAGTAGATATCAGACTATATGGAAATTTTACTTTGTTCTCCTGATTGTGCTACTATTTTCTGTTTATCAATTATTTATTGCCACTACATGCTCAGATTTCTTTCTTTGTCATTTGAATATGCATTAATCATTCTTTACAGAGATTCAATGCCCAGTCCATGTATATACTTACCCCTTCAAGCAGCATCTTGCAAGGCTGAAACAGAAGGTATTTTCCAAAATTTCTTCCCCTTCCATTTCATGTGCAGATTGGTGATAACAAGCAGTTCTTCATCAATAAAAAGCTGCTGACATTCTTAAAAAAAAAAAAAAAAAAAGTGTCAATAAAATTTCCCAGGGCTTATTATACTGATTTTACATAGCTATGATGTAATGTAACTTCAGAAAAATATTTCTTTATGCTTCTTCTGAAAAAAAAAAAAAGTTTTCATTTCACTTGGGCTAAGACAATTTTTTAAATGACTGAGTTTTTTAATATGTCCCTAGTTTTACAGCAGGACCACACTGACATCTAGCTAACTAGGGAATATAACTGGTATATCCCAATATAATTTGGATTTTTTCCCTTCATACTAAAAGAATTCAAAACCACTCAGCTGAGAACACTATAATGACAGCCCTGTGCTACTTTAATTATCTGTTATAGAGTAAAATACTTTTACTCTAAAGAGAATTCTCACAAAGTCTCTCTGTGGAAACATTTACAGTAGTTATAGTTACCAAGGTGCACACACAGCCCCATGAGATGTCTTTGCAATTGATCTTTATTTTGAGGATTTACATCTCAAAGGTAGAGATTTTGTTTTTATATACTTTATAAGGCATATATATAATAAAAAAGCATACACAGCTAAAAATATCAAGCAAATTAGAGATGCAGAGAGATTTTGAAAAAGTGGATTAAAAAAAAGTTTAAATTCCAAAATTATGTAAGAAAATACGCTTGTGCATTTACTAAATATGAATTCAACTTCATTTATTTTCCAAGATAAGTATGGTGTTCTGTTTTTCCCCTTTGCAAAAATATGACATGTGCAATAGAAGCAGAACTCAGAACCCAAATCTCATCAGGAAAGCTATAGAAAAGTAAGGACAAGAATAGAGCTGTTTGCAATTCTGAAGTACAAGCTGCTTCTGAAAAAATAATAAGAAAAGTTATGTTTCCTTGCCTGCTTTGGGACAACAGTGAGCATTATAATCCATTCTTTAGAACAAGATTAGTATCTTAGGCCATATATCCTACTCTCCTGTAGCACATTATTGTCCCTTATATGTTTATAACACTCCGCACATGAACTATTAGAAGCATAACAACACAAAATCACAACTGAAGCGTAACCCTCTCTCCATGGTTTAAAATTCATGATACCCTTTATGAAGACTACTACTATTAACAGAAAATGAGGACACTAAAGAACTGCTGAAAAGCAAATGACAAACCCACAAGGTGTTTCCAATAGGTAGCCAAAAATCCCTATGCACCTGACAGTCAATATAAGGCACCAACAGCTTGATAAGAATACTTTTTTGGACCATGCTAAGAGTTCCTTCCAAACATGGGAAAAGACAGCAAGCATGCTGTTTGGGGAGTTCCACAAACCTCCGATAAGGTCTGCATACTCTCATCCTTCCAATACACTACATTGTATTACTTGAAATTCCCAAAGTTGCCACTCAAAGTCACTACGAGCTGATGGCCGCTCGGTAGCTCATGCCAGCAAACAAAAGTTATGATACTGGTTTAGGTTTAGCAGACGTGTGACCACATCACATGAACCACAAGTGCCTCAGTTCCAGCATGAGACCAGGTAGCAGCCTCAATGCTAAGTCAATGATTCAGGATTAACAATGGAAATCGTTTTTACAGCTGATCCATTTTGCTGCCTGCAAAGCAAATCTTAATAGGCGAGCAGTGGCAGATGCCAATGAGAAAGTCTGTGCATGCTCTGTAATACAAGGAGTTTGACCACGATTTTCCTTCACAACAAAACTTATGCAACACCTTTATTAGTGCAGTCTACTAAGACACCCAATACCAAAAGTGCCAAACATTATCATTCCAGATAATCCTGTATGACGAATCCTGTGCTCATACTACTTCCATCAGAGAGCTTAGGAACAGCTTCCCGTATCACTGAGTGAGACTGGGCCAATCTTAATATGAATACAAGGCAACACCTTTTCGTACTCTTTTCCTTTCTTACTTCTGGAATACTTTTTGAAAAGCAAGTATCCAGCCCCACAGGGACAACCAAGAACGCGGCAAACCACAAAAGCAAGCCCCGGAGGCGTTCCCGCTGACCTGCTCCTCGCTCCCAGGCCAGAGGACCCTCCTCTGACCAGCCGACCGGGAAAAGCACAACCCGCCTGACCGAGCCAAGCCAACAGCGGGAACCTCCAAGCACGCACTTTCTGCCTAGTGCCCGAGTTCATCCCAGGTTAAGGGCAACCCAGATGTTCCATTTAGGAGACATGACAGTTGCCAACCGGCCCCTCGTGTGACAGCCCCTCGCATTACGCCCTTCTCTGTTCCCACCTCCAGTGCCCTGAAATCCCTCTCCCCTGAGGCTTCCCGGGTGGCTCTTTACCTGCGCCGGGCTGGCTCTGCCCGTCCCGCAGCCCCTCGGCCCCGTTCCCGCAGCCGGGGGCGGGCGCCGCTCCGATCGAGCAGCGGGAGCCGCTACAGCATCTCCCCGGGCCGGCTACCTCCGCCTGCTGTCCGCCGCCGCTCCGCCGAGGGCTTCACACCGCGGGGCCGGGAGATAAGTAATAGCGAATAGCAAGGGAGGGGAGGAGAAGAAAGGACAGGTCATTAGCAAAGCCGCCGCCGCGTTAGCGAGCCGGGGGCGTCACCCAACCCCGGGCGGGCGCTCCCGCCTCCTGCCGGCGCCCCGGCCGGGACACGGGCACCGCGCGGGTAGAGGCCGCCCCTAAGGCAGTACCGTGCATCGCTGCCACGCGCTGCGCAGGGCGGGGCCGGGCCGAACCGCGTCCCCGGCTGGCGGCGGGGAGGGAACGGGAGCGGGGAAGGAGCTGGGAGGGAACGGGAACGGGAGCGGGGCGGGAGCGGCCGGTGACAGGTCCCGGAAGTGAGGTCGGCACACACCCCCCGCCGCGGCCGCGCGCCATTGGCGGGGCGGGGGCGGCCCCGCTCCCCTCACGCCCCTCACTGTCCTCACACCCCTCATTTCCTTAGCAGTCCTCATTGCCCTCACACCCCTCACTGCCCTCGCACCCCTCATTTCCTTAGCAGTCCTCATTGCCCTCACATCCCTCACTGCCCTCACACTCCTCATTGCCTTCACTCCGTTCACTGCCCTCACATCCCTCACTGCCCTCACACTCCTCATTGCCTTCACTCCGTTCACTGCCCTTGCATTCCTCGCTACCCTCCCTCCTTTCACACCCCTGCCACCCCTCACTGCCTACATTGCCCTCACATCCCTCTACTTTAAACTCCTCATTGCCCTCACTCCCTTCATAAGCTTCATACCCTTCAGACCCCTCACAACCCCCTGGCCCAAATTCCCTCCGTGCCCCCGCATTTTTATCGGGACACGGGGCTGAGGGGGTCGAGCGTGAGACCCCGGGATGTCCGGTCAGGGGCGCATAAAGCCCCGCCGGCCGGAGGGGCGGCCCGGCTGCCGCGGGCACGGTGAGCGCCGCCTGCCTGAGGGCCGGCAAGGAGGGGCCGTGGCTGTGCCCATCCGTCGCTCTACGAAACACTTCTCAAAATCATATAAATGCGTGTTTGCCTTCACGTTTGCATATCATGTGGGGAAGAAAAAAAATAACCAACTAACTAACCAATCAAAACCAAAATTTAATCAGGAACCCGACTTAATTAGTGAGTTGAGTAGCCAATGGCACAGTACCGGGATGATAAAACAAGACTCACTTCAGATGTTTCCAATGGGAAGTTAAATGAGGCCTAGAAAGAGAAGAGAGCACTGTTTGGGGGGTTTGGTCCATACCACAGTGAGCACTACACTTAATTCCATAAATTTCTCATAAATTTGGGTTTAGCACGTGGCCCTGGACACCAGAGCACTCAGTGCAGAAACAACAGTAACAATGGAGGCTGAAAAGCCCCCAAAGGACCAGCCAGCGAAAGGCAATATTGACCAATGAAAACAGAAGATAACTAAAAGCCTTATATTGATTTAAAGTGTTTCAAACTGGTTCTGGTCACAGTTCGACTTCTCAACTACTAGAGCTGCTCCATGGTCTGTCCCAAGCTGGGCCAACACCCTATGCCACAAGAATCAGTTGATTTAGCAGGTTAATTCCCAGGTTTAACACCTACATATTTCACCACAGGTGAGGTGACATGATGCAAGTGCTGCAGTACAATTTTCTAGAGTGAGATGTTGGAATGGATGTAGGCTTTTGCCTGGGGAATATGCACGTTTTGAGGGATTTGCCACAGTTGCCAGTGAGAGGCATGCCGGGCTGACTCAGCTTTTTATCCACACCTCATCTTGTCCTGACTCACACACAAGTGCTGTCCCAAAGGCAGTAAAACACAAAATATTTATTGGAATTCAAAATGAGTTGTGGGTTGCTTCCTGTTTATGACCTGTGGGCTCCTCAGCCTACACCAAAAATGTAGCAAGCTCCATCTGCAGCAAGGAGGGCTGTGTTACTCCAGGCATGGAGGAGAGCGCTCTTAACCCCTGTTCTGGAAGTGATTCTTCTGAAGAACTTGGAAACGTTTTGTCCATGAAAATGACTGGTGTTGCAGAAAGTGGTAAAGGAGGAGAATGTATGCCATGCTTAAAATATCTGCACAGGAGACTGCAGTAAACTATTTTGTACTGAAAGAGCTTTTATTGACAATTATTGGATTGTGTAAATTTGTGTCACAATTTAAATCTTAATCCCATACTAAATATAAAAATCCATTAGCTATTTAAATGTGCAAGCTTTTAGAAATCAGAAGTTAGATTATTTACCAGGTTTTTAGCTACAATAACCTTCAATTAGTTTTATATTCTATTAATATGCAATAACCTTATTACAATTGCCTAACAGTTTGACAGTTGTGGAAGAAGCAGCCACATTTGTGCAGTTGTTGATTTTCCATCTTTCCAGTAGCCAGCTGGCTTTGTCAGAGGCCTGCACAGCCACACACAGCATTTCTATCACAAAAGAGATATTCATTTGCAAGAGAGAAATGCCTTTTCATTTACTTAAAGGCCAGATATGGAGTCTCTCATAACAATTCTGTGGGAGCAGATGAGCAGCTCCAAGTCAGCACAGACTCATTCAGAACTTTGGGAGGACAGACCATACCAGGGAAAATTGGCAGCGCCTTTGCCACCTCCTCCAGCTACGGGTAGAATGCAGGAAGTGGGCTGACCCTGTGCTCAAATATTTGCTGTGGTTTCTCTTGCTGATTTGATGATAGAGATTTTAACAGACAATGGGCCTTGTTTTTGCTGGGTCATCGTAAAATACTTCTACGACAAAGTTGATAGAGCCATAGAGCCTTCCCATTTGAGTATTTATTTGAAGTGGGAACTGCAGAAACCCAGTGTTGTAGCCAGCACTTTATCAGCTGAAATAGCATACACAGGGTTCTGTTTCTCTATCAGTGCCTACTGAAGCCTTACAGAATTAACATGTACTAATGGAAAATTAATTACATTAATCTTTGAATCATTCTTATTAAAAGAATAGAAGAGGCTGGACAATCACAAAGCAAGAAGTTTTGTGAGCAGACGTCACTAGCAGAAGTCTAGAAAACTGTCAGAGTGTAATTTGATTTTTTTTCTGTATAACTTTGTGCATGCTGGATCCTGCCCCTTTGTGTCTGGTCAAAATATGTCAAAGCCAAAAGTCCCATGTAATAATGAACAGAAGAGGATTAAATCTGATTTATTTAATATACACACTATGCAAATCATTGTTAAAAGCACAATTCTCTCTCATTAAATCAAACCCCTTAAAAAAACCCAAACAACATCCAAGAAAACTGGTGAAGCAGAGGAGAGACCATTGAGATGTATCTACCCTGAGCTTTCCTTATGAAGCTCTCTCTCAGCATAGCAGTCTGGGTACAGAAATATCTGTGCTGCTTTGTTTTGCTGTTGATTTTAGGTCAGGCTGGATTTGAGGGCTGGTTGTTTTTAGATGCATGTCTCTCTCCTGGATTAGAACAAAGCTCTAAGGCTAAAGGTGATAAATGAAAACATTTAGATAAGTCACATGAGACTCATTTGCCTCATTTTCCTATGACAGGTTTTGGATGGAAGCAGGATGCAACTTACAAGTTTACACAAGCCTACTGTTCCACAAAACTATTTAGACATTCAATGTTTAAAAAAATCTAAGATGAGATTATATTTCCCAACAAAATAAGCAATGAAGCTGTTACTTACATTTAATTTCTGTTAGAGATGTTTACCATGCCACCCCATCTATATAAGGTATAGCCTTGGTCATTCAGATAATTTCTTTTCATGTTTGAAAGTTACTTTGCTCATTACTCTTCACTTACTGAAACAATTCATAACTTGCCAGAGCATCAAGATCAAACATTGCAGGTGTCCATAAATTTCTTCCTGTGTCAAAAAGACTTCAGAACAGTTGCATGTAAGATCATGGTGCTTTAAACTTATTAACCCTTCTTAAGCCAAAATGTTTAGAATTCCTCTCATTACTCTTTATGCTGGTGCTGTCATTGCTGCTATGGGTTTTCACTACATGATTGCCAGTCAGGTTGAGAACTGGTGAAGTTTTGGGTTTTTTTTTAGTGTTTACCCCCTCATCAGTATTACAACCAGTGTGTTTAATTTCTTTGTTTTAATAAAAAAAAAAGCTCTTTAAAGAAAACTATTACCAGAACAAGCACCTTTCTTACAGTAAAGCAGGATGTCCCAAATCTTTATTCTGAGGGAGAGCCCATGTTGGATTGGGAGGAAGCAGAGGGGAAAATTACTGACTTGAAAACACCTTATGGCAATAAGCAATTACTCTTAAAACTCAGCTGTGGCTATTCTTTCCCAAATTTGCCCTACCTTCTCATCTGAATGATTTCTTTCTCCAGTGTAATATTCCTTTTCTATACATTTCTTTTTGTGCTGGACACTGCATTACCAGATTCAGCAGGATTTAGCAAGTTTATTTATGCATTTTGTTTTTGGTCTCTGGGAACTGCTAGAAATCAGTTAAACTTAATATAATAAACATATACATTTTTAGAAAACAAATCACTGCTTGGTATCTTGAACTGGGGTGGATTGCTCCTTCCTTTCTTTGATGAATGTGGTGCTTGCCATAGTGTGACTGAGGGAACAAGTTTCCTCCTTTTTAGGCAGATTTTTCCCTATTATCCTTGGAAATAAATATACTCTTAATTTAATTGTTTAATGCATTTTAATTTATTTATCCCAGTATTTCCAGTCCTTTGAACTGAATACTATTTGAACGTTTCCTGTTTCAAAGAAAGAGTTTCTTTCTGGTCCAGCTTTCCCACTTGTTCCTACTTTTGTTTTGTTGCCTCAGTGAAGTCTTTGTTGCCCCCTTTTCCCCAGTCTCAGTTTCCCAGTTGGTGTTTTATCCATGTCACTGAGATTCTCTTCTTGGGTGATATACTTAAAATCTGTCCCTGTTTTCGCCCCCGTAACTATGATTCAAATCTTACTCACGAGTGGCTATTGCAACATATCTTTTGGCCCTCATTCTCTCCTGTCTCCAGCTAAAGCTAACTTTCACTGTCCCCTCTCAAGTCTCTTTTCTATTTACGTCAACTCTGTACCCCCTTTGATGTCTGCTTCCAATTCCCAAATCTTCTTTCCTGTCACTTCTGGTGCACTCTCTACTGTCCTTTACCAATCCTGCAGGAAACCTGCTCCTTCCCTGCACAGCCTGTACATGAGCATGACACAGCAAAACAAAGAAGCAAGACAGAATAAACAATTATTAGCAATTTCTACTTGGTTTTCTTTTTAACATGTCCTCCTATGCATCTCTGCAGTCTGTATTTATTCCTTTGCATACCTTGATCAGTTTATGCTGTCACTGGTCAATTTTCCCAGCATCAATGCTTATCTATCCTTGTCTAGCTCTAGTTGTAGACTTAATATAAGTTGCAGAAGTTTCTGGGCCTTCACTCATGTTTTATGCAGATTTCAAGAAGGAATTGCTGTGAAAATATCAGTGTGCCCTAAATAATTTTGCTTTGTAAATAATTCCGTCCAACTGCAGAAATTAAAACTGAAGTTGCAACTTCCATTTGCCTCCATACCCTGGACAGCTCATGCACCAGAGGTGTAAGCACACCTTTAGCAAGGAGATGCAGTGGTTGTACAAGCTGTACTGCTGCCAGAGCACCCAAGGAGATGCAGTGGTTTGTGCACACATTGTGCAACTTCCAGAGCACCTGAGGATATGCAGTGCCAATCGTGCATGTGTGCTTGTTTTGGTGCAAAGTCCCGCGGCTCCTGATGGGGAGCTCAAAGCTAAGCCGATTTGGGTCTGTTTGGTTTTAGCAGAGGCAATTAAAGGGAAAGTACAGGTTGCTGCCATTTCCGGAGTTGGCAGCATGTGGCACACAGCAGGATATTTGCCGGGTGGTAGTGGTACTGTGTGTCCACACCAGTGCATTTCCCAGAGCTCATCTAATCACAGATTTGCAGTTCTCCAGGGTCCTTAATGCAAGCAGTTTCTTTCCCTTGTACTGCTTGTACTTATCTCCCCCGGAGGAAGGGGAAGTATTTCTACTGTGCTGTCAAGTAAAAATGTCGAGTTTGGGTGTGTAAATGTGAGACTTAGTCAAAGCAATTAGCTGAGTAACCATTGAGCTTAAATTGTTTTCCTACCCTGTTTCCAGCCGGTGATTAACACCCGCTGTGATACACACCCAACCTTTTCCAGCACTCACAAGTGATACACCGAGCCTCAGCCACAGCTGCCTTGGGATGAACAATCATACAGCTCATTTCGGACCTCTCTGCTCAATCGTTGCACATCTAAAAGTCAGACTTCAAAACAAAGGCACATATAATGGGGCTGATGCTTTGTAGGTACCAGTTTTTCCTTTAAACTTTGACTGTGCACGTTCCTGTTCAAGTACTTCTCACTGCTCTTCACACTGACCAGCTTTGCTATGTGAATAGGAGCTGCTCGTAACTAAGTCCTAGACAGGTATTTTTAAAGCAAGACTGTACTTCTAAAATTGTTTAAAGTGTTTGATAAAATAATTTGTAAACAGGATGTTAAAAAACATAGAAGAGGGAGGTCAGAGGAGACTTGAAAACACATTGTTATAAAACAGATTAACAAGCTCATTATTGGCTAGAAATTGAGGCTTACCCCAGGCCAGCAAAAGAAAGGTCACAGTTTTCTGATTCTGTGGCCTCAGAAAGATCCCAACATCCAGTACCACCTTTTATTTGTCCTCATGCCATGCTGCATTACTCCTCAATCTTGCCAATTCCAGCTTTTTGCTGTGCTGTGAACCAGATCAGGGAACCTGTTCCACTGAAAAATAGGAAATAGCAGCAGAAAGTAAGAATAATTTCATGATCTAATTCATGGCATGTGCCTCACATCTGGGAGGAGCACTGGCTGAATTTCTGCCCTCTGCACTACCCTGGAAATCAGCCTGGCATCAAACCCTGGTCCAGCCTCACCAAGGACATGGAAAAGGCGACCGTGGCAGGGAACCTGAGGGATAAGGAAATAGAGGGAAGAGCTTCTTTCAGTGACTACAGGGAACCCTGGGAAAGGAGGTGATTTTCAGCTGGATCATGAGGAGCAAAGCCAGAGGATATCTGCTGGAGTGTGGGCAAGTCCGGCTTATTTGGACATAAGGAATGTAAACAGCAGCAGGCGCCTTTGTGGGGAAGGACGTCATTGCAGCAACACGAAAGCATCAACTGCTAACACTGTATTTATCCAAACCGTAAAGAACAATTTTAAATAAGAAGAGGTTTCAAAGCTGTGTTTAGCTGGAAGAACTGTGTGGGAGAGGGGTGGATACCTTTGGACTTTGTTAATAATTAAGTGGAGGAGTGTGTTAAAGCCTATGGAATGGACAGCATGGTAGTAAAAATACCATGACTCATTGAAGCTGGAGGTTAGCAAACAGTCCCAAGTAAACAAAATTGCACATGACAGATCCTTGTGTATAAGACCCATCTCTCTTTAGTGAAACCGAGCCTGAAATGCTCCATTGGCTTCTGAAAACCTCATGACCTTGTGGAAACGATTTGATGCTGAACCTGCAAGAAAAGAAATAGATGAAAATCCAGCATGTTTTCCATGCAATATTCAGCATATTTTCCAAACAGTTTTTTTCTCATAATAATCCCTGAGCTAATGTCTTTCCAGTTAAAAAAAAAACAATTTTCTCGTATCATTTCATTCACTCCAAATGCAGCAAGAGCCAGAAGAAAAATCTGGATATATGGTTTAAAAGAGGCAAGGACAAGAACTTGTTTAAGGAGCAGCCTGTGAAGTCTGCTTTTCTGTGTACTAGTGTTATCAGAGATTTAGTTTTTAATTGAATTGTTTCACAGATCTTCCCCCACTAAAAAAAGAATTTGTTACTATCTTTTGCATATATTAATATAATTGTCTCCCTTTCTCCCTTTTTACCTCCTGTTTATGTCTTGAGGTACATTTGGCTCTAGAAACTGGCAAATAAAATCCATAAGGTTTGAATGTAGAGCAGCAAATACACCAAAGCTGGTCTTCTGCCAGCTACCTGCCTCTCAGGGTGCACACACACTGGTTGTCTGGCTTTGCCCTTTCTACAGCCATAGCTGGAGACCCCAGAAATTCCCAAACCACTGGAAAATGCTGACAACAGGACAGATAGATCACTGATGCCATTCTGGGAGCCTCCGAGAAGAAGAACCATCGTACAAGAGTGGTTAATTAGAGCTGTATCATAGAGTTTTGCATCCATTTAGAGTTGCTATCTGACAGCAGTTGCTCTGATTACCTAATTCATCTGTGTGCAATTCTGCAAATATTTGTTAGAGAACACAAAATATTTGCTGTTTTTCCTGGGGTTCAATATTACAAATGTTTGTTCAATATCCAGCCTGGGATTTTCAAATGTTTCTGATATCTCAGTATACCTCCAATTTATTTCTATTTAATCTGGTAAGAAAAAAAGATCTTGTCAATATAGCTGCCCTGTACATCTCATTCATGTTTACATTCTGGGAGTTTGCCTTTTGGAGCTGTGCAGAAGGTAAAGTGCCCTGTCACTGTCCTACATGCCACCAGGTTTGTCACAGCACACGGACACGCACAGAAAGCCTCAGATGCCCCGCACAGAGCGAGGTTCCCGTGGCACTGCAAACGGGGAAGGCAAGGCACTGTTATGTTATCACAGGGTAAGTGAGGTTAGATGAACCGAGGGTGTGAGTGTGCTGACATCACCTGATTACTTGGTGGTGCAATTACAGGAGCTGTGTCTCCACTCAGATTTTACAGTTAGATTAGCTATTTACCTATGACCAGTAAAACTCTAATTCCAAAAACTCTAATTTTTGACCCAGTAAAATTCTAATTATAACACAAAGTGAAAAAGTGAATTTTTTTTTCTTATCAAGGGCAATGCCATAGGCTAGTGCCCAGACTGGAAACTGAGTCAGGAAGAAATCCTCAAAGCCAGGTGTCACAGGTGTCACACAACTGCACTTCACAGTGTTCTGGCAGCAGAGGAGCCTTCTGGGGTAATATCAGTATAGCACTGCTGAAAATGGAAAACCACATTCCCTTCTCCTACCCCTTTTTTCAGGCACAGGCTCCACCATTTACCCTCTTTGTGCTTTAGTATTTGTGGCATTTTTCAACCCCCCCAAAAGACTGGCTAGTTGTTGGTAGGTTAGGGATTTGTGTTGCCTCAGCTGGGAGCCATGGAACACCAGATCAGGCACAAGGGTGAGGAGAGGACACTGGGAAAGGGGAGAAGGAAGAGAGATCTTCCCCCTTGCAGCTCTAAGTTGTTACATCAGTTCACTTGTTTGTTAAACCACACCTTGGAAGAAGGTGGTAAAGGCCATATCCACTTTCTCTAGATATTAAAAAATAGATCAAATAGTGGTTGAAATATCTGGTGGGTTGTTTGGTTTCCCATTGCACCAGTATTAGTTTTATTTCTCTTTTCTTTCCCCCATCCTCAAACCCCTTGATTGGGTCAATGCCCCTCTTCACAAGCACGCACTGTCCTTGCCTGCTGTCTTTGTATCAGTCCTTCAAACCCTATTTCTTTTGCAAACTTAGTTTTTCCAATTGGCCAACACTTCATTGACTACTTTTAATGTAATTATACTAAATTCTTGCTCCTGTTTACCTGACTATTCAGTTCTTTGGGGCTAAATCTTAAAATTTCTCTTAATTTTGTGAAATGCTGTTTGCCTATACATAAAGATCCTAAGACATTTTAGCAACTTTGATTTGCTCTTAGAGAAAAGGCTGAAGTCAGTCATTACCCCACTATCAATCCCATGAACTATATGCAGAAAAATATGATTTATTACACAAATAAAGGTGAACTAGACATTAAAAAATCAGAGTGGAATACTGGTATCAAAATGTACTTAATCCAGACCCAGTGAATTTCTGATTAAAAATAAAATACACTGCTGATTTTTTTTTTCTCCCTAAACTCTGTAAATCCTCGGAGAGTCCAAGTGGAACAACCAACCATTTTTTGTTGTTTTTTCTGTCTCTAGCTCTTACATTGGTTTTTCACTCCAGAAATAAATACCTTACAGCTGGTGTGTACATTACACTAATGATGCTTTGATTTAGAAATACAACTAAGAGATGGTAAATTAATCTAGTCAGATTTGAGTTGCCTTTGAGACCTGGCTACAGACCTGCTTCTGGAAGGTATGCACATTTTATTTGTACCCATGGATCATGAAAGTCAGGCTGTCTTTGGATAAATGATGATTTCGTGTTTTTCTCAGATCTCCACTCATGTCCATAAATTTGAAAGATGTGTATTGTGCTCTCGGAGAATGTACTTTGAAGTCAGTTTTAGATTTGGTTGCTAATCTGGTGGCCCTGATTTTCTCTTCTGTAAACAGTGATAAATAGTTTCCAGTGGGCCTGAATCCAGCAAGGCTCTTCACTAAATAGCCTCTAGGTAGAGTTACTTCGGAGTGAAGGACAAACCCTACATTAAAAGAAAAGGTGGATAGTACAAATGTATGAAAATACCTAATGCTTCCTGCAATATGTGCAGTTTTCTGAATTTGCACAGCTGATCTGCCTTCATCTGCTCCAGCAGAACAGTAGGTTGTACCCAGTGCAGTCTGTACCTGATACGAGGTTTCTGATAAGCTCCTGGATATAAAAAATATTATTGAACGAATATGTTTGATACAGTAGGCTACTATTTTATATAGTTTTTCCATTCCTTATCACAAGTCATGATAGCACTAGTAGAAATTGGGCTATTCAATTCTAAGGCTGTGTTGCTCCAAGAGAATAAAACTGTACTTTTAAAAAATATTCATGTGCCTCAGGAAAAAAACCCACCTTTATTCCCCGGATTAATCACTTGGAGCAATGTGCTAAGTATACTGAGCCATTCTTTTTGTGGAACACGAGGATCAAGCCTTTGTTCTTGGCAGCCACATCCTTCATGCCATGCATACTGGAACCCACCGCTGTTATTTTTCATTCCTCGCGGAGAGCAGAGTGCTCTGCAGCAAAAACAGGGGCAGCTCCTCCCAGAGGGGCTTGTGCTGCAGCAGCAGCAAACTCCCAGGGAAAGCCTGAGGACACATGGGTCACAATAAAGGTCACAATGAAAGCCTGATGTGGCATCTCTGTTCTGTAAATTTCATGCTGGACTTGGCACCTTCATCAATTTTTATGGGTGTTATTCAGATTGAGGCTTAGGAGTGGGAAGCTGGTATTAAAAAAAGGAAAATAATGGACTGCTGAGACGTACCAAATGCAGAGACATTGAGGAGGAAAGAAACAGAGGCCTTCAAATTGTACTTTTTTGACAGTGAAGAACTCTGAGAGGAGCCAGGAGGCAGGAAGGCTATTGACGTTTCCACCCTTTTGTCTCTATCAGTACCCTGCATCCTGTCTACTCCATAGCTTGTGAGCACGTTTTTACCTATTTCTGGGGGGTGCTGTGAGAGAATAATGTGGTTATTTTTGCCTTGCCAGATTCACTGGTGTAGAAGAGAGACACAGCCAGAAAGTTATTTTATAAAACCCTAACAAACAGCAAAATTGCATTCTTGCTTTCCTCTTGTATCACTACAAAAAGTAAAAGTGGTCAACACAGCAAGACTGCAGCTGACAGGAGGTCAGTTCTCCTGTACTGCACATCTACCAGTCACGTTATCCCTTTGTCAGGAGTAGATGGATGCACGTATTCCTTGTATGTGTTCACCTTTGACTGATGTGTCTACAAACACCTGGGCCAGAACTTACAGAGAGATGAAGGCAGCAGCAGAGAACACCTTGCTGCATGCTAACTCTTCCAGCATTAAATGGATTTAAAAAGCACTGCTTTTCAGAAAACAAAGGACTCATAAGTGCCTGCAGTGGCTTAGCTTTACAAAGTGCAGTCACTCAGTGATAACAAAGTTATTCTTCCTATTTGTCAGCAGGCACAGAAACCTCATAGGGCTGCACCCAGAACTGTGCAGGCCCTGTAGAGTCATCAGATTTGGTAAGAATTCAGCCCTGCAGAAAACAGCTGCAACTGTGAGTGCAGGTCTTTTGCCCTCAAATTAGTGAAAGTTTGATATAACAGGTGATCTTTTAGACTGACCTTTTAACACTCGAGGTAGACACATGATTTCTCTGCAAAATGAGGATGAATGCCTACTGATTGAATTTATTTTCACATTTGCTTGATAGAACCATTCCTCTCATTTAAAAACATTTCTCCTTGCAGTTGTCTTATGGCATTACAAGAACACAAATAGGAGATTTCCCATAAACTATTTTTTAAAAAAAATTCTTATAAAACTTTGTATCTACAAATAACAGAGAATATCGCCCTGAAAATTACTTAAGCCTAAAAATTAAATATTTGCTGTTTAAATTTCTCTCTGGTTGAAAAGAAAAGCTGTAGTCCCTCTTCTGAGCAGACAAAGCACAAGGCACAGCAGAATCTGAGCAACGGAGTCATCAAAGCCACGAACCAAACCCTAAATGCAGTTTTAGCAAACCATACAGTAGCATTTTAAAGTACTCTGGAAGTAGTTTCATATTACCAGCAGCTGGTTTAAAATAGTAACACGACCATTGTGCCATCCTCTAAAATAATGTTTCTATCACAACAAAAATATTTGCATGCAGTAAATGGACATTGAGTAACTGTGGACTTCTGTACCGGTGATTGCACTGTGTAAAAACAAGGTGGAGAGAATTGAAAACACCTGAGACAAAACTACTTGTTCCCTTTCCATATTGCTGCTTAGAACAGTAGTCACTCACCCTTTGAACAAAGATAAGACTTTTTCTACCAAAAAACCCCAAAGCCTACCCTCCCAAACCTAAATAAACATAGTTCTTCCTTATTCCTAATGTGTATGACTGGTACTTCAAGCCTTTTACTCTTAGATTATTTTGTTTTTCCAGTTGTTGATAAAGTTAAATATCTCCAAAAATTTGGAATTGATGTGCTTTGAGTTTTTCAGTGCTGAAATTTTATACCACCTCTCACCCTGTCACAGTTCTAAGACATTGCACTGAAGGTCTCCTGCAATTTGGCATGGAGGTACAGATTAAATAACAAATTCAAATTAGTTATTTCAAACACACATGGAAAACATTTTGAAAACATAGTGATGTCAATGAATAAAAGACTGTGCTCTGGGACATAGTTAATGATTTTCTGATTGATGAATCTCTGATACCATCAGAGAAATCTCTGTAAGGGAATTTGCTGCACTCTGAAAGAGGCAGTGAAGGAAAGAACAGGTTTTGAAGATCATCTCAGTGTGGTTTACACAAGATGTTCTGTATGTCAGGTGAAATACATTTTAAAGTGAAGTTGGATACTCTCCAGGTTCTTCTGTGGAGATGTCTTCAGTGAAAAGCTTACAAAAGCAGAAGTGCTGGAATGGCAGTGATGCTTGGGGCTGATCAGGGCTGCATCCACATAGCCTAGGGCTCTTTCTTTGCTACTGAATGTTTTCTGACAGAAGACTGAACCCAACTCTTTTATTTAACAAAGGAAGGATAGCAGATGATTTTTTATCTCTTCTATAGAAAGCAAAATACCTGCCCTTGCTTGGATCTGTGGAACAGAGGCATGTCATGGGAATACTTTTGTGAAAGAGAAGGATAAGGGGCTGGGCTGGGCTGGGTTTGGGCCTTTCAGGAGCACCATGAATGAGCTGGAATTTCTGGACCTGAGTTTTCAGGAGACTGCAACCGCTGCTTGCTAAAAACCATTGCACATGCCTTTGGCCTGTGGATCCATCCCCATAAATTCATGTAATGCATCTCCCTATGGAGATGTAGAGTTGGGAGGCAATAGCTTAAGTGGGGTTCTCTGAAGTCACCACCCTGTGCTGGCTTAGTTGATTTAAATAACATCTCATTTTAAGAATTAAATTCTTGGGTTTTTTTTAGACTCTTGTTTCTTAGGCTCTTGCTCAGAAAATCATCATGATCCTCTGTAAAATACGTAAGTGTTGATGAAATGGGCCTACATTTGGCCCTGGAATGATTGCTCTACTTGTGTTAGTTTCTATGACTATTCACTACATTCTCTGGGAAAGACCCAACCCAGTAAATTTTACATTTGTATTTTTGCACAAGACAGCAATATTGACTGTGTAGTTACTAAAGAGCTTGAAAGCAAGTTGGAAAAATTAATAGAAGTACTCCTAGCCATGAACACACTGCATGTGTGCCAGGAAACAAGCAAATCCTGATTTCCCAAGCATTTTGTGTGATGGGAACTTCAGCTTGCCTCGTCCTCTCCCCCAGTTCCTTTAGCCCCATGTCCTTTGTTTTCAGCCCTAGAAAAAACAGCACCCAGCCCTAGATATCCTCCAGCATCCTTTGTTTTGGGGCAAAGTAGCTGATTTGCCCCCCAGCTTGTGCTGCCTGTCCAGCTGGCACTCACTTTTGCAGAGACCAAAAAAGTGGTCAGGCAAGCACTAATTGTGTGAGAAGAATAATCATTACCGGTAAAAATCACAGCAGAACCTGCCCTATACCATTCCAAACCTACATGTACTGTACCTAACCATTATTTTCATTATCATTACTGATAGCTTCTCCATTGGTTTTGGTGCAGCACCTGAATCAACGAGTGCTTTCTTTGCCTGTTGGGAAATCCCATCTTCGTACTGCCGATTTCTCACATGAAATCGTAACTAGATTTTAAATGTTGCGATTTGTGAAGAACACATAACCGTGGTGTCAATTCACAGTTCATCCTTGCTCTGATTTTTAATTTGTCTTCAGGCAGGTTCGTTTCTAACCAAGCAGCACGAGAGGCGATTGATGGCAGTGAGCAGAGCGATAAACACCTGACCTCTAGTGGCAGCTCTCCGGGCTCGGTGGGAAAGGAGAGAGCTGGAAATGTGAGGGAAAAAGGGATTATGGAGTAAACTGGAACTATGAAGTAGAGCCTGAACTTCCATTAGTTGCATTGTCAGTTTTTGTTTAATTATCTTTTCTACTGAAATCTTAGTTTAGAATCCATGGCATTTCTCTTTCTGAAACTTTTCTTCACGTTTATCACTATGTTTAAGGAGTGTGTGCACAGTCTTCCAAGAGAATTACAGCAATATCCTAGCAGGTTTTATATCTTTGTATAGAAAGCTTTTGGTAAGTTTTTCACTTTGGTTGTTTCCCCCCCATGCACACACAATTATTCAAGCCCAAATTAGACCTCATTAGACTTCATTCCTGTTCCTCACTGACACAGAACATTTCCCCAGTGAAAATACATACTTCACTATCAGCACTCTGGACATCAAAACTTTCCTTCCCATTGGGCTAAAAATACAGCAGCTGTTCCATAAACAAAGGTCATAACCTTGCTAATCAAGTGGTTAACCCAAATATTAAATCCCCTCATAGAGAAAAAACAGTCTTGTTTTTAACCCCTGTAGGATTAAATTTCAAAGTGCTGGCTTACACAAAATTTCTCCTAAGCAAAAAACCATTGTCTGGAAGCTGTGGTTAAACCTACTTTTCATTGCAGCTGTGCGAGGCCTTCGGACCACCAATCCAGTCTGTTCATGTGACAGTGGCAAAGCTGCAGGAGGACTGGAGCAATGGCATCATTATTTTCCAGTTGGAGTTAGAGTAACTCACTTTTATTTCCTGAAGCCATGGTGAAAATGAGTCTAGGTGTGACTCAAAGAATTCTGTACATTAGAAAGAAGTCGATACGGCCATATGAGGAGATGATTTCAGGAAAAAAAAGCAAGCTGTACAAATACTTTAGCCCATTTAAATGATCACATTAATTGGGGCATGGTGGGGTAAATTTGAGGTTTCCTTATGGCCAACAAGTGCTGACTTGAGAAGGGCATAGAAGCAGTGCTATGCTGTTTAATTTTAATGTTTCTCATAAAAAGCATTAAATTATCATAGTTATGTGCAAAATCTTATTATGTTTGGGCCATTTATATATTTTCTATTTAATAAAAAAAATTTGCTATATTTTTCATCTCTGAGAATCTGATTTTTCTGCCCTCTATTGAGACTAGTTCAAAATCTCCTTCCTTACCTTCAAGGTGCTCTGGCACAAGCCCAAGATACCCAATGGCTTGTCCTGTACAAGATGTCAATGTGAATTAACAAAAAAAGATGTGAATTTAAAGTGAGTATAACTCGAGCATATATAATTTCTCTATGGACACTCATTTAGGAGTCAGCTGGCCATAATTACCTTAACTTAATTCACGCTCAAAATGAATTAAACTGAAGTGAACTAATGGTTTATCAACATGGGAGAGACACTGAACAATAAGCTCGGTGTAAATTCACAATTCATCAGCTGCTGTGCTCTGACTTCCCTTGTGGAAATGCAATGTGCCCTCAAGGTGCCTTTCTATGAGGTAACTTAATTTTTTTAGGGGGAAAAAAAGGCTATATATGGAAGTGTGGGCTGATTGATGGCAGGTGCAGAAGTGATTGGATTTCAATGGTGCTACGCTAGAGAAAAGGTCAGCATACATCATCTGTGCAGTTGAAGTTTTTCTGCCATTTTGGGACCACAATGGCACCTTCTATGCTATGGGGTCTGTTTTGAACTGCAGAAAGCCAAACAGCATTTTTGATGTTTCTGTAGCAGGGGAACAGCCAATTAGTACCATGTACCTGGTGTACCATTGACTCATATTTTTATTCACTATTCAGGAAATGACCATGGAGGAGTGCAGAGAAGCCCTAGCCATTTCTGAATGAAAACAGCCAAAAGCAGCTACACACTAAAATTTACACTGTTACCCAACTTGGTTTAACTTTACTTAGTATTTTGGTATTAATTTCCCCCTAAATGACTTCCCACCTTTCTTTATTCATTAGATTTAATAGCATTTTCTGTTAGCATAAGCAAAGCAGTAAGAAATATGGAGATATATCCTTACTTGCAGTACTCCTTTAAATGTAACCAGCATCATCAGGCAGTCTGTGATATTATTATCCAGTTAGGAAAACATCCCTGGCCCCATTCATTCAGCCGTTCCTGCTCATTTTTCCAGGCACAGAACGTTTGTGCCGTAGCAGGCCTTGTCAGATTTGGAGCCCTTCCAGTACCTGATGAGCATATTAACAGTGCTCCCATTCATGGCCCAGAGCCTGCCAGTTCCATCTAATTTTAGGGAAGTTGCTATTTATAGTTGGAAGGCTGTGCTCGCTCTGGTGAAAGCCTCGCCACTGCTGGGCGCGGGGGGGAATTTTATATTTTTGTGCTGTTTTAGTTGGCACACACAAAGTTCATGGTTGTAATTTACCCCAGTCCAAAATACTCTGCCATCCTCCCCAAGGAGCAGTGATGCCCTGCCTGAGGATTTACACCAGGAACACTGTGGCACTGTTGCCTGCCTGGTTCTCATCCAGCCACGTGCTGGCTGTGTCCTGGCACAGATGACCCAGAAGTCAGATGAAGGTACAGAATCACAACCTTTGCTAAATTACTACATGGAGAAATGTTTCAAGGTCCAAAGGATGAGGGAGAGGGGAGAATGTGGGCCCAAATCTCTCTGTGCTGTAACTCCTGTAGTACAGGTCAACCAAAGTGAATTCCTTTTGCCTTGTTCCAAAGAGTACATTAATAGCAGTAGTAACAATACCTGCCTCTGCACCATGGGATTTTGTCAGAATTTATTCACTAACTTTGCAGGTAGTGTTAAATGCCAAGGAAAGTTACGGGGAAGAGATTCTCCAATGTAGACTTGCTGGTCAAATTTACTAAAATAGGCTGTTATGGCTTAGGCATTTCATTAAGGTACCAAGAACTAACACTACACTCTGTAAATATATGTACAGGAGTGTGTGTGTGTGTGTATGGAAAACTGAGAGAGCTGAGAGGAAATCAGCATTACAGTTCATTCTCTCTTGCAGAAAAACAGCCACATAAAATGTGAGAACTCCAAAACTATTTCATTTAGAAATACAGTGTCCAAATCATATATAGTCTGGTGCCATAAAGTTGTATAATGACCCTTGGGAAAAGATAAGTTGACCTCTTCCTGTTCAAAAAATACTTCATTATGTGTTTTAGTAATTACTAATTTGTTCCCAGTTTTATTGGTGTGACCAATTTTATTGGTGTGAGGATGGTGGTTGAAAAACTAAATTCACTTTTTGTAAATTGAAATTGGGGTTCAGCTCATGTTAGATTTTCAAGATGAAGCCTCTCTTTGGTAGAGGAAGATTTGAGTCACAGAGCTTCAGTCAGTAGTGTTTTGGCTTTAAAACACCCAAATTTGATAGTGTCTACTCTTGTTTGTCTCTACACAGGCCTCTGGTATGGGTAAATCCATTTCCTAGATTTGTAGGAGGTGCTTGCAGGGGTTGCTTTCTCTCTTTCTGATGTTGTAACCTGCTGACATAGAATACGTGTTCTGCTTATCCCTCATTCTTGCTGCTATAGACAAGAAGACCTAGAAGCTGAAACAGATACGGCTGTGAGAGTAAAAAAATAATCCTTATACTCATCAATCTTAATTGCATTCTGGTTCCTAGTTAATTTGTGCGTCATAACAAGAAAGGAACATTGAACAAGCAGAGATTCTGGTTCAGCTGAAATTCATATTCAGCCTGGCTGGGATTCTGCTGAGGCAGAGCTGAACTGGAACTGAACCAGAAAAGCAGTTGAAGAAAGAAATAATGGCATAATTCTGTGGCTAATGTGGTTCATGGGACAAAAAGTATTATTTTCTCTATTAATTTGCAGCTGAGTGTGGCATGTGATAAAGCCCATGCCCCATAGTCCAGAGGCCATGGGCTGGCAGAGGACTGTCATTCAGAGCCAGAAGTGTGTTTTAGCTGCACAGTAATGTCAGTAAGTGCTCTTCTCCTGCCCTCCTCTCCAGCTGTAAACAGATGTTCCAGGAAAATGAGGGGTTCAGATGTTACTGCAGATACAAACTGCAGTTCTGCCCAATGAGAATCACAGGTAAAGCTGTAACACAGCTCTGAAAGGGTCCTGGATTAACAAATATTTATACTGGTTGGAGCACAAGTTTAAGTTGATGAGGATGTGCATTGTGTGTTACTGGCAAGGTAACACTGAGCAATCCTTGCAGTTGCAGGAGTATCTGGGGTCTTTTAGGGGTGTACAAAGAGGTGGTGTGAGTCCAGAGGGGTTCGAGCTTCCTGTCACCAGCAGCCCCAAACCCTGCAGGGTGGGTAGAGCACACACACACGTCCCAGTGTAAGACACAGCAATGATGACATCTCACCCGCATCTCAAAACACTACGTGGGACCAGGGGAGGCAGCCCTTGAGCCAGGTGCCCACACACACACTCAGGCCAAAGGGGCACCCCCTCAAAGACAAATTTCCAAATACTTTGGTTCAGCCACTTCTGAGAACCTCCTCTATGCACACCTTTTCACAAAAAAACCCACCACAATTTGAGAGACTCCTTCTTCCTGCACAGGCTGTCAAATCTCCCTCTTTGCAACTTAATCAGCCTTTCTGGGTTGTCTGTCTCATGTGGCTTTATGTTGTCTGTTAAGCAAATTAATTATACTGTCCTTATGGTTTGCATTTTACATATTTTTGCAGCCTTGCCAGAAAAAGCTGACACATTACTGCTTTTCAACAAATTGTACTTTTTTCCATGTGTTCTGACCCACGGAGACATTTTGCTATTTCTCATTCTTATATTCAGGCCCAATGTAGTTTCTCTCCATAAATGCCTCCAGTGAAACCTAAAACATTATCACCTGTTGCTCTGCATTGTATAAGGGAGAGTAAAAACTGTACGTGGTGACCAACCCCAGAAGCTTCTCCTGCCACCATCTGGTGGGCTGGGGCTGGGTTTATAAGCACAGAAACTCAATGTCTCCATCCTTCTTCCTGGGTTTTATCTGGCACTGGTACTCCTACTCATCCCAGTCATTTTAGAGCATTGATGAGTTAAATTACAGTGACTTTGTGGAATGATTTTAACTTAATCAGTGAGTATAAAATTAGTGGCTTTTCATATACCTGTGGTACTTGAAGAGTTAGTGAATTTTCCTTTATGGAGAACATCTGGCTGGTAGCAAGGCAGAGATTATAACTGCAGGGAAGGCTTTTGCTTATATGCTGAAATAAGACATTTTCCTCTACAGCTAATATTTGCCTTTTTTAGCTATTTTGAGGTAAAGCAATTGCTTCCATCTTTCCTATCCCCACTCCAACTCTTTATGTTTGAGGTGTATTGTAGTTTATTGTTCCCAAAGCAAGAGCAGCAAAATCATTCTTCAGTCTCAACTGATGCTGTGCTTCTAGAAAATTTAGACTTTTATAGTAATGGCCTTCCACTCTTTCTTATGCCAGTAATTTTGGGATCTATAAACACTGATATCTGTATCCAAAGTAAAAGAAAATTTGAAACACTGAATGGATCCTGTTAAGGAATCTTGACAGCTTTTAATTTCCTTTCCAGCAAGTTCCTTGCTGCTGCAGTTTCTCTCTGTTGGTATGAGCCAAAGCAGTCGAGTTTTTTTGTACTTCTTTGCTGTTTAGGACATTTCTGATCAGTGGCAGCCAGCTGGCCAGTGACTTTACCTATCCATCTCATATTTCTGAACATTACATCTGGGCTTCCTAATTTACCCAGACACTGTAGCTGCCCCAGAGGTTTTATCTCCTCAAGTCTCTATCATCTGTGATTACTTCTTGGGAAGCCAAATGATGTTAATTTTTATAATTTTAGAAAGCATCCAACTCTTAATTAAGACTATTTTGGTCTTTTTGATTTTTGTGTGACTGTCAGAGTCCAGTTTCTTTAGCTGCAGCAGTTGATCAGCTTTTAAAATCTTGCCTGTGATTTCCACTGGGGAGACTGACAAAGATACCACCTGTACTTTCCTTTTTTTTTTTAAACAAGGAGAACATCAGTTCTATAACATTTTTCCCCAACCAGACTTGTTATGCATTTTTACCATGAGCATCTCACTGGGCCTTTTAAGATTTCATGCTGTGAAATTATTTTTGAATAAACCCTTAAAGGGTTAAAATTAAACCTGAAAGGATAAAACTAAACCAAGCAGCTAAAGTTGCTCACATCAAAGCCAATACAAACAAGCCTCCACTGGGGACTGAAGGAAGTAGTTTTGTAACTCAGATTTTGGGGGGAAAGGAGCACAAAGTCGAAACAGAACTATTTAGAAGTGCTGAAAGAGAAAGTAACTTCTATCAAAGAGCATCTTTATATTAAGTCAGTAACACTTGCTGCAAAAGAATTGAAACTTTATATAAAGGCACTATTGTACATGGAAAACTTGTTAAATAAGTAGGAAGGGAGGAAGGAAGATGTTAAGGCAGAATCATACTGGGGGTTTGTAAGTCATAGCTAATGTTTCAATGCTGTTCTTTATAATTCATACTCTTTCTTTAGGGACTTTATTAAACAGAATTTTCTCATATTCTAGATGCCTCAGTTTCTACCTTTTGCCAGGGAGCTTCATGTGCATCTCACAGATTCTCAGATAGATCTGACAGCTGAAGCTCTAGATTCCCAATGCTCTAGACAGCTGAAGCTCAAGATTCCCAATGTCTGGACGATGAAGTGTTTGTTTTGTAGTTGGGATGCATCTGTAGATATAACACTTCCACATCCATCCATCCATCCATCCATCCATCCATCCATCCATCCATCCATCCATCCATCCATCCATCCCTGCTGTGGTTCCTGATCATTCCCCAGCTTCTCTTCAGATCCAGATCAAGTTTATTTCAACTTGATGAGTTATATTAATCTACTATTTAATTTTTCATTCTTATCATCTTTAATAGACACACTGACAGTCCTGGCAGTGCTGAAACATGATCTTCTGAGCAGCTTCCTCTTGTTTCTCCCAAGCCCTCCCTGCCAGTTCTCCTGTACCTCCACCTCCTGTGGATATTTACACCTGCAAGTCAGTAACTGTTTCCGAAACCTCTTTTCCCCTGACTGTTTTCCATGACTGCCTCTTTCACATAAGGAACTGAAAAGCTTTGACAGGTGCTGAATATTGAATTGCAGGAGATCCTTCTGCTTGGTTTGCAGAATCTCACACTATCAAGAGTTCAGATACTGCTTGAGACAAATTCTCACTTTGAAGACCAATTCAAGTGGAGTTATTTTAAGCCAATGTATACTCTGTTTACTAGAAGATGTCCCCCTGAGCAGGAGGAATTTATATTTTGAAAAAATCAAATCAGATTGATCAAGCTCAGCTTCAGACTCTCTCCAGCATCAGATTTTTATCTTCTGACTAACTAAGCCAACTTCTTCCACTAGAGGTTCACTTTGCTCCCAGCTCAACTAATTATTTTTCCAAGATGATCATGTTGCACATATACAATCTCAGTTGAATTTCCATCACCTGTTGAATCATTCCCTGTGTCCTTCCTTCCTTCTGCTTCTAATTTTCTATTCTCAGGATTCCCTTCTCCTTTAAGAGAGAATGGACAAGTATCATCACAAAGGTTTCATTCTTAGCTTGGCTGGCAGCACCTTTAGCCCACTAAAAATCAGCTTTAGAATCAGGCTGGACACAGTTCAGCATTCAAGGCATTAATTACAATCACCAACTCATTAGTCCACATCCAGGCCTCACTCTGTCTCCAAGATCTCCTGTACATTAGGCAATGTAAACTTAAAACAGATAAACAAATAAATACTTTAGTACACTGACTCTATCATTCAACCAGAAGGAATGTAAGAAGAGATAGGTAGAATTTTCTCCCCAGAATGTCCATTAAATTTTGTCTTTTACAGAATTTTACTATGTTTCGAATATTGGGATTTCTTATATGATTTGAACTAATTTCTCACTGCTTTATTCTTTTTTTTTTTTTTTTTATGTCTCATCTTTATATAAGAAGCATGCAATAAGAGAGAGTTAATCTGTTTCTAAACTTGTTTTGGTATGGAAAAAAAAATTCTGTATATTGAAGCTGAATTTTAGATTTCTTTATCCTTTTATTCCAGTATCTGCATGAACATACTGATCAGGCCACAGCTACTCAGGACTTATTAGGATAAACCTGGAATTTAATGCCCACTTTTGCCCCCCCCCCCCCAGCTCCAGGGAGTCATGAGGGGAGTCATCAAAACTACAGTGAGGAAAAAGGAGGTTGCATATTTGTATTGTACCAGGTCTTGCCATATGTCAAATTATCAGTGATACCGCTTATTCAAAATACACAAGAACTGACTGATCTGGGTGTTACACTTAAACATGTGCAGTAGTGTCAGTGTTTCCCAGGGACATTGGTTTTGATGTCATAATAAACAGCACATACTGCGAGGATATAAGCACGAGAAATTCAGTAATCAGTTCAAAAATAGAGAGCTGGGGATCATGGGGATCCCAAGGTCAGTGGGAGGCCACACATCTCTCCTTATGGAAAAGTGACATCACTCACCCTTCATGGGATGCCTCTTTGGAGGAGACCTGGAATCTCAGGAGAACACCCATAGCTGAGAGCTTCTCAGGCAAAGCCCAGGCTCTGAAGAACTGCACCTGGGAAAGAAATGGCAACAGCAATGGGTGACTGACAAAGCAACAAACCTCTTGCAAATTATTTCCAGCAACTAGTTTATTTGTTTTAACCTTATTCTGTGTTAAATGTGAATCACCTGTGAAATTGATTAAGAGGGGGCACTTTTGTGGTAACTGTCAGTGCTGATGTGTGCCTTACATCTCACAAGAGTCCAGGCTTCTAAAAAAAAGATGCTTCAAATGTGGACTCCTGACCTGTGAAATTCCCAAAGAACACCTGGGGACCAGTCTGGTTCAACTCCCATTGCTCTAGAAAGGGCTTACAGTGTGAGCAGCCACAAGCAGCTGGAGAACTGGAGAGGATGTTGCTCTGGAAGTTTAGAAGAGCAGGTGAACTATTATGCAAACTGTTGTGTGCCTTCCAGAAAGAAACAGACTACCAGCATCCCCCCCAGATAAACTCAACAGAAACCCCAAACCATGGGAACCTTGCTACAGCCCTAGGCTAGAAGAGAGATAAATTCCTTTCCTCATATGGAGAAATAATGATAATAAATCTGAATGAAAGGGAGCACACCGGACTTTGTTTTACTAATGGAGAGAACGATACTGTAGCTGGAGGGGATACAGCCCTCACCCCAGAGAGAAAAGGCTCCTGTTCTTCGCCTCTGGTTCAAGACCAGGCTCTCAGTAGTAGTCACTGGCTCAGGAGTCAGTTGTTGGCTGCAATTACAGCTTCCCTCCCCCTTGCCAGCTGTTTCACTTCGCAGTTTGAGGCAGTGTTTAAGGCAGGCCATGGTCCTGCAGGTGACTCCCTGCAGCTCTACCCTTGTGCTTGAGACACCCTGCACCTGCTGCAGGTCTCACATTGTCCATCTGCAGGCTAAGGGCAAGGCTGTTTTCTTCTTATGTGCTACACTTTAGGAATAATTGATTAATATCTGTAAATAAAGCTATGAAGTAGAGCTGCTTACAGCATTATTTTCCTTGTTCCACACTCCTAGCATGGAATCGGGCACAGCTTTTGCTCCACGTCTCCATGAAGGACTCTCACAAATGATTCTCCTCCAGCACTGAAAACAGAGGAGCTCTACAGGACACCACTGACCTGGAAACCCTCAGCTGCTGCCACAAGAAGAAATGTCAGGAGACAGAAAGCCTGCCTGGATGAACGTGGGGTTCCTACCTACCCTGATGCTGTGTGTCTTTCTGGCAATCTGTCTCCAAAACTCATTTAATTCACCAGCGGCATTTTGGGATTTCCTACATGTGCTAAATTGTAACGAAAGACATCCGCTGATGGCAAAGTCTCTGGGCTCAGAGGATTATGTGGGGTAGGGCTGCCTGACACAGCCCAAATCCACTTGAGACTGAAAAGGTGAGAGCTGTAAATAAAAGGAAATCCTGGATCACCATGTAGTGTTCAGCTCCCACACTTTGACCTCCTTTGGTCCCTTCAATATTTTGTTAAGATCGTATTTCTTTACGTGCTGCCTGGCTTAAAAGCTGTCATAAATCTGTGCCGTGCAGCAAGAACAACAGGGAAGGCACCGTGTAATCCAAGGCGCTCTAATTCCATCCCAGGCACTTGGAGGGAGCCGTAAATCAGTTTGGAGAGGCCTTAGATGGGAGAACTGGGGGGAAGGCTGGGAAGGCGGCTGCAGCCTGGCCCCTGCCACTGGAGCCCATCTGCCCTCGGGCTGAGGTGAGCACAACTGCCTCAAAAATAAAGGGTTCTGATGTCTCTGGACTTGAACAGTGATCAAGCTACTTCAAATACTCTTTGGGGAGAAGTGCACCTACCTGCCTTTGGTGGGAATGCCCTGTGGGATGTGCCAGACAGTGCAGGTGGGAGCAGGCCCCGGCCGCTGCTCATGTCGTGCGTGTCCAGGTTTGCCTCCACCTGGGGAAATCAACCACCACACCTGGCTGGGCTCACCTGCGGCCAAGCCACTCGTGTTCCAGCTGCAGACACGGCTCTGGGTCAGGGAAAGCTCCACCAACATCGTGGGCCTTTCACAGCTGTATGTGAGCGATGGATGGTTTAGGTGTGTGCCCACACTCTCACCCAAACCAATGGAGATGTAGCTCCTCCACTGGAAATTTGGGAAGAGCTGGAGCTAGGGATATGCTACCATATTCTAGACAGTAAAATCTCTTTTTCTTTGCTCTAGTGCGAAAAAACTTTGAAATGTGGAAGTTTTCTGAGGCAGACTTTCCTAATAATAATTTTGTTCAAGTTTAAAAAAAAATGTGAATAAATTTTTGTTTTTTTCTGCCAGCAAGTGTAATATGATAGATGTAATGTTTTTATAAAGTGTCTTTGTGCTACAGTTAAAATGTATTAAATTTTGGAAAAGATGAATTGCAAAGGGGAATGAAATGAGAACATATTTGTCCATTTGAACTTCCAAACTCAAACTCTAAGTTTTACTAAGATGCAGGAATAAAAGGTAAATCGTTGAATCTTGGACCATCAAGAATTTTATTCTACCCGTGGTAAAAAGCAAAAAAGAAGGGAGAAGAAGAAAATATAACCAAAGTTGTGGCCATGTTGCAACTTTGGAGGAAAAAGTTGAATAAAAAGGAGGAAAAAAGTATGTTGCAACCATGAGGATCCTATGCCAGACCTCAGCGGAGGCCACTGGAATTAGCCAGCAAGCCAAGCCTAAATAAAAATAGGACCTGTGGGATTCCCCATCTGATTTTCAAATAGTCACTGCTACACTATCATTTGTCAAGTTTGCAGGGTAGTTTTTTACCAGATGTGAAACACACAGTACCAAATCCGGGCTGAAGCCAGAGAAAAGACTGTATCCTTCCACACGGGAATAATCTGCTCAGGAAGGACTGTAAAGTCTGAGACTGGACTGAAACCTCCCAGATCCCTGAGTGCTGTGAAATGTGTTTTCAAAATTTCACCACGAGTGAGATGTTTCTGTCACCAAAAGCAAGGTGTTCAAAGGACCTGTCTTACTATGTAAAGGAAGGGTTAAACTGCCTTTTATTCCCAAAAGGGAAATGCCAATTTATCATATCAGGAACAATTTTATTTTCAGTTTAGATATTTACATTAAGAACCATCTAAGAGTGGTACTATTATTTGTGTTATTCAAAGTGCATCAAGTGTTTCTCACTCTCTTCCAAGTGTTAATTAACACCAGATATTAATGTGTAAACTGCTGCTTGCTTTCAGCTGATTGAGAAACCTTAACACACTTTGTTTGTTTTATAAAATCTCACTTAGGCTCCTTGAGGATGGAAATATTCTTGTTTACATTTGTATAAGCAAGCTGGGCAGGGAAAACCCAGAGCAAGAACCTCTGGAACATGAACATAAGACACATCAGGGAACTCATTTGCAACTATCTCTTAACTTGGTTCCTTGTTGGGATTTGATTTATGTTGAAGACTAGGCATGAACACTGTCCCACAACCAAACAAGTCTTTATACCATCAAGTGCTTAGCATGACTGGTGCTCATTACTTTTAATTATAGAACAATGGCAAATGTCCATGCAATTTAGAAACACAGATTTATTTGAAAACCAGTGGATGTTTTGGCCTAGGTTTTTGATACCTTTGTCTTGCTTTGTTAAGCAGTGCTGGTGCTGATTTTTTTGTGAAATCTGAGCATGAACATCACTGAATCCCAGATCCTCACAGACATCTTCCCAGGCTCTTATCTCCCAGTTTTTGTAATGGAACTTAATACCTGGATGCCTTCATGGAAAACCATCCATGAGTCACATGGATCAGAGCAATGCCAATATAGCTTTAATATATTTAATATATTTAATATATTTTGTTAATGTTCCTGTCATTCAAGATTAGTGTGCCGCTCTTGTGGCTGGGCAGTTTTGGCCACCACAATAAGAAAGACCTAAAGCTCTTAGAGAGCATCCAAAGGAGGGGCACAAGGATGGTGAAGGATCTGGAGGGGCCATATGAGGAGTGGCTGAGGGCACTTGATCAGTTCAGCTGGAGAAAAGGGGATTAGGGGGGATCTCATGGCAGTCTGCAGCTTCCTCCTGAAGAGCAATTCCAATCTCTGCTCTCTGGAACCAGGGACAGGACCTGAGGGAACAGCTGGAGCTGAGTCAAGGGAGGGTCAGACTGGATATCAGGGAAAGGTTCTTCCCCCAGAGGGTGTCGGGCACTGCCCAGGCTCCCCAGGGAATGGTCACGGCCCCAAGGCTGCCAGAGCTCCAGGAGCGTTTGGACAATGCTCTCAAGGCACAGGGTGGGATTGTTGGGGTGTCCTGGGCAGGGACAGGGATTGGACTTGATGATCCTTGTGGGTCCTTCCCAACTCAGGATATGCCCCGATTCCATGAGTCTATTGTTTACCTCCCAGGAAGAGCCCAATGCTGGGTCCAGGCCCTGTGAGGGAGCCCTTTCTGAGCCCAAGGGCAGGCTTTCTGAATTTCCCAACAAGCACCAGCTCTCTCCCTGCAACCACAACTGCCCCTCCTGTTTAGCCAGACAGGGTGTGCCATGTCACCTGTACCAGCACGGACTGGCACACCAGTTACAGTCTTACTGGGCTTTTGGATCCTCCCCCAGTAAAAATAACCTTTCACAATTCGCCCTTTCAGCAGAGTGCCCAGGAACCACTCCTGTGTTCTATGGTTTTGCCTCTGCTGCAGCCATGAAGAGCCCCAGCAGCTGCACTCCAGGGCACTCACACATGGGGGCAAGGCTGCATGTTCATAGGTGAGGCTGGCAGCACATGCCATTAGCGTAGTTACTGGGGTCATCTGCAAATGTCTACCTTTGCTTTAGTGTTTTGCCAAATGTAGTAGAAATTTTTATACTGAGTAACTGGTTTCAGGAATAAGGAGGTTTGCTCATGTTTAAAACCCAACAAAACTGGAAAAGCCTTGAAAAGGTAGAAGAGGCAGAACACTTCACACATCCACACAGTGGAGATTCAAAGTTCAATGGTGGCTTCAGTGTCAGAGAGCTGCTTAATGTCTTCTCTGTACCTTCTCTCAAAATACCGTGTACTTTCTCCAGGGCACAGAAGGGAAGCTAATAACTGAAATCCTGGCCTCAGAGAAAATCCCATTCCCACCAATTTTTACCAGGCGTGTTATAAGCAAATGTACAAGCTTTGTTCCAGCAAGATGTATTAAGCTTCTGCTTGTCAATGAATACTTGCTGGCACACTAAATCGAAGAGAGATGTTTAAGTGGACACACACCGTAGAGAAGTGCATGCCATGATACACATTTCTCATGTGATGTTATGTGTACTCCTGATTAAGCTCTTTCCTCACACCTGATGTGTGCAACAAACAGCATGTCACCTCAAGAAGTGGTAATACTGACTGGAGTTTAAAAAAAGCCCAGCTGTTCTTCCCTTGTGATTCCAGCAGGCCAAGCTGCTGCTTACATTTGGATACAAACATTTTCAGTCTGCAGTTCTGGGAAATACTCAGTGCCCCTGAGTTGTGCTTTCACGTTTCTGCTGGAGTGTCTTTAGCTGTAATGACAGCCACTGCTAAGGACACCCCTGATTATCTGCAGGCTCACAAGCTGCCAAGTACAGGCACATGGTTTTGCATTTACAGTTGATCCTAGAGAGGAGAACACTATGGATATTTTTGGACCTTTATTTTAATGGCATTACCAGAATGACTTGAATCTGAAAACTCACAGCTCATTACCAAGAGCAAAATGCTGACCCAGGCAGAGCCAGAAGATTTGAAAACTACTTCAGAACTGAGATCTAACAGGCTGCTGTAGAACATGCACAGCATTTTTCCTCTGTTAACCCCACTGTCCCAGAAAGAACATTCTCTCTGTATTTACATGATGCAAGACTGTGCTATCCAGCCTGTTCTGCATCCTGGAGAGCAGCAGGATGGTTTAGGCTTCACACAGAGCAATCACTGCCCCAGCTTGTCTTACGTTCACACTGCAGCCCTGAGGCTGCAAGAAAGAGCTCAGGACCTGCAGTGCTGCATTAAGAAATGCACAACCAGAGAAATGGAGATTACAACCAGCACAGTATTGCCTGTTCTCCTGTGGGTGTTTCAGACATGTACCAACTCTTCCTCCTGTACCAACAGCCTTTATCTGTCTCTATGAACTCCAGTCAAAAAGCCTTCCAAACATTAAAGGTGTGAACAAAAGGCCCTGTTTCAAGGTGTTGAATAACCTCAAATACCACCTGACTCTAGATAACGTGGTATTTTTGGACCAGAGAGGCAATAAAATACCCACTTTAGCTTCTGACTCTATCATGAGTTATTCCATTTGCTTTTGTTGTGCATGTCACAGCTCTCCCAGCTACAGAGATGAGGGAAAAGCTTCTCAGGGAAGGAGGGCTTGCCTCTGTGTAGCACGGCAGACAGAAACACAGGATTACAACTGTCTTCAATTTTGACTCCAGTCTACAGTATAACCAAAATATATACTAATGGTTATACAAAACCAGTCTGATACCTCTGGTCTCAAGGTAACCTTAAGGTTTACAGGACTCCTATTTTTGGGTGTATTTTGCATGTGGGAAAATGATTTCTATGTCTACAACCAAATTCAGCATCTTGTTGTTATATTCCCTTTCTTCCACTGATTTTTCTTGTAAGGCTCTAGAGTTCATATTCTCAAAATATCTTTAATGACCAAACATTTTTGTCCATAGTTTTCCAGATGCAAATAGTATTTTTTAGATAGCAGAGAGTTCTTTCAGGGCACTAAACATCATTACATGAGTCTGTTATAAGAAACTGAGGGACTAAATAGATGTCTGGTTTCGGTTTTTTAATTATTATTCTTGATTTTCATTGCTACAGCTTTTCCCTTGCAATGTAACCTTACCTGCTGAAGAATGTTGTGTGACTTAACCCAGTACTATTTTTTAAATGCTGTAAGATTCCTGAGGGAGAGGTAAGGTTGAACTAAACCAGGGTATTGTGAGTAAAATTTGTTGCACTCAAACTTAGATGTCAAGGAAATACAAACTTCCTCAATGCAAGTTCGCAGCATTTTTGGAATAATTTCCCCCAGTAACTTCATCCCACTTGAACCAAAAATGAAACAGATCAAGAGCAGGCAAACTTTGAAATAAATAAAACTTCTTTAATTCAATTTTTCATGATAAAGACTTTTAAAAGGGTAATTATTTTGCAGGCAGTTATCAAAAATCTACACTTAAAATCTAAATTTAGCGCTATTAGGGACAGGATAGCAACAATTTTATCTAGACTTACTTTGCTGGTCTCAGAAGTATATCTCAGGAGTGTATTTTAGCTCTTGTTTCTCTGCGAATTAAGACACTGAGGTTGTTATGCTGCCTATCAGGGAAGGCAGTAGGTTGTATAGTTATCTCCTGATTGGGGCAAAATCACTACCCTGAAACCACACAACCTACTACCTCATCCTGTTAGAGCATCACGTGCATCTTCTGAAGGAAACATTTCACCATTTGTAAGTAAATTATCACTCTCCAGCCCACACATTTCTTAGCCTTAGGAAGGCCATGTGTGACCTCAGCCCTTCCCCACAGCTCTACCTGGGAGTCAGACAGAACTGGTGGAGGGACTGCAGAGACAGGAGAACTGCAGTGGCAAACACTGTCCCTCCCAAACTAGCAATATGTAATAAAAAAGCGAGTTAAATCAGTGCCCAAAACTGACTGAAGAGACCTCTTACTTAGGGTTCAAGAATTTACCATTTTCAGGGCAGAACACGACTGACTGGGAAAACATCCTCTTAGGGTTTTGTCCAGCTCATCCCTTTGGAGTTTCTCAAACAGCCTACACCAAGTGGATTTAAACAGCTGCTGAATCAAAAGTACCATTTAATGTTTAATATGAACACAGATGCCAGAAAACAAGGGAGAGATGGATCAGCTGTTTCCAAGTGGCCACTCCCATGGCAGTCCCAGACAGCTGTGCGTAAGCAAATCCACTTCAAACTGGGTTGTACCTCTGTGTCCTGGTACTCACACCCCACCTGCTCTCCAAAAATGACAGAAGGAAATGGCTTTTGAGCCTGAATGGGAAATACAGGAATGTAAACACTCTAAGGACATTTGTGTATGAGAACCAAACATGTAGACAGAGCCAGAGAATGGTACTGTTGAAAAATATCTGCGTTGTCTTTTGGAGACATCCAGCGCTGACATCACAGCCACTTCAGGAAAGACAGTAGATTGTATAGTTATCTGACAGGCAGGGCATAGCCCTAAAACTATACAACCTACTACCTCACCCCAAAGGACAGTCACATTCTGATCACAGGAAGCACAGGCTGTATTCCCAGACAGCTGGATTGCTTAGTGACAACCTAGAAGACAAAAAACTCTGGAGACAAATGTTAACAGTCTTGAATTTGAAACAGTTTGCTATATACCAGTCAATGTTCTGCTTAATGAGCTCCAGTTCCATGTTTGATATGTTTAATAGATTTGCAACTTGTGAAGTCATGTCAGTGACAAGATACACAAGGGAAACAGGATACAGCATTCATTTTTAATAATTGCACTTGTGTACTTCCAGCTCCTACATGACTGCACTTTATCAAACCAGTCTGTCACTTCGGGAAAGGCATCACTATGACTTAGGATGGATGCTGACTTAGAGGGATTGTTTAACATGCTTCCAGATACTTCTCCATTATCCTCATGGGGAAGAGCTGAGGTTCTCTCAGTGAATTTCTCAAGTTCTGCATAGGTAAACCCCAAAGACTGAGCAATGAATTTGTCAAGACTGTGAGGAATTGTGGCCTACTCAGCAATACTCCTAACTGAGAGTAACCCAGCTCTGAATTGATGACCAAATTAAACACACCCCACTGTACCACACAGACCTTGGTTAGGGGGATTAGCAGAACTGCCACTACAGCATCAGCTTCTGTAGCCTCAAACTTATGCTCAGGTTTGAGGGGGTTGTTATTCCCTGCCACCTGGTTTGATAGACAACACCACTTGCTATTCAGGGTGGATATAAAGAAGGGGGAATAACTGAGATATCAGTCTGTATTCTAATATAAACACTGCTTTAATAAATAAGCAAACTTTAAAAACAAACACCCTACCTTAATCAGCGAACTAACCTTTTGCTAGTTAATTAAAGAGCATAGTAAATGCTTCATCCATCAGCCCCACATGGATCAAGGAGAGTTGTTTCACTCAGCAAGCCTCACCCTGAGGTCAGTTGGTCACACTGCAGGGCAATGGAAGCCATCTGCCCTGGCTTCCAGCATCACTACTGTGGGGATCTGAAAAGAGAGAAGCAAGACAAAACACACATATCTCAATTGCATTTCACTGCACACTGAAGCATTTACAAGGTGGGTGAGAGCATGTGCAAAGAAGAGAGCAGCTTCTTTCTCCAGGAGAATCATGCACAGCACCAGCTTTCCCATTCACCCGGTACTACCACAGCCCATGGGGACTTAGACTCAAAGAGACAGGCAAGAGAAAAGTATAGTGAAAAGAGAGTAATTTTTTATTAGATTGACTTGAATATTAGGTGCATTGCAGAGACAGGCAGAGAGAGGTATCAGGTACTTCACCTTCAAGGAACAAACACTTTTAAACAAAGCAGAGAAGGAAGGAGAATGCAGATATCTGATCAAATTGGATATCAATGTGTTAATCTATAAAGCACAATGTTATGCCATCAATATCAAAGATAATTTCACTGTAGTGGGCTGCGACCACGTAGAAAGAGGTCATTGGTTGCTGTTAGCTGCACATGGTGCCATTTGTTGGACAAAATAGGACAGGTGTAAAATAAACCCTGTGCTTATATTAACAGAAAAGCATTACATAATCTAATTGGAGGAAAGTATTGTGTGACTTCAAAGTGTGACTTTTTGTAAGCATCTACTTCATAGTGGAAGTAGAAAAACAATGCAGCCTTTCAGAATAGCAACTCTTTATGCTGGATGGTCCAGTGAAACCAGTTCAAAGAACCAGTCTGGCTCTAAAAGGATACATTCACAGTAGTGAAAAGCTCAAACTATCCCACAGACCCATCCAACTCCAATGACAGGGAATTTTGGATGAAGAATCTACCTTACAGCTGATCTCAGTGACTCTACGAGACAAATATAGATCGAAAGAAAAGCAACATTGTGGAGTATGTTCTAGGGATTTACAGTGCCTGTCTTTAGTATATCTGGACTTCACTTACACTTTTGGAAGCAATACTAGGTGGGATACTGGAAAATGTTCATCCCTGTTGAAAAAATGGTGAATTTGAATGAACCATTTCTAAAGGATGCTTTTATTTTCTATGATAATGATATTAGAAATTCTTTTCTCTAGGTGCTGTGCTGATATAATGTTGCCTTAATGTATATTTCCCCACAAAAGTAGTAGTTTTTTAATTCATCATGATATTGAGATAATTATTTGTAAAGTATCATAAACTCTGTATAACACTATTTTCTATAAGATCTGTTATTATGGGTATTAGTAATACTCATTAGCAAACAAAAATGGAAAAGAATGTGCTTTATCCAACACCTAAAGTTAATTAGTCTTCTGCTCTCATAAGCTGCCCATAAACTTATTTTAATTGACTAGATCACCAAACAAAGATGAACTTTAAAATACTTAATGAAAGAAAAATGCATGTTCATTTTCCTTGTACAAAGACGACAGGCACAAGAAATAGCTATCTGGCAAGACTTGTTTCTAGTTTAACAATTATTTAATACTGGGAAAAATATGACATTTCCATATTCCACCTCTCACTGAAAAATGTCTTGGAACTGATGTTAATAGGTACCTCAGCAGTCACTTTTCAAAAGGCAGGGGGCAAGTCTGCTATTTCTGTGATGTTACAGGAAAGCCGACAGTTTTAAAGCAGGGTTGTTATATCACTAAAACCTTACTAATGAACAGACTGGGACAGCACAGAACAAGCATTCTGCGGGTTCAAGGCACCTTCACCCCAAAACTTGTGAGGATTTACAAAGACTAAGCCTCCCTGGCTCCCAGGAAGAAGGAAATGCCCCAGCTGTGTGCTCTTGGAGCACACAGTGATTTCCAGGGAAGAAGAGGGCTTGGAGGCTTTCTGAGGCAGGGACCTTCCCCAGCATGGTCTGGGCTCTGGATGCAGACCAGACCAGCAGTTTCCAATCTCTCTGCATGCAGTGATGATCTTGTGGCTTCCCAAGGGATGCACAGTCCCCACTCTGCTCCTACAGACTGTTTTTTTCACAATTAGAAATGTCACCAACGTGTTCAGGAAGAGCATTGTGAGGAAAATGGCTGAGGATATGCCAAGGTGGACAAGGCAGCCAAGGGAACCTCCTGACCAAATTCAGCAGGGCTTGGATCAGGCAGAACTGCCACACCCTTCTTCTGGGGCAGGATCGTGGCAAAGCAGAATTGTAGCAGGTAACTTTCTTAGAGATTTCAGGTAGAGATTACTTAGAGGATGGAAGGATTCAGTTTCCTTGGATTTATGTATGATAAACTCCACACAGTGTATTTTTAAAAAATATTTTTAACTAAATGTAACGAAAATGACACACTGCCTTCATATAGCATGGAAACTTCAAGAATTAAAAACACTCTACAAACACAGATGTTGTGACTCCTGTGAAATACAACATGTACTGCAATCTCACTCATTACTTAAATACAGTTGCTTCTAAAATGGCAAACAACAGCTCTTTCCCCAGTTGTGAAACTTTCCTGTAATTTAATAATACAGGCCAGATTGTGCCAAAACTTCAGGCAGGTACAATAGGAAAAACTCACAGGACCAGACCTCCACAGCCTCCTCCATTCAGAGGAGATGCACAGGACTTCCTAAGGTTCAGTTCAGGAGGGCTGCTCTGCACAAGTGTCTGTCTGTCTGTCAGAGCATTAGCTGTGGCCAGCAGCTTGCTCACATCTTCACCTGGGCATTAGCGAGGCCGGGCTGGAACTAGGGGAGCAAATTTATCGCTCTGTCCGTCGTGACAAAGCACAAAAGGGGGATGAACATTTGCTCATCCATGGGTTCCTCGGTGCTGGCACAGTCAGGTGTGCTGTCCTGCTTTGTACAAACCATAGGCACTTTTGCAGGGAAGCATTTTCCTCAGATTCATCAGGGAGACTTCTTTTAAGAAGGGGAGTGTTCACATACTATTGAGATCAACACTACACCCTCACTTGGCCTCAGTGGCTTTGAAGAAAGCCCTGATTATCCAATATAGCACAAATTATGAGACACAGAAGTTCAAAATGACACCTTTGGATGTGCAGCAAGCTTACACATCAAAAAAAATTGAGGGGCCAATGACTATTTTCATTATCTGTTAAAATCAATTATATACATTTTGTTCATCCTTTCTTTATTACATAGAACATCAAAGGCAGTGCAACATAGCTCTTTATAATAAACTGTTTTATGTATTCAGTGAAGCCATTGTCATTATTGAACTGTTTGCAAGTATTTGAGAAAAAGGAGCAGCTGTGAAATGAGTCAGAACTATCTGGCTAAATGTCTCTGAGCTCTGCAGTAATTTCTGTATGTTTCTGAAGTCTGAACATTTCATGAATGGGGAAAAAAAAGTTAACAGAATGTAACAATATTTAAATACATCAGCATAAATAAGTCCATCTCCCATACTGTAGCCTGACTACCAGGCAGACCTGCACAGGAACTTCCTCACTCTTGTGTGGTATCATACTAAAGTCAAGGAAATTCCTCCACAGAAACGACCTTCCAGAAAAGTTTTACAATGGTTATCTGAAAATGGGAAGTGCTTAATGTCATCTGCTCTAACTCCTTGATTGGGTGTAAGGAGGACTGACAAGCAGCAGATCCATGGAGCTGGGGCTGGGTGTGCACCAAAGGTGTAGTGCACCACCACAGACATGTTCTACAGGTGTTATGTTAGCATTTCATACACCTTGTGTTCTGTGAAATGCCTGGACTGTTAAACATGCATTAGGGGAAAGACCGTTTTTCATCAACATTCACCTCATTTTTCTTGGAGGTGGGATAGATAATGTCTTCTGCTTAGGAAAACTGCAGTACCTACACTGACAAAATAGTTATTTTTCTATTGCATTTATCTCTGTGTTTTGCTTATGTACTAGTCCGAATGCTAAAAAGCCACAAAAGCTGGTATTCCAGAGAATGATGAAACACTTGATGTCTCAAAGCCTCCACAAATACAGAAATTAAACCAGGGCTAAGCACTGGCAGCTCTGTATGTTGTACTTGTGATCTTATGCAAATAAACATTTAAGGAGATATATTCTCTGAAAAATAAGCTGTGAAAGACACAACAGAACTGTTCAGTGTATTACAAGCTATTAGTTTTGTAAGCCTTAAAGATCAATCTCCTGTTTTCCTTGCATAATCTTTCCATCTCCTGGTTTCCCAGCTGAGCACTGTATCCCTGAGCACTCCATGGCAGAGATGAGGACCCCCAGATTCTAATGCCCAGAAATCAGGGCAAGTCCAGAGTCCAGGGGAGGCAAAACCTGTGTGGAAATGGCACATCCATCAGGTAAGTGAGATGCACCTTATGAAAAACAAATTTTACAGGTACTCTTGCTACCTTTCCATGTGTAAAAGCAAAAGTACAGGGGCTGAATTATCTGGGAAATGAACCCAGCAAGAGGAGATGAAGCTGTGACAAATTAGGGATTGGTTTTTATTAGGAAAAGAACAAAGAGAATGTATCAGATTTATTTTCTCTTGGCAGATGGAGATACCAAGAGTAAAAGGGCCATAGAACACTTCTCTTACAGTATTTCCTAAACATTCCTCAGTTATCTCCATGCTCCTGGGAGGATTGCATTCATGGAGATCACACAAAAATGAAATGTTAATGACAACCCCCACAAATATTCACTAATTTCAGTATGTTGAGCAATGGACCTTATATTTGAAAGAGCTGAGCTCACCTAACTCAGCTGACATCACCTGGATTTGCCTTAACATCTCTGAACACAAAACTGGACACTTAAACTGATCACCCTCATCTTTGACTTGATACGTGATGTCCAGCTCTCCAAAACAGGGCACAGTCAGTGATGCAGACAACAGAATCACAGTATTCCTTCTCTCCAAGCTAAATACTCAGCCATCTCACCAGCAATTATTTGAGAGATATTTTTAATTCTTTTTGGATGGAAAATGCCTTTACTACACAGAAAATCTTAAATAAGCCATCCAAATTTTAAGTCAAGTGTATTTGGCTTTTTAGTATCTGCAATTCATACAGTTTCACACCTAACCTATGTCACACCAGTGAGAAAGTGCTATTTTTTTCAGTTCCTTATAGAAGCTAGGAAAAATTGAATAGAGTCACATCTTAAAAAAATGCCACTGCCAATCTCAATCCACTAATTCCTTTTTGGGAAAACTGAATTTTCACTCTGAAATTGATTCAGGTCCGAAAATTGTTTTTCTTTAAAAAGACATGCAATAAACTAGTATATGCAAATCCTACCTTAATTAAGCACCAAAAGGGAATGTCTGTCAGGTTAAGCCTCAACAAGAAACTAAAATTCATTTTGCAGAATGCAGCCATGCCAATAATTATAGTTGGTAGAAAAATGGCTTCTGGCCTTTCTCCCATAAGACTTTCATTTAAAATTTTAGCCCTTAGTGAGATCAATCAGCTGACAAGTAGGAGTGAATGAATTAGTGATCTGGGAGCCAGGAGTAGGTCAAAGCTCCAAATAAGCTAGTGTTAGTGGATTTAGACTAAAATTCTGTATTGACATCAATGCACCCTTACACTTGCCATCACCACAAACAGGATAAAGTTACTTGAGTGCTCTTGAAGAAGGAGCTTCATATGATGGCAGACAAGCAGAATCCATCCTTTACAGACTCCATTTGTGATGATCACTTCAGAGCCTGCAGCATTTGAAATTGCGGATAACGTATGGAAAGCTGGCATGAAATCACTGTTCTGTATAGTATGTTTGTTTTACAATATTGTTAAAAACCTAAAATTCATTTCTATTGCAGAACAATATTCTGGAGCCTGGACTGCATTTGGGGTTGAGCCAGTGGGCTTGGTTCAACCTGACAGTAAGCCAGCAGAGGCCTGGAAGTCCACATGCACTAACATGGAGAAAGCATTTGTACAGGCATTGCAAACTCAAGCTGCAGTTTGTTTCTGGTTACTTGTGGGGCTTGGGGAGGGTGTGAGGATATAGGCATGATCAGACAAGCTTACTTGCAAGAGCAAGTGTTGTCCCTAACCCTTTTAAGCATTTTTGCATCCCTGTCAGGGGACCTCCAGGACTCTGCCACTAGCAAAACTGCCAGTTACCGAGTTCCCTGCCTTCTTTTAGTGACTATTTTTCTTTGGTCACCAGCACAGATCCCTGTGCACTGCAACAGCTTTGTTATCACCCTGGCATGGGATGCTGTCTCAAGTTGTGCTATGATTTCAGAAGCACACACTTGTGCTTTGTTACAATGACTTTGCCTCTGCTCTGAGCAGTTATTTTCCATTCGGAGCATTCCAACGACACTGCCAAGAGCCTTACGCAGACACTCGCCCAGCCCAGCTTTACACAAGTCTTTCAAAAGCAAGGGGGAAGCACTGAAAGCTGCCATTTGCACACAAGGGCCCTTCTGCCCACCTGTGCCTGCATGATGAGGGGGTGAAGGCTTTTGGAGTGTTGGGGTGAGTGGGCAGTGCCGCTGACATGGCACTCGCGGGCACAAGAGAATTCCTCATGAATTCCAGGCTTGGGGCTCAGACACACAGCACTGCCTGTGCTCAGCTCCACACAGCCCTCTCTTTTCTCAGGTGACTGAGGCTCTCCATAGATGGACACTAGTGTAAGTTTGTGTACCTGAGACTGAAGCTTTCCCTGGTTAAACATTCATGAGTGGGCTGAAGGGGTAGAGAGCGAGCAGATCTTTGCCAGAGCTCCACGGTGTGTTTGGCTCTCCGTGTCCATTATTCATGATGCTGTTTCTACAAGCCCTAATTTTACATAAACCAAAGTCACAAGAGAACTGTTACAAGGAGCAACCAGGAAAAGCACAGGGAAAGAGTGTCTTGTCAGCTGGCATTAAAAACACAGTTCAGTATTACATTTTCTGATTGTGAAGCCTCTTGGGAGTCAAAATATGCAACACATTTTCTCTGAAGAGTAAGAAGCTGAAAACTAAAATCTTGTAGATGGTCTTTATAATCAATTTCTTCATGTCTTGTGCACAACTCCTTTCCAATTCCCCACATATGAAAAATACATAACCTCTTAGCTCGAAATTCATCTACCTTACAGTTCCTTTTAGCTCCTGTTTAAAATCTACTAAATTCTGTCTTGGCTATCATGTAAGCTATTGTTCTGCACCTGCTCAGGGATCACAGACTCCAGAATTTAAGATCTGTCATGCCAGGAGCAGATTAAACCTTCTCTGAAGACAGAAACATGCACATTACCAGTATCAACTGAGAAATACAGCAAGCAGACTTGGTGCAACTGAAATAATTGATTCCCTTCCCCTTATCAACACAAAAGCTAAGAGCCATATAAAAGTACCTGTTTTTCTATCTCACAGCATTTGTAGCAAACACAGTGGACAGTATTTCAATATTTTCTTGTTGCAGAGATAAGCTTTAGGCACAGAATCCATTACATATAAATTAAGATATATTTCACAAGATATATCTTAGTTGTGAAAGTAGGTCATGCATTTAAGGCATTTCTAGACTCTTGATGTAAATCTTCTGAAAATATTTTTGTATGTATAGAATACTATTTTAATTATTTATCAGACTTCATTCTCTAAGAACACTAAAGGAACAGGTATTTCTAGGAGTCCTCACAGGGAAATAAGTACTTCTTGCAACCTTTTACAACTTTATGTAGTGCACATTTTGTTCTTAATGGAACTGCATGCTTGAAGCACACCTCAAAAACAGTTAATACAGTAGAAGAAGTTATTGTGTGAAGATCCCAGACTGCACAAGTAGGGAGCCTGACTAAACAAGAAATGACATTTTCAAATGTTTACTACCTTGTATTATTTTGGGATTCTTGGAATTTCCTCAAGACAATTGTTTCACCTATGCCTATGAGCAAGTTATTCCATGAGCAAAGTTAAAGAGGGAAAATAAAAAAGAGAAGAAAGCTAGAAAATGAGAGAGTCTATGTGTTTGTGATGTGCATTGTGTTTCCAGGCCAGAACTTTTATCAGGAGAATAAAAAAAAAAAAACAGAGGCAATTTAAATCAGCACCAGTATCAATTTATCCACTAGGTGTCACAAAATTATCATGCAACCAGATGAAAAGCAATTATATGTAAAATGTGTCAGTGTACTACATCAATGAAGTGCTGCTTTGAAATGAAATCTGTGCTAAGAGCAGATGTAGGAAAATGTCATGGATCTCATGAATATGCATAAACTGTCAGGAGTGTATGGGAACCTGAGCCATGACACACAAAAGCTGTTGCTAACCATGGTGTACATCATTTAATGGATTCACATACAAGCATGTAAGTGCTCCATTAAAAAAAAAAAGTCTTCCCAAATCCTAAAAGCAGTATTACCAGTCCTCAGAACTGTAAGATTTATGTTTCTTGCTTTTTAATGCTCCAGCTACTGGACAAATGCATTGTATCAGATTCTCTACATATATGTAAAAATCCCTCATGACTACAGGGAAAAACTGCCAAGAAAACAGGTTCTGAAGGCTAAAACATATGAGGAAGAAAACCACAAATATTTTATTAATATTAGTATAAAATCACCACAAATGCCAAACACTGGAACTGGCAATAACATGTGACAGACACTCCTTAGATCCAGACTGTTCTTTTGGATGGGCAGGGTAGAAAATTACCAAATGGTTCTGTAGCCATTATTTTCTAGAAACCAACCTCTACTGCATAGGCAGTATTTTTGTTCTTAAATATTCGTGGACCATTTAAAATTCGTAATTACATGTACGCCTGCACTCATCCAAAACACTGAGTCCATGAGAGGATTAAGGCTGGGCTGTTGAAAGAAGCACCTTGGTTTCCAAAATGGTTCTTTAATAACAGTAACTTTTCCTCAGAGTTGCATAAAATTTTTATGGGCCAAGTAGACCCCAGTGTGCCTTTATCATTATCTGTACTCACACATAATCCAGACAATCAAAAATACTGTAATCACTAGCATATACAACATTCTGAAGTAGAACAGGCTACCAGAATTAGATAAGAAGAGGAAATGTATCCTGGACATTTTTTATCATCCAAACATAACATTACTGGGGCTCTATGTGCTTTGCTGCCAAGTGCCATTGCATAAAGCCAGCTTAAGCAATGTCAAAAACCCCTTCCCCCTTGTGAGAAATGCAGTAAAGGAACATATGCCCTACCAGGGCACTGTATGTTTATACTGCAGTTTGTATGTTTTATCCTGGCTGTAAAAACCAGGCTTTTTCAGGGTGTAAGCAAGCTCATATGATAAAGTTCAGATCTTTTACATAGTCTTTCTCTGTAAGATGAGCTGTCTAAATGTCAGAGCTGGCCAACATTTTCCAAAGCTTGGAAATACTTACGTGGTGATCATAGGGAAGCTTTTCTTCCATGCAATTTTCCCTCTTTTCTTTCAGTCACTCAGTTAAATACTTGTGCTTCCAGGAACACAGGTACAAAGTTGAGAGAAATACCTTTTGTTTGTTTGTTTGTTTCCAAAACTAGCATAACTTAATGTGTATATGCTAAAGGAGTTTGATTTTGTGACATACACTTTCAGAAAAACTCAGAACTATTCTCTGAACTTGTCCCCAGATTAAAACCATTATCTGACTTTAAAGAACCCTCCAGTGATGCCCATTCAAACTGGCAGAATTCAGAGCCTCCTGAAATCAGTAAGAATTTTGTTATAATGCAGCAAAGCTGTGATTTCCCTTTAGGCAGAGCCATAGAGAAAGATGCTGAGGTTACTATTCATTACATAAACCCCTGACTCTTTGATCCCAGAAGGTGAATGGGCAGAGGTACAGTATTATTAATTCCACCTAAGGAACTGAAGTTGCTCCTTTTTGGTCTTTCAGTGGTCCAAGTCTGCAATGTGTTTTTTTAGTCCTTGTTGTGAAAGAATGACATAATAATCCAGGTTGGAAGGGGCTCCTGAAAGCATCCAGTCCAACCTCCTGTTCAAAGCAGGTCTAATTAATCAGGTTGCTGAGGCACACACCCAATTGAATCTTGGACACTTCTAAGGATGGAGAACCCACAGACTCTCTGGGCACCCCTTCCAGCCTTTGAGCACTCTTTGGTTAAAAGATCTTCCTTGCATCTGACTGGAATTTCCTTTGTTCCACCCTGGGGCTTTCAGCCCTTGTTCTATTGCCATGCAGCTCCGAGAGGAGCCAGGCTCCAGCCTCTCATTGTGTGTCAGGCAGCTGCAGGCAGCACTGCAGCTCTCCCCTCTGTGCCCTTCCCTGCCTGGACAGACCCAGCTCTCCCAGCTCTCTGTGCCCACCACTTGGCCCAGCTCTGAGGAGCCTGGTGGCACTGCCAGCCTCAGTGCCCGTGAGCTCTGACAGTGCTGGTGCCTCTCTTGCACAAGGGTGCTCCCAAACTGGACACATCATTGATCAGAGGGATGGAGCACCTCTGCTATGGAGAAAGGCTGAGAGAACTGGGATTGTTCACCTGGAGAAGAGAAGCTTTGCATTGTCCCAGTACCTGAAGGGAGCCTGCAGGAAAGACAGGGAAAGACTACTCATAATGGCCTGAAGTGACAGGACAAGGGGGGATGGCTTCAAAGTGAGAGAGGGTGGATTAGATGGGATATTGGGAAGAAATTGTTCCCTGTGAGGGTGCTGAGGCCCTGGCACAGGTTACCCAGAGAAGCTGAGGCTGCCCCACCCCTGGAAGTGCCCAAGGCCAGGTTGGACAGGATTTGGAGCAACCTGGGATAGTGAAAGGTGTCCCTGCCCATGGCAGGGGGTTGGAACTGGATTAACTTTAAGGTCCCTCCCAAGCCAAACCATTCTGTGATTCTAAGGCAGTGATGTGAAGAGGGAGGATCACTGCTCTGAGCCCTGTTTTGCTCATGCAGTCCCAGATGCAGGTGGCACACGGCTGGGGGGTGTCAACCTGTGCATCAGGACCCCCTCTGCAGATCCTTTTCTGCAGAGCTGCTTCCTCCACAGCTGCCCCCAGCCTGTTTCATTACGATCTCGCCGATGACAGTATTTACACCATTTCTCAAATTATTGATATGAAAAGGTTTTATCTTTTTTAATGCTTAGGAATGTGAATGTACTGCAAATGTGCTTCCCATTAGCTCTTAATGCCATAAATCTAAAATCCTTGATACTACTGTTAGAGCAGTGCTTTCACTCAAATCTTAAAAGAAGCTTTAGACAGGATAGGAAGACTAAGCAGCCACACAAGACACTTACTGCTGTGTAGGACAGGCTTGCAAATGCACGTGGATCAGAGGTCCTGCCCTTGTGCATCACTATTTCACTTACAATGGAATAATTTAAAATTACATTAAGAACTATAATAATATTCTAGTATCATTTACTTTTTCATACCCTCTGCCACCAGAAATATGCTTAAAGATATCCATCCAGCCCCAAGTGCACTATTCTGGGAAAGTTTCCATTTAGATGAGAACATTTATGCTCATAAATGCGTGATATTTTTTAAGGTTAATTCAGTATGAATAACTGGTTCAACTTGGTGTCTGCTCATGAGTGAGCAGTTGGAAGGAACTGGTTAATCATTGTTTGCCATCTGCTGTGGAGAATCAGCACTGTACAGAATCCTTTCTACAGCAAATAAAACCAAAATGCACAAAGAGCACTAAAGGAAAATCCTGTTTTCAGCTATGGGGTGTTTCATCAGATTTCTTGGCCAAAAATGAAGCCCCTTTCAGGTATTTGTTGTTCTCTCAGAAAGGCTCTAAAGTTTCTAATCTCTCCACTCTGTTTTATTAAAACCAACTCTAAGTTCTTCTGAACAGAGAAGCCAGGACTTTAAACGCTATATTGAGTCAAAAAGCGCATTTGCCTCCTCACAGAAAAACATCAACATGAAAAAGTAAAATTGGTTGACTATCTATGCTGTTTTCTTGGCTCATCTTCTCCATCTGGTGCGACTGACAAACGCTGTGTCATAATTGGAGAGGGAACAAAATTTCCATTTTTAGATTTTGGAATCCAGGAGTTGCTAAAAAAAAAATTGCTTCAAAATGAGGAAAAATATATGTGAATGGCGTAAAAAGGTTCCACTTCAACACAGAAAAAATTGCTGGGAAAAGACACTTCCTAAACTGAGGTTTTCTTAAAATACACATTCCTAACAAGTGGCAAAAAATATCAGAAGAAATGCTGAGCATGAGAAAATCAGTACTGCTAGGCTCACTCTGATATTGAAGATCTAGCACTGGGGGCCATAATTCAGGTTATTAAAGTCCTTTTTCAAGATTGATTACAGTTCAGTTTAGAAACATCAACAGGAAACCCAGGCTCCAATGTTCTTAATATTGAGAGGGCCAAAGACTGCAGTCTTCCATCAGAAAATCAAAATGTGTTCCTCCAGGCCTTGCAAATACTGAGCTCTGAGTGTATGCAGTCATTCAAAACACCTGCCAGTGAAAAATATTTCACCTTTAAAAACCTTTTTAAAGCAAACAATTGGAAATGGTCCCTCTGACTTCTTGTTCTAGCCATAAATTTCAGTTATCCTCCTTTTCTTTGCAGATTTCCTGGGGTATTGAATCATGGAATCACAGAATGATTTGGGTTGGAAGGGACATGAAAGATCATTCAGTTCCATCCCCTGCCATTGACAGGAACATCTTCCACTATCCTGGGTCACTTCAAGCTCTGTCCAACCTGGCCTTGGGCACTTCCAGGGATGGGGCAGCCACAGCTTCTCTGGGCATCCTGTGCCAGGGCCTCATTACCCGCACAAGGAAGAATTTCTTCCTAATGTTCAATCTAAACCTACTCTCTGGCAGTGGGAAGCCATTCCCCATTGTCCTGTCACTCCAGGCCCTTATCCAAGGTCCCTCTCCAGCTCTCTTGGAGAACCTCTGGGGTCTCTTCCAGTTGTTTTATCCAATGACTGGGGAGACCTACTGTTGCAGATTCCTGAGACTTGACAGTCGTTTGCTATTTGAAATAACTGGTACCAACAGAGGTTTTAGAAAGAGATTATCCAGTAAGCCTTTGGAGACTTTAGGGTTCCAGACTCAGTATGGTCTAATGAGCACAACAGGACTCTCTGACAGTTCTGTTGGGATTTTCCCTCTGTTACAGCTGGCAGTAAGAGAAAGAAAGATTTAATTAGCACAGAAGAGCTGCATTGCCTTCCAAGTACTCAGCAAAAAAATCTTTGGAATAGGGAAGTGACTAAGGTGGGAGAGAGGAAGGTCCTTTGGGTACACAGAAATTTAAGTGAGCTGGATTAATTTACCAACTGGACCACATATTTCTTTCATGATCTTGAGCAAATACTTGGGCCAAGTTTTCAGAAAAATAAGCTCAGTTCTTCTGCCTTTAGATACTAAAATAACACATCAGACTTTTCAAAGGCAAACTGCAACTTGGCTGTCAGTCTCCCTGAAAACGTTACAAGCTGACCCACACTGAAGACTTCTAAAGATCTATCCCTATCTGTTGAGATTATGCATCTTAAAGTATTCACAAGTGTGCTTCACTTCCTCACCTGTAAAATATTGTGTTCCTCCTCTATGTTTGCAATGCCCCTGACCCAGCGTTGAGAAGCTTCAGTGCTAAAATCATTTAAGTACCTGGACTGACACAGGGCACGTGTTTCACAGGGACCATCTCCTGCTTCTGGCTTTGACAGGAATGGAACTGTGATTTTACAAACCCCAAAGTCATGATCACAAGATGCCACAGATGCCAGGGTAGGTTGCTCTAAACTCAGTGAGGAGTCTGGCTGTTAGTCATGGGAATGAGGAGGGCACTTTTCACTCCTCTTAACAGGGACTAGTGCCCCTTCTAGCATGTGTCTGTATTGAGTTCAACTGTTTGCTGTGAAGGCTATTAGACAGTATCTCTTTATAAAGCAGAGATGCTTAGATCAAGACCTGACTTGCCTTTCTAGATTCAGCAATATTTTTTGATAGCCACAGGATACTTAACCAAACAATTCAGATGCTGGTTTTGAGAGATGAAAACTATGCCAATACAGACATCTAGGGTATCTTCAGAGTCCTAAATGCCCTGCACTTACCACAAAGGTCTCTAACCTGCTTAAAATTTAACTAAAACATTGGACCTGCATGCAGTAGGATTAATGGGCCCACTCAAGACCAAGCTCCTGGCATTCCAGATCACCCTTGTAGCATTCCCTCAGAAGGAACACAAGTGTTTCTTGAACTTATTATTCCAGAATAATTTGCTTCTCATTAAGGTGAGATCAGTACAGGTGAAGACATGAAATACCTGCAAAAGTTCTGTCTTTGATCACTCATCTGGATCAGTTCAGGGTCAAAGGTCTTGCCAACAGGAATTTCACATAACTGATTCCACATTCTGCAGCTGTTTCTTCTGAGAAAGACCTGTCAGAAAGATGTATCAATAGTTTTTTCTTCAGGCATGAAAGAGTAGGGAAAGCAGATTAATAATGCTAGAGTACCAACCTTAAGCTGGGCAGGAATCAGTATCATCCTTAAGCTGAGCACAGTAAAACATCTCATGTGGGCAAGTACTTTCAGCCTGTATCTATGCCAAGACACAGCTATATAGGGCTGTGTTCTTGTAGACACAAGCCAAGACAGACATAAGAAGTCTATACTCTGATTCTTTCCAATGGATATCTCCACAAGAACATCTTTGGTTGAGGATCATGTATTTTTTATATATATATTTTCCATAAAAATCAACAGCCTTTCTCTAGTACTCAACTCATTATCAACACTCCCCAGTTCGCCACATCAACATTTTATTTGAAGTATCAGTCATAGCATCCCATCAAAATTTAATAGCCACTTTCTATAATTAAAGCATATTAACTCTTGGTTTCACCTATGCTAAGGTTTATCTTTCTCCTTCTTTTGAAATTCTAATGATATTAAAATACAACACCTTTCTACAGCATGACTCAGAGTTGCATAATATTTCTTTCTTCAGCTCATGGGAAAGGGAAAGAGATACAAACAAAAGCAGATGAATTCTCTATCCAAGTCTATAGCTTTATACTGAATCCTGAGTGTCAGACCAACAGGGCTTTTAAGAAAAATGTCAACAACTGTAACAGTTACATAAGACATAGTTAGAAAAATACTTTGCAAGGAAAAATGACAGTTTCTGTCACTTGAGAAGATGATTTATACTTCAGCTTTAGAATGCAAGCATGTGACCTGACATTTACTAAAGAAATCAAAGAAATGTTGAGCAAGATTACAAAAGGCAAAGCACTGATTGCCCTCTACCAGCAGCTCCTCTCTGTACTACAGAAAGATCTGCATAGTCTTCCTCTCAACATTATGCAAAAAAATAGAAAGGGAGGTCACAACAACAGCTCTCCCTGTTGTCACTTTGTGCTGACTTGCTCCAGTTAGGAGGGCCATCTGGTGCTGTTTGTGCTGCCTTGTGTCTAATGTTGTTCTTTATGGACGAGAAGGATTCACAGGTCACATCAGCTGTGTTTTAAGTTTCTCTGCAATAGAATTTGATGGTTGAAACTGAAGTGTAAAAAGAGTGTATAGCTGCTGATAACAGAACATGGTGAAAAGGATACCAGGTGCAGGGGTGTCCAAGTAGGAAGGATGGCAGGTTAGGTGAGCTGGGCTTCCTTACTGGTTCTGTTAGACACTTCCTGTAGGACTTGAAGTGGTTACATAAGCCCTTGGGGCTCAGTTTTATCACTTGTTAAACGGAGATCATAATCCCCTATCTCACAGTGATACTGTGAGGCTTATTCATTAATGGGTTCAACTCAATGCTGGGCAGATGGTCAATACAAATTTTATGCATCATTGAAGCAACATTTAACCTCAGGACTTAAGTGGCATATAGCCTTGTGCTGGTCTCCGAGCAGTCACTGGATGCAGATTAAGCGTTCAATTTACAGAAAATATTTGAGAGGCACGAGTTGTTAGGAGTGCTGATTTTGCATCCTTTAAGTTACAAATTTTCAGGATGACAAATGTAGAAGGACACATTCTTCAAATGCAGTGCAAATGCACGCAGATGCAAAACAGGTTCTAAGTGCATCTCCTTGTGATGGTAATAAATGAGGAAGAGAAAATGGTAACACTGCTGAACTGAGCATAGAGCGATTTAAATGAGTCCATGAAACAAGCACTTTAAGTCTCAAGAATGACCATTGATACTATCTGGAGGGATTTAAATTTTAGTGCTGGGAGAAGAGTTGTTTTTACTGGCCTCAGCCAAAAAAACAATTCACTGAATGTGATTGCCATTTACCTGCAGAAACACAGCTATAATTCAGCATAGTAATGAGTTTAAGGGTGCATCTCAAAGATATTTATAACCAAATAAATATTTGCTCTGCTTAGTGTGGAAAGCACACGGAAGAAAAAAGGTCTTTTCCAAACATGTTTTTCAACGTTTCTGAGGACTATTTTTAAACTTTATTGCCACAAGTAATGTACCATGAAGACCTAAGCACCAGCAAGAAATGAATCTCCAGTGTGATTACTATGCATACCTTGTAATTTCCTCTGCAGAGATGACCAATCTTCACTTCTTTAGTTTTTAACTTGGTTCTCCAGTAAGTCATTCTTTCTGTTTCTAAAGAGAGAGAAAGAAAATAAAAATTGTGCTATCCTTATGATGGAAAAAGTGAGGAACAGACATACAGATATTAAACACAGCCTTCCAAAGTCTTTTCTGCGGGTGAGGATTGTGTTTCAGAAGAAGGCCAGTGTCCAACTGCAAACTTATTTTGGAAGCCTTAATTGAGGGTAAGTAGGGCATGAATGGCACTTTGTGGAGGGATGACTTTACCCTCAGGGAGGCACTATGACAACTTCCTGAGACCAGTCAATTTAATAGCTGCAAACCTTGAAAGCTTTGAGTAAAAAAAGTTTTCTCTACTTTCACAGCCAAGTGAGTTTAAAGAAAAAGTTACCAGATAAAAATATTTCAACCTTTACTCCGTAATATCATCCTTGTTTTCCGACCTTTAAAATTACTATACCAATCACCAGTAGAAAGATTAATTATGGTCCGATTAATTGACCAATCATGGACATCAATACATCAGGTATAAATCACGCCTAAAATGTAGCATTCAGCAGTTTAGTCTCAGTAGCCAGGGACACTAACATTTTTGATAATGCATTTGTGTCAGTCATATCTTTACATATGCTGTGTAATCATAGTCAAGTACAGAAATAACTATCTCATATAAAAATATATACAGTATGGTGAAAAAACAATTCCTGGTTCCTTGCATTGTGATGGTGATAGAACTATGGGGAACTTAAAAAAACCACTCCCTCATGTCCCCACTATGAGAAGAGGAGGGGAGCTGAGATTCACAGATCCCCTCAGTGTGGATTAGGGTGAGATAACACTTGAAGTCCATAAGAACACTCAAAGTCCCTAATAAGCAACTCTAATGGCACAAATATTATAAAATGGTGAGCCTGTCACAACTATATCCACGTAAGCAATGCAGAAACATCAGATTTAGTGGAACAAGTATTCAGTAAACATTAGCCCTCTCAACAATTATATCCACTTAAACTGTGCAGGAACGGTACCTGTAATGGAACAAACATTCAGTAAATGTTAACCCTCTCACAAGTGAGACTGACCCTGAAAGGAGCTCAAGGGCATGGTACTGATAACGCCAAGGTTGTGGGTTCCATCCCAGTCCCACCTCTGGAACTCAGAGTGCTGTCTGAACTCAGAGTGCAATTACCCAGGCCTCATCCCTTGCACACTCCACATAAGTTACTCTGGGTCATTCCAAAAAAGTGATGCTATGATTGTTCTCTCTCATCACATGCTAAATCTATTCACTTCTTACTGCTTCTACTTTTTTTTCCCCAGCTAATTCTGCTGATGTTTTATGAAGAAAGGTTACTTTTCTCCACAACAGCCTCAAAATTTGTATAAATGTAACAGTCCATTCCAAGTCAATCTTCAATACTGTTTTCCTCTAACAAAAGACATCTCCCATTTTGGCAGTTCTCAGTCTTTGACCACCATAATATCCACGTGCTTCACAACTTCTTTTGAATGTTATCCCCCAGCCACACAGGAGAAAAAATACTGCCTTTGTTTACAGAACAGAAAGGTAGAGAGATAGAGAGGATACAGCTCACTTTTACTGTCTCAGTTAAAGATGATAGGATGTGTTCAGATACAGACAGGGTCTTTCAGAGAGAAATCTGCAGTACACCTCTAACATACCCTGAACCAACCCTTTAGGAGCCTCTTTTTTCTCTCTCCATAGCAGCTGCTTAGGAATAACAATTACCTACACATGCACCTAAATTAGATGTAAATGCAAGTGAATATTCTCTTCACTGCCAAGCCTGAGAGCAAAGTCCTATAAAGACTTAAGCATCCTAAAAATTAGGATTGGGTTACCCACTGTGAGATGATATCTAGCTTTGGAATGAAAGGCAATAAGGTATCAGAGTTCCCCACACAATCTAGAAGAAGAGGTAACAGTCTGGATTATGTTTCTCAAAGCCACCACCTTGGCACTGCTTTGTTTTGCTTTAGTGGTCAGAGACCACCTCCTCTTCCTCAGCTCTGTAGGTGATGTAATGCTTTGCTCTCTATTTAACTCACTCTGAAATGTGCCAGTACATCTGTGTACCATTCTGAACAGCTGAAAGAATTTATTTTAAATTGTCACTCGGTTTATTAATAAAGAAGAAAAATGCATGCGTATATTTCTCCTTAAAAGAGAATATAGGTACTGTACAAAAAATGCACGAAAATAATCTTTAGTCGCAGACATCTGGCCAATGGGAACCTACAGGCAGAAAAAAGTCCAGACACAAGATGGGATAGAAATGGTACAGATAAAGAAACTCTTCAAACTTGATAGCCTTAAGGCTGTATAAGGAGTATGTGTTGATACAGTGCCACACTGAGATTTTACAGACATGGTTTTCAGACTATTCCATTATTACAGTAGGCTACAATCCTGCAGATGTTTAGACATGAAGGACTTTATTCAGTAATGTCAGTGTTTTCATGACTGGGTCTTATTAAATTTCTTCTCCAGAGAGTTAATAAGAAAACTCTCTCTCTTAGACTGGCTATAGAAGAGCAACAGTTGCCAGATATATTTCTGTTGAAACATGAGAATGCACAACAAGAACCATCATATTAAACCTTCATCCTGAAATGCACAATGCCTGCACTCCGGGGCCTTCAAGGGCTTGCTGAAATATGGAACTCAAATTAAAGATATGTTTATGTATTTGTCTGAATGGAGGCATTACTGAGCATCAGGGATATTGTTCCCAAACAACAAACATTATCTTCTCTAGCAAGAACTATATTTTAAGTTGTGAGTAAAAGCAGAAAGAGGTGAATAGCAGGAACACATTAACTACGGTCTTCGAGGCAGCCAAGTGACCCAGTCTGAGAGTCAGAGAACTAATGATAATGCTGCTCTAGAAAAGAGTGTGGAATTTCCTTTGTACTTGACATCTACACACCAAGACAGTTAAGCTCAAGTCTACATCTAGTTTTGGCCCAGAACCACCAGAGCTGGTGGTTCCTCACTAATGCAGTGCACCAAAAAAGGGCACTAATGATAACCTCAGCCATTAATGGCTGGCACTGGAAATCAAGTGTACTTGTTTCAGCTTAACCTGGGTATGAACTTCTGAAGGCCAATGGCATAAGCCACCCTTTACCATGAAAGGTTGCAATAGAACAGGATTGCTGTTTTAACTCATGATTATTGAAACAATACTCTTACACGTCATGACAGTAGTGCAGTATTGAACACCACATGTAGAACTGACTCGTGGTGTGTGCTAGAATGGAAAACCCCCAGTTTACTGTAGAGCAATTCAAGATGTTTCCTTTGTGGGAAGAAAGGAGAAATTATCCTTCTGATTTATTAACTCCCCAGCCCACCAACATGACTGACTGGAACCCCACTGAAGTAGGATCTCCATGAAATAGCACCACTGATCCCATTTTAGGAAAGTGTTGGCTGGTAACCTTTTCTGGAATACTTAATCTTTGCAAAAGACATTTGAGATGTAATAACTACAGTTATTTCCTGTCCCCATAAGCTCTACAGCCTGACTGCAACTTTACTCAAACACTTCTGTGCAGAATGCAAATTTTTGTGACGTGATGCCTGTTCAACTCACAACAGAAAATAACTTCTACAATCCGAGTCCTCAAAACACAGAATCACATTATACGCTGAGTTGGAAGGGACTCACAAGGATCATCAAGTCCAACACCTACAAAGACTACAGAAATGGGGTTTATGCTGAAATAATATAAAAAGAACCCTGGCAAATCAAATCCATTATTGAAAGAAGCAGGTTAACTAAAGTTATTAGGAGTAAGTTAATAATTAATTGCATTTGAACATTCTTGTACTTACTGAAGATGAATGCCTTTACAAATAGATTATTTGCAAACAGCTGGAACTTGTGGGCTTCGTCCCAGACTTGTCTGGTGTTTGTGCTGTGGCTGGTCCCTGTGCCCAGTATGCAACTGTGGATCCAGCCATACAAACCCAGGCTTTTGCCTAAGAATTCTCTGACCTGTTGCACCTGCAGTCCAGGGGGATTTTGCACATGCAGTGTCTGAGTTCATCAACCACAACACTTCTGCCTATTTATTCCATATACTTAGCACTTGTATTTTTCCCATAAGCACAGACTACTAATCACTGCTCGAAACAAAACCATAGGCCAGAAAGTTCCTTCTCTAGCCTAGAATTCTTATGTTCTTAGGATTTTTAACTGAGGAGACTGTTTCTCTCTAAGTTTTTTTTAAACATACATGCATATTGAAACTGCCACATGCTTCTCAGGCTACAATTCACAATCAAATGCTGCAACATGGTTTGGGCAGGAAGTACATCACTGCAGGTAGAGAAGAGCTGAAACTGAAGTAGAGCTAATAAAGCTCCTTCAGTCTCTGATTCACTGCAGCTCATTGCCACTAGAACTGCAGCCTCCTCTTAGCCATCAACACCTCTTGCTAGGATTCATACCTTACCAGAAATTTCCATGGAAAACTTTTAGAAACAAAACCAAAATGCAGGCATTATCAATGAGGCCCTGGGAGAACAATTATGAAAACTGTGAATGCAACAGCAGGTGTGCCTGCTTGCAGGTATTTCAGTCCACTCATAGTGCAACAGGAGCCACACAACTAAGGGGAGGGTGTTCCTTGGAAACCACCTGTGTGCAAGTAAGAGCACCTGAGGCTTCTCAGGACCTGCTTGGGGGAACAGTATACTTTCCTTAAGAGCTTACTGCTCTTTTACACAAAATATGGCATGGGCTAAAAGTACTGGCAGGCAGTTCCCAATGTGCTTGTCAGGAAAACCAAGCGAGGTGGCCAGAAAATATATGGCTTACTGGATATGTGAAGTTTCTGTGCCTCTGCTGAATCAGCAGCGGTGTCTGATAATGGTTTTGATCCTTTGCTTTTTGTCTTTAACAAGGAAGACGTATAACTCTTGACATAAACTATATTGTAGAATGTGGTGAACAAATATTTCATCAAAGGGGAGAAGTTTATCTTAGAGTCATTTTGCTGCCAAATGATTTATTAGAACTCAGAGCCAAAACAGGTAAAAACCCTAAGGAAGTACTGTATCTTTCTAATAATTCAACTCTAAGAAGAGTTAAACTCTGCATACAGGAGGGCTAGGGTTTGCTAGGAAGCAGAGTCTTGCAAAACAAATAAAGATTTCCTACACATATGTCAATGCAATTCTCTGCATCAATACCTGAAAAAGGAGCAGGCATTGAAGAAATGCACACTTGAAGCCATGACTAATGAGGATACTTCTGTATCACAAAGTCTGGATTAGCCAGTGAATCTTTCAGACAATCTAAGTTGAAAGATAGCATTTGGCAAGGTCCACTCCCATCTGCCACCACTTTCTTTAGCCTCCTGCATTCCCTGAAGGTACTGCCTGTGAACTGCCCTGCAGTACCACAGCACAGCAGCTGCAGACAGCAGGGAATGCAGACAGCCATGCAAAGTGTTTAAAATAGGAAACACAGGCTCTGTGCTGGGGGCTGGTACAACAGGTGTATATACATATTGGGAGCTCATATTAATGAGGCTTCTGTTACACATGTTCGGGGTGGCCAGCAGCCTTTTCAGAAGTAGATGGGTATTTTGGTGAAAGTCAGACAGAGTAACCTCATAGTAACCTCTAGTCTGGCTCACAGCCATAGGGAGGACTCTGAAGGACTGTCCCTTGGTGCTGCATTGATTAGATTTCTTCCCATAATACACCCAGTGTTTTTGCTCAGTAAACCTTACTAACAACTGAATCAAGAATAAAGACTGAGAGGGGAAGTAAAAGCTGATCTCCATGTGAAAATGGGCCATAAAATTAACAAGGTTCAAGGCATCAAGTAATTCTGTCTGCTCTGGCCAGAAAGTCAGAGCCTGTAAAATACATATGCAAGCAAGTACAAGAAGAAAATAAACCCCACCCACCCAGCCAACCAAACCAAACCAAACATCAACCCCCTCGAAACAACCACCAAAAAAAACCCCAAAACCTGAAACAAACTAAAACCTCCCCAAACCAAAACCAATCCCAAATAAACACCTGTCCCCCAAATTTATACAGCAAGTCAAATATTGAAAGATAGAACACTTAAGAAATCTAAAAGCTTAACTCTCCTGCCCTACATTTAACTATTACCTTGCATTTTAAATATTTTCCTTGTATTTCCATATATTATACATGCATAAATTTTGGATACCAGTTCTGCTGGCAAACATACATTTTCCCCAATCTTTTACTGTGCCGTGAAAGTGCTAATATACAAGTCTCCTAATTTCTATGTCTTGCAGCATCAGCAGTGCATAGAAAACACCTTTACAAAAGCAAACAGAAAAACCACACTCTTAAACAAAATGTGGATGATAAGCTGCGACATACCAAGTCTACAGGGTAGTAATTTTTCCTCTGAGAAGGTATTGGGGTATGATAATCCCAGAACACTTTGTAATCTAGATATTTGATATGGAGAGTGTCCTGTTGTGGATCACCAATATTTTTTGCTAGAATGATCCTTAGCTGCTCAAAAGGAAACCAAACCCCAAATCACTTTCATCAGAAAGAGAACTATAACACTGAACATTCCAAATGAACAGCCCTTTCCTTTAAGAAAGGAACACCACTTTGTATCAATAATGAATCATCTAGGCTCTGAATATAACAATTACAACATTCATGTACTTGGTACTCCATGTAAGAAAAATGATGATCTTTCTAACACAAACATAACCTACTACCAAGTATTAGGACTGAAAGGATTAACAGGATTGCCATGACTTCAGCTATCCACACTGCATGGTAACTGATGAAGTAAGCAGACTAAGTATTTTGCAACATCTAGAGTAAGACAGGAACATAATACATAGGGCTTTAATAAGGCATGTGGGAATACACAAATAACACATTTCTATCTTCTCTAATAATACATGCCCTCAGGAAGGGCTGTCCCCCCAAAAGCATCCATCTAGATATGAAGACAAGTATGGTGTGCAACATAATTTTTAAAGGCCTATAGCTGTTGCAGGATACCAGACTAAATCTTAAGTAGATCTATTCATGTTATCACAACTGTGACCTAATAAATTAGAATCTAAAAATCCCTTCTTGCTAGATGAAAACAGGTGTCTAATATCAAAGGGAAACTATCGTAAGGACCTTAAAATACTGTCATTTGCTTGAGGTTTTCTCCCTGAAATCTTTTAAATGAATGACTCTGGTAAAGTAATGTCAAGAAGCAATAATCAGAGACAAAATAGCCAAGTAAAAAGTCAAGAAGCCCAACAGAGCTGATGCTGAATGTTAGCAAGCCTTTTTGCTTCTGGAAACATGGGCACTGTAAGTTTTAAAATATTGTTTAAAAAGCTGGTATGACAGCTTCTGAACCTTTGCTGTTAACTATGGTTAAGTAATGAAAGCTGCCACTCATCTGGCACTAGCTTGTATTCCTACTGCCTTGGGGATATCCAAACACTGGGCAAACTAAGTTCTTGTGAACTACTTGCAAAAACTTGCAATCTAAGTTCAGAAGAGAAAGGTCTTACTTCAAAATAATAAAAAACTCAATTATAAAAAATAATCTCAAGAACTTAATGAAAGAATGTGAGATTTTTCATGGAGGTTGTTAATGTGTTTTGGAGCTTAAAACAACTCTGTTGTGTGTATATATATATGGTATATTTTGCACAAATGGTGCTTCAAATATTGAAATACAACTGAAGTTTGTTCAGTGCCATGCCCTTCCTATATCCAACATCTCCTTTTCAGAAAAGGGTGACAAGAGAATCAGACATTTGATAATTCCCTGCTGTGGCACTCTGCCTTCAACCCCTCAAGCAATGCATGGAATGGCAGGATGAATTCAACATACACTAACCACAAACCCTATAAGAGGATCTTTCATTTGTGCCATATAAGCATAATGAACTAAACCCATATATCCTTATAAATATATCTTGTACATAAATATATATTGCACATAAAAATGTGCAATTATTGACAAAATCGTGTATCAAAATGAAATGCATAATGAGAGGAGACCTGTTGGGTCAGACAAACACAAAATACAAGCCCTCTCTACTGCTACATCAAAAAAATCCTTTCAGATACTGCCTTAGATATCAAGGCAAATGATTTAAAGAAGTCTTGGCTCAAATATCCTGATTGCTAGGACAGCTGTCCCTAGGAAGGATGCACTTACATCTGCAAATCACAAATTACAGTATTGCTGCTATGAATGCATAAGGTTAGGAAGGACTATCCTAAGCTGCCTTGTATTTTCAAGGCAGTTATTTTGAATTATTGGAAAAACACTTATTAATCCCCTAAGGAAGCCAGATTTCAGACACCACATAAAAAAGCTCTTCTGGAAGAGGAAAGCAAACCTTATTAACTCCTAGTTACACCTTCAGAGAATTGAATAGAAATCCAGATGTCTTAACTCTGTAACCTACGATCTGTGTGCAGATCATCTGTGCTTCTGGCTCCAATTTTACCTCAACTAAACTTGCTTTCATTGAGTTATTTTTTGTTATATAAATACCTATTTGTGCAGCCTACTGTTCAACTGAACCCAAAAATCTCTTTCAAAACTTTCCCCTTTATTTATCTTGGGGCAACAAGAATGGCTGAAATTAATTTTTAACTTCTTGGTGCAATGTAGTGGTCCTACCAGTTTCATGACTGAAAACAAAGGATCTTGCTGATCCTGTATAAAAGAAGCAAAGCCTTTGATCAACACAAGACTGTGGGTCAGTCTCAGAAAATAAGCAGCCCACAGAAAAACTCACCCTTGAGAAAAACCCACTTGGAAGTGAAAATAGAGGTGATGTAAAGGTATGCTCTCACTGTAGCTGGTTATTTGCTGGAATATGGTGCTGATACTTTCATATTCAAGTTGGGTTAAAAATCCTCTCAGTTAATATGCTGTTAACATGTCTGAGTTATGTATTTCACGTTTTTATCACCAACAATAGTAACAGATATGTTTGAAGCACACTGGAGGAACTTCAAAGTCATTTATAAACACTAATGATAAGGAAGCATTAATCCTTATTTTGCAGATGAGGAACAGATGTACAAGGCTCTCTTGTGCTTTTGTGTGAATCACTGCAGCAGAGGCAGAAACGGAATTGAATTACCTACAACCTCAATCACCTGTACATGAACAGTTTTCTGTAAAAGCATGGTAGACTCGGGTGTCCTTCCCGAGAAGTAAACAGAAAGGAGCAATTTTCATTGTAATCCTCTTAAAAGGCAGTACACAACTCCCACCTCAAAAGTCAAAACCAAACCCCAAGAACAAAACAGCATATGTTGTATTTTTAGAGAGAACTTTAGTCAGGTGGAGCAGTTTCTCTATCCCTCCTTGCTCAGTTCAAGACTGCTAATCAGTCTAGTTTGGAGGATTTACTCCTTGTTATGTAATTCCAGATATTTCTTGCAGCGTTGAGCTTTTACTGTACTTAGATGGGTAAGAAAAAAGGGAAGAATGACGCTACAGAAAGGGTTTCAGATGCTTTATTTTTACTGCCGTAGACATAATTTTCTGAGGTGTTTGTCACTAAGGGTGCAATGTATTAAAATGATTGATTGCATTTTAAAAATAGAAGTACTATTCTGATACTGGGATTAACTATTATCATTAAGATATTGCAGAATTCTAAACAGCTTTGAATTTGCACCCTCCTGTGAATGTAAAGTGCCCTTCCCCATCCCCCTCGCCCATGTTACACACACAAACCAGAGCCTTTCATAGAGAAACAGAGTAAATGCCACTAACTTTGCTCCTCACACAGCTAGTACTGCATCCCTAGGATGACAGAACAGCTCCACAGTATCCCTTCAATTCCTATCATGCATTTTTAGTTTGATTTCAGCATATCTGTAGTCTACACTGATGCCTTTTTTTTTTTCCTGAACAATGTTATGTGCTGCTCTATGGGAGAAGTTTAATTACAGCTATTTTGATGGTTCTTATTTTTAAATATCCCATATTTTCTCAATCAAATCTTGATTATTGAAGAGGCTGTAAATAAAATTTGGAATAAATGGCTGTGCTGGATTTGACTGCGGTAGGGTTAAATTTCTTCCCAGTAGCTGGTAGTGGCTGTGTTTTGGATTTGTGCTGGAACAGGGCTGATAACACAGGGATGTTTTAGTGATTCTTTAGTTTAGGCATGCACAGAGCCAGGGCCTTTTCTGCTCCTCTCCCACCCCACCAGTGACAGGACTGAGGGGCACAAGGCCTTGGGAGGATACACATCCAGGAGAGCTGACCCCAACTGGCCACAGGGACACCCCAGACCATACAGCATCACTCCAGTATACAAAGCAGGGGGGAGGAGGAAGGGAGAGACATTTGGAGGGATGGTGTTTATTTTCCCAAGAGACTGGGACCTGTGATGGAGCCCAGCTTTCCTGGGATGGCTGAGCACCTGCCTGTCCAAGGGAAGAGGGGAATGAATGCCTTGTTTTGCCTTGCTTGTGCACACACTTTTGCTTTATCTTTTAGTCTTTATCTCATCCCACGAGGTTTCTCACTTTTACCCTTCCAATTCTCTGCCCAGACCCATGGCAGGGGAGGGAGTGGGGCTGAGCTGCCACCTGGGGTTAAACCACGACAGTGCCATAATTTGGTGGCCCAGAAGAGCGTAAGCAGGTTCTGACTCAGGGCTGGGTGAGAGACTGCAGCTACAGGGAGACCCTGCCAGCAGCACGTTCGTGCCAATAGAAAAGAACAGTTGATGGCATCTACCCAAGGTCAGCTCCTCAAATTTGGGAGCCTGTTTTCTTCCAGACACTGTAAAGTCACTTGTTTAAACGCAGCCAGTCGGCAACAATTAAATAGCTAAACAAAACATGCAGATTTGGTGCTCCTTTTGAAATTTCCCCCACGCCACGCTGTTTATTTTCCACTTCTCACAGTCTTAATTATCCAACAATCAGGCTACAAAATGGCGGTGGGAGTGAGGCAGACATTTTGTAACTCTCATTGAACAGGACAATGGGAAGGCGCTGAGGGAAAGGCAGTGACCCAAGGGGACGAAAGGAGCACGCAGCTCTACAATGGCCCAGCTTTTAAGCAAACCCTTTATCTTATTTTATAGCAAAGTTAAAGCCGAGCAGCACTGAGGAGCCACCTGACAGCATTTGGCCACTGAGGAGGCAAAAATACAGTCCAGGGCAGCCCTTTCCCAGCCGTTTGACTGTGAGGAGCACAGCTCATCACCCATCTGAGCAGACACTCTTTTCTGGCAGCCACATGGACTCAGGACCACCCATTGACACTGACTCAGTCACTGTAATCTTAACCACATTCTTCCCTTGAAAGTCCAGACACCAATGTTTTCTATTACAGCCCCAGGAACTTCACAGTCTTCTGCACAGCTCTGAAAGCACTTGCAACATAACCAGCAAATGAACACTTAAAAGAATGGAGCCTACACCTCCATCTCTGCAAGTGACTTTTGATTCAAATTTCACTGTCTTGTGTGTAATAAGCCAGGGACAGCTAGAGCTGAACAAAGTAATACCAGAGCTGATAAAAGCAAAAAGCACAAGAATTAATAGGCACATATTTTCTTCAAGTGTGTGTCCACCAGCCTCCTTGTAAAAGCATTAGCACCTGATAAGATTCTAAGAAACAAATATGCAAATCTTCAGGAAAAACTGCAAAGCACATGCTACTCATTAAAAATTTAGGTACCTTCCAAATTACTGGTTTAGAGATTTAGAGATTTCATGCTGTTTCCTGAGAGGAGAAGAAAACACAAACCACCTAAAAAACAAAAACCAAAGCCTACAACTTTCTAACACAGAAAAACTATGGTATAAATAAAAAAAATGTCTGAGGGGATTTTGCTTACTTTTTCTTAATGACACAGAATAAACAAAGCAGCTGCACTACTGGTGTACTTGGAAAGGCTGATAGATGTAGAAAACCCCCAACACCCTGGAATTATATAAGGCAAAAAAAATCATCATTATTGATTTTTATGCAGCTCTGATTTTGAGGGACTTGTAATGTAGCAATGAAACCAACAAAAAATGTAAGAGAGGTACATTCCTATACAAAGGCATGCTGAATACACAGGATCACACAGGTACATTGAAGCTAAAAGAGTTTAGGCCAAAGCATTTCTGTTCCCTTTATTCCACTCGTTCTCCAGCGTGATGCTGCTACTTGATATTCAAAGGTGACTGAAGGGGCAGGGCTGGCCCTCAAAAGCCAAGCACAGGTGACCCCTCCCAGAGTGCAGGCAGCAGAGTGAACCAGCTACCTGGAAAAGCAGTTGGAAGAAGAGTATTTTGAAACTTTATCTCTTGGAAGAAATGGCAGAAAGCCTGACCATGTTAAAAGAAAAATACTCTGAACCCCCAGGGACAGAAGGGTAAAATGTTCTCAGAAAAGGGAAGAATTTAGCCTATAGTTGACATATGTTTTCCAGTAACCCATCTCTAAAGCCATGGATTTAAAATCAACCTGGATTACAGCTGTCCTTTGCTTTTGTTACAAACCCCAAAAATTGTGGAAACAATTCTGAGTTTTGTTACAAACTTGAAAGCAGTTTAGGGAGTTAAAAGTTTAGGAAGAAGTTCCTATAGGTTGTGATTCTTCAGAGTTAAGATATCTCTAATGTGAGCTTGGAGAAAAGAGCTCTGAATTAACACAAGGCTTTACACTGGAAGTGTGGGAAACTTGTGGCTTGACAAAACTTCCCTGCAAACCCAGGTGAAGTTCAGTGGGTTCTGTGATATTTCACAAAGACTGTCTGGATGCCTTTGAACTTGAAACTCAAAGTGGAATCCAGCAGCTGCAAACTTAAACACAGCAAGACAAAGATTAGGAAAAAAATGTTTGCATGTGCTCCTGGGAAGAATATACTAAGTTTCACCTGCTGACATTGGAAAAGCAGAAGTCTACACACCCTTCAGTTCCACTTAAATTTAAATAAAGACAGTAGGGAGGGGTGGCAGAGGCACATTTATTAGGTTTTTGACTTACCTAAGAGAGGTGGCATGAAGGAAGCAAAAGAAAAGGACTGTAAGCAGAAAAAGAGAAGTGAGATTATTACAGACAGATGAGAATAAGGATTAAAAACCAACCCACAAATATTGGGAAAAAGGTTTAGAAACCATACTGAAAATCAGGGAATGGGAATAAAAAGACTAAGCATGTTACTTAAGGCACATTTCTTTGACATGCTTTTTTTCATAAGTGTATAAAATTTTTTTGAGCAGTAAAGATACTGCTGATTCCTGAGACAAAGAAATCCACCCCACAACTCCAAAGATGCAAAATACTACAAACAACACAAAAGAAGCCAAAGGCAAAAAAAGTGAATCCTGCACACCAAAGGAATTTTGTGGGGAAGGTGGTATTTCTGGTTCACAACTCCAAGCACAAGCTTGCTGCTTTTCATAAGCTTTATTACCAATACCTCCTAACCTCCTACACCTCTAACTTCATTCTGGATCCCCATGGCAAACCCATCCGAACCTGTGTCTCCTGACTGGGCTCCACTAAAAGCATAATGATGCATAATATAAGCATTGCAAGGATACAGCATTAAGTGCTGAGAGCTCTGCACCCACTGAGATCAGGTGAAATGTGCTGTGAGAGAGGCTCAAAAAGGACCCTCTGCACATCTGAGCAAACAGCCTCCAAGGAGGGATGTCTCTGCAGGATCAGGTGAGTAACAATCCTAAAGTTCTCTCTTGGCTACAGAGACATGGAGATGTATTGGCTGCAGATATAACCAGAGCCTGGTGGGAAATTCTGGGAAGGAAATCGTGACCATCTCGTTTCCCTGCAGTGGAATGCTAACTCTGCTGTCCCTGCACACTGCCATTCTTCAGACAGGGACTTTACTACTGTGTACTTTGTGCTGGCCTGGAGGGACTTCTGCCTATACCAAAACATCACCCAGACCACTAAGAGTTAACAGAAGATGTACAAAAGAGAACAATTGCACATTGTCATGGGAGGTGAAATTAAATATCCCAGCAGACATTCCTGTTCATATGACATTCTGGCCAAGAGCCTCCTCAGATACTACAGTGATAACAATGCAACTACTTTCATTACTAATGCTAATTCAACGGGAATTTAACGGAGTAAGTAGTTTAAATTAGCGTTTTCTTTTAGGAATTCTGGGCTGGCAGTAGTAACATCTGTCTCTCTGAAGTGATAACAGAGAGCTTAAGCTTCAGGTCTGGCTGTTCTGCAACATGATGCATTGCATTACTAACCCAGGGCTAGGTAATCATCCTGCCAGCATTAATGAGTTTCTAGCTACCTAAGAGTCCTTTAGTGAGCACAGGTAGCACCAGTGGCAGGGCAGGAGGCTGGGCCCTAGACCTGATCCCTTGTGCTGCCACCTCCAGGCAGTGCCCTGGGCCCCACTCTGGGTACATCCTAAGGTGCAGTTCTGGCACGGACCTCGACCTAGTTCTTACTCGTGTGACAGTGACTGCCCGCAAACCCCGCCCTGGGCTCCCAGGGTAATTGATAGCGGCACAGCCTGGCTGGATCAGCAGCTGCTGTGCTGCACCAACTCCAGTTTCTTTATTGCTTTGCCCATTTTGGGAGCACTTGTCCTTCAAAACAGGCTCCCAGAGGGCTCGCTGACTGCCAGGGAAAGCACACTCCACAAATGGAGAGCTTTCTGTGAGAGGATGAAGCTAAGGTCCCAGGAACCCTTGTGCTGGGTCTGTAGTTAACACTTCATCCTCTCTTTTTTTTTTTTCCCCCATAAAGTGTTTATTTTCTGAAATCCTTTAAGAACTGTGTCATTAACACTCTATTTCTGATTTTACACAGAAGCTGCTTTTTGAAGATATTTTGCAGCATAAATTCTGCACAGCTTATTCCATATATTTTTTTTTCCTTTAAAAGCATCCCTCTCAGCCACACTATGTATTTTTGAGTAGGAACTACATACTTTAGAATAGATTACAGTTTGATGTAATTATCAAACTTTTTATTCCTTTGCAATTGTGAAAGAGTTAATCTCACATCTTAATGGGAGTTTGCCCTTAATAAGAAAGGATTAAAATAAGCCAAGAATAATAATCTAAATTAAGGCCATTCTTTTACTTTTTGTCAATATTTTCATAGTGACAAAGAGATCAAACACAAGATATTTTTTTAAGGCTTCCCCCCCCACCCCTTGTAAATCATAAATGCTTTGGTATATTTAATTTCAAAATGAGTTCCCTGTGGATCAGGCTAACACAACAGATTAAGAAAACCTTCCCAAACCCTGCTGCATCTTAGATGGAAAAGTACAAAAACCGTTCTTTTGACATCTCCCCCTGCTCCTTTTTCAGCTGTTCCTCTTTCCCCTACACCAAAGGAGCCAAGCTGTCAATGCTAATCCTAAGTTTCTTAGTCCTCTTCTGAGGCTTCAAAACACTGTAATACATATTTCTTCTAAATAAATGAAGGCTTTTAGATAATATTCAGAGGAAAATATTCAAGTGACTACATATTTGCTACACCACACAGATATAGCTGGTATATTTAGAAAGATCCCCTCTGCAAGATGAAAAGTAAAGGGAATACCTGTGCTTTGAGACAGTCTGCACAAGTAGACTGTGAGAGACCTAATGGACTATTACTCTTGCATCTGTACCAGTTTTAAACCCTCCTAAGCAAGGTAAGGAGACAATTCTGCCCAGGGAGAGGTGTTTGTAAGACCTGACCAACTTTTCCATGCAAGGGTATTGGCCAGACTCTGAAAATACTCCTTTGCAATACTTGCTTGTCATAAGGGATTTAATTTGCAGACTTGAATGTCCTTTCTCCTGTCCTTCTGTCCTTACTGGTTACACAATACCAAGGGCTCCTCAGTGAAATGCAGAGCACAGCTGTTCACAGCTGCTTTAACACATGGACACCAGCCTTGTTATTGAACAGGTTAGGACATGGTTCACCACTAAATCTGTCTGATGGTAAGTCCTGTTCCTGGAAAATGCTTCTGTAGGAACTGCAAACTCTGGTCCAGCTGTGGGCAGATGTGAGGGCAGCAGAGGCAGGGGTGGCAGGAGAGCCCTATGGATGTGGCTGCACTACAGCCCCAGTGCAGAAGGGTCCTGCCCCCCTCCTGCTGCAGCTGGACCAGAGAATGGAGGCCTGCAGCCAGAAGCAAAAGTGACAAAACAAGCTCTCTGTTCAATAAATCACCAACTCTTCCAGCTGGCCTAGGCAGCTGCGATGTCCTGCCCATCAGAATGCCATGGAAGCAGACTGGGATCACCACTTCCATAAGTGCTGGATGCCACACTTGGCCCTCACCCAAAGAGAAAGTGTCCCCTCTAAACATTTTGCAGGAGTGGTAAAAGTAGGGACAAATTACTTACAAAAGGCACTGCAAGATTTATCAATGTCTTTGGAGACAGAGGCCAGCTTGAATACAAAGGCTCAGGGAAACAAAAGGCCCAATGCAGCTCTAAAAGACTGAAATTCAGCTTTAGTATGGACATGGTTTTGGTTACTTACCACATATTTGAAACAATTGAAGTAGGTTTTTTCTGTGTTTACTTTGGAGCAAGCTATTTTTAAGGTCGCAGTCCCTGCTAAAGGAGGAAACTGTGCCTCTGAGGTATTGGGAATTAAACAGAGTAAAGAAAAAGGCACAGACAAAGTAGCTGCTTTACAGAGAGAACTCAAATATTTTGTTTCCTTCCTTGTGCAGTCTGTAGTCAAAAAAGAACTTTACAGTAAACACTAACTCACTTTTTAAAAAAATTGAACGTAATTCGAATTCACAGAAATTCTTTTTTAACTCCTGGAATCCCTTTCTGATAAACTGTAATACAAAGGGACATTCACTTGCAGATTTCCACTTGGCTTTTAGAGTCTCAGAGCACATGCTGACCACCTCCCTGTCTGTGGTGACACGTGATGGCACCTATATCCAGTCAAGTGTTTTGTGCAGGCAGTTTTCAGACCTGGAGATAGAGATGAAGAGGTGGAGAGGAGGAGCAAATGTATTAAGAGCCTTGGAAAAGCCAGTCAAGGTAGAAATCAGATATATTTTGCTGTGACCACAGACTTTTGTGGCAGGAACCAGAGGAAACCAGTGCCAAAGGGATTGTGCAGGAAAGGACGGGAGCGAGCGGACAGAGAGCTGCAAAGACAAGCAAGGAATTCCACCCTAGGGAAGAGCAGGGCCTACTGTTACCACAGCAGAGCTACACTCTGTATCTGACACCAGGAATTAACTCTGGAGCCTTGGGTCTTAAATAATGCAGAAAAGGATCAAAGCCAGCAGCTATATGAAAAGAGGCTTCTTTCGTAACTTAATTGCTTATTTCCAAAATACCAACGTTATTTATTTAAGTTACTATGACCTTTTTTGATGCACTTCTAATGGAAATGCTCATGTGTGGTTGTCAGAAGAAAATCATGATAATAAAATACTAATACCTCAGATCAGGAGTTGCCCAATTAACTTTGCTGGGATAGCATTCCTATAGAAAAGGATCTGCACCTCTTTGAGGCAGGGGTTACAGCTGTTTCCAATTCTGTCCCAGGCTCTGCACTTGCAGAAGACAAATGCATTTGGAGCCATTTTGCAGATGCTTTTTTCTCATGCAAGTACCATGAGAAATACATCAAGATTTTGGGAATCCCTCCTTCAGCTGGCCTCTGCTGTTTTTGTCATATCCCAGATTAGGGTGGATGCCTGTTCCTCCAGTTGTAGTGCCAAGAAGTATTTTTTTGAGGTGCAGAAGATGTCTTCCATGGCTCCAATTAAACAGATCAAACATGTACAAGCAGGGAACAGCATGTGCATAGCAGTCCAGAGGACATATAATGTCAACTAGAATTGGAACAACATCAGGGAGGCCAGAAAGTGAAGGAAGACTCTTCCATGCCTTGACAGTGGCACAACACTGGACATCATCTGTTCCTAATGTAGGTGTCAGCAGCAAGATACAATGATTGAGGGAATATCATTAATATTTACTTATTACTTGGGCCAAACTGGGATACAGAACAGCAGTTCTTGAATAGAAGATGATAAACTCTGGGGAGAAAAATCGGGATGGGAGATATATAAAAGAGTTCTATGAGTGGAAAAATAAGAATTTATATGAGTTACTCCTTCAAAAAGGCTGTGCTCTGTCTCAAGCCCTGGTATTACAGTAAGGATACAGCTTCTGTTTCAGTTGTTTCTCAAATCTGAGACATTAATAAAAATGGGACAGGAGCCCATGACAATATAAGATAATTTTCTCTTCAGAAGTTGTCTTTAGATACATATGCAATTTACCTTTGGGTGACATCTACATTTTCTTATGGAGCCTCACCTGAGTAGAGTACACACCTGTATTTACTTTCCAGTGACACCAAAGTGCTACACAGCCTTTTTTTTTTTTTTAATCACCTGCACAGATACTCTGTAACACACATGTGTTAATGTAAGAAAGCAAAAATACACATCAGAACTGACTGCTACTGGTGGGAAGGGAAAATGTGTGACTTCTCAACCCCAAGTAAACACAGTAGGCTTTAAGAAAGTCAAGCAGTATTGTTAGCTGTATTAGCACCCCTAAAGAGTCCTCTAGGTATAAAAGAACCATGCATGCAGAATGATAGCACTATTACATTTAAGAACTTATAGTATTACAGCCATGTGGTTACCAGCTTAAAAACCAAGCTTTCAAGGGTTCAAGAAAGAAATTAAAACCCTGTAAATCATATTTACATAGTGAACACACAAGAGTTATATTTTGTTTTGGGACTTGTTTTTTTTTAATTCTGCTGCAATCAACACGTATTTTGGAAAGCAATGCAAAACTCCTCAAGCACGTGATATTCTTCAATGTTGTTTGAACTTGAGAATATTCCTCTTGACATGCTGAGGTAATGCAGGCTTACCAAGAAAGATACTCTAACTGAAACAGGTGAATTAATAACTCTGAAAGAAGGTGGAAGTTGCACAAATAGGAAGAGCATTGTGTTACACTTGACCAAAACCAGTATGCCACGCTGAAGCACTGTGGAGTTTTCCACAAATTTAGGCTGTGGCAGGATGTTCTAAGCCTTCCTTGTATGGGGGTTTGGTCTTCTCGGCCTCTGAAGGAAGAAACACTTTCCAAAATGTGAACAGTCTACTATGCTTTTTAGTAATGTTTCTTGAAAGTACATTTTAGGTACAAAGAGTAGAAAAAAATATCTGTTATCACAAATCATCACTTCCTCAACTACTTAATGCATGTTATGTGACTTACCAAAATACTGCTGGTTTTGAGTCATACTACATCAAGTCTCCCTTGCCGACTTTGACATCATTTCTGGAACAGCCAATGGTTAAGAGATTCTGATTTGCATGTTATCAGTGAAACTGAAATAAAGAACAGAATTTTGTTCAGAATTACTTTTATACTCCATGCCTCAAGGAACACAAGCACTTGTCAAACTTCAGTACTGATGTATTTGAAAATCCCAGTGAGCTGTTAAAGACAACACCCCGCTCATCAGAAGCCAGTACCACATGATTCCACACATGATGGATCCACAGTGTTGTATCAGACAGTGTGACACTTCCCATGCCCCCAGGGGAGGCACCTGGACATTCCCACCTCAGCACTGAACCTACAGCACTTTGTGTTTCATGGATCAAGACTGAAACCATCCCCTCAACCAACACTGAAACTGCAACAATTGACTCTCGTCACTGGATCCATGGTGGTGATATCTTTCCTCTACCTACTCTTATCCTTTCTTCTTCCTTCTTTCTTTTCCTTGTATGTTTTCTTAAGTGATATCTTTATACTTTTATATTGCTGTTTTTCAATGGCTACTAACCAAAATAGCTACATACCTCCTTGCCATTGCAACCAAGTGGTTCTAAAATAAACCTGCTGTCTATCTCTCTAAAAACACATTTCACACTAATCCACCCCAAGGGATCTATTAACAAGAACCTCAGTTACTCGACCTTCAGGGGTGGTCATAACATTTCCCACACCAAAATTATTTTTATTGTCATCAGTACAAATTAGGCTCCCAAGTCTTCTTACACACACAGTGTCAAATTGGACTGATCTAAATCTATTTTCTTTGCTTCATAGATTTTTATTCTACAATGGATATATACGTATTTGTGTATATCTGTATTCTAAACTTTATTATTTTAAATAATAACTAATAGTTTTAAAGATAAGGTAAAATAAAATATAATAAATTATAACAACTTCTTAAATTATAAATAATAAATTAAAAAGAAAACCAATATTCAGCTTCCACTGTCAAATCTATCACTTCAAACTGCTCTGCTTCTATCACGAAATTAAAGTTTTATGCCCCCAGTAGTGGGAATCCAATAGGAGCCTGATCCTTTGCACATGAAATGCCTTCCTTTGCCTCAAATCTCAAAGCCAGCTCCATTCTGGTTCTCTCCTTCCCATTCCATCTGAGCACTGAGGATTCCTTTCTGCCTTCCTTGGCCCACTATAACTGATATATCTTTTACTATGCACATACATATCCATAAAATAAATAACACGTTCTTCATTTTTATCCTCTGAAATATGAATTAAGGAATTGTCTTTGGTGACAGTCTGCTCTTTTGTCTGTGCATTACCAGCAAAAGAATAACAATGCTCAATGGATTCCAATCAAGAATTAAGAAGAGGAATGGGAAATATTTTATGCAATTCCTTTTCTTCATTTGCAGAACTAAACCAAGCATGTCTTCTCATATTCATGCAGACAGACACAGTTTTCATACAATTACAAATAATGACTGAGAGTATCAGCACAGTAAAAAGTTAGTGGGGAACAAACACATAAAAAACCTTTCTGGTTTTGTTTATTTATCACTATTTCACAGCACTTTTTCCTATCTCAAGTCAACCAGTTCGACATTGCTGAAAGAACCCTTGTCCAACAACAGCAGGACAAAAAAAATAGAAGCCTTGGAATAATTTAATTTTTAAAAACAATTTATTATTTTTCAATAAACTAAAAGCAAACCAAAATAGGGTTCAATATTCACATGACATTTGAAATTTTACTTCCCAGATTTTACTGAGGGAAAAAAGGGTAAGATAAGCACCCCCCTCTGGCTCTCCCATTTTGGTAATTCCTCACTAGTGTATGTACCTGCAAAAGACTTAATCTGAATTCCAGTTTAATTTCTCCCTTGACTATCCTGGAGATGTTCTGTTTAAACATGTTCTCATTTTCTTCAAGTCATGTTATGTGTTTCTTCCCTGAAGCGCAGTGTGTTGTCCTGAGAGGGTAATACAGGTAACATTTAATACCTAATTGTAAAATAATAGTAGAATTTATCAATCCTGAGTTCCACTGGTACTACTAATTCTCACAACATATACCCACATAATTGAGGCCACAAGCTCTGGTACTCCAAAATCCATTTTTATGTCCAGCAGCAGGGAAGGATGGAAAGAGAAGTCTGTTTGCATGGAGACCAGTGACAAAACCAAATCTCTGTCCTGGTTCTGATAGTTGCCCTTAGGATATTCTCTCACTCTCCCTAAAATACAGTGTTTGTGCAATCACAAGGAAGCAAGAAAAACAAAGGATCCAGGAAACACATCTGAATTTCCCTTTTAATGGCAGCTCATTTTCCACTTGTAGTTTTGCAGTGAACATTCATTATTTCAACAACCAAACAGTGGATGATCCACAGTCTATGGGGAAGTCTTTAATTTCAGTTTCCTTTCTGTAATTGTTGATAAAAATATCCTCAGAGTAGACACTTACTAGACACAAACAGCTCTGCATCTGGCTACAAGGATGTAGGTGGAATATGTAAATGAACTAATATGTACCACTAATGCAGGTATAACCTCAAAAATCACAACCTCGAAAACAACATAGAATTTCATTTTACAAAAAGATCAGCACATTTGCTAGTGGAATACACTGCTTTCACCTGAAATATTGTTGCATTTTTCAGACACCTGGAATCAAGTGGCTGCTTTACCACATGCACTCCAACAAATACTGTTTCAGCAAGTGTCACTGGAGAAGCCCTCATGTTAAAAAACTTACTGAGGTCTGACACCCAAAAAAAAGACCTAAGAAAGCCTTTCTCTAGTTGAACACATATTTCCTTCAAATATTAATATGAAGCACCAGAATAGTGCAACATTTATGAACGTCTGAAAACGTTCTGGCCATGTGGAAACACAATGCCTGCATTCTACACTTTTAAATTTTATTTTGCTCTTAATTATCAAAGCAGATAGAAGTTTAAATATTGAAGGATCTAAGCATAAATTCATTAAACTTGTAAGTTGATTTATGCAAGCAGAGAAAAACAGGAAAATAAAAACAACTGCAAAATATTTTCAGTAAATGAAATACAGTAACTGACATTAAGTGGGGAAGGGAAATCTGTATTTTGTTTTAATATGCAATTTTAATATAACACCTACTTAGGGTGGCACTTGAGAGCTAACATAAATATTTTAACATTCTAAATTGCATCTTTACTGAACTGTACATAATCACATTTATTATTGCAATTTTCACTGAAACAGAAACCTGGTAAACATACATTTAATCTCAGTACCTTAAAGCAGCAACAGCGCTGGACCTTTGCCTGCACTCTATGTCCATCTTCGCTGTGCCCAGGACTATTTCCAAGTGGAAATGACTCCTTAAGCTATAAATGCACAGTAAGATACATAACTGCCTGCATGACTGAAATGGCTTCCGGAAGGAGGAGGCAAAATCTGAACTGTCACCTCCAACTCTGTTTCTCAGTGACATGGAGGCAGACTCCCACAAATAGCTGAAAGTTATATTAAGAGGTTCTGTGATGTCCTGCCAGGGTCTTTAGTAGGCTTCTAGAGTACAAAGGTCATATATTGTTTATTTATAGATAAGGAGGATACTGCACAAACCACGAAGCTTAGGGAAGCTTGTGCTTCTAAGATAAATAATTCTGTGAAATAATGCAATATACACACTTTGAGAAATTAATTAAAAAGTGTCCCCATTAACTAATATACAGGTTTGATTTATACATGTATAAATACTGCACAGCTGGGGCAGAGCTTACCTTAACTTACTAATAAAACTAAATTTACAGGAGATTCCTCCTCGTTTAGATAGACTGAGCAGTGTTGTGATGAGGATTCCTCTTACTATGTATATGTAGAGCATTTAGCACAGCTGTATCTTTTGTCTCTATACACAAAACTGCTTTCTCCTCTGCATTTGATGGCTGGACTTGACAATCCTAGAGGTCTTTTCCAACCTAAACAATTTCATGATTTTTTTGTAGCAACTGTAGGTTCTGTAAGTACAATGCAATGCGTTCACCCTCGGCTGCAGGGCTTAGTTAAGGTTTGATTCTCACCCCAATCCTGCCAATCACTTGGTCAAATCACTCCTGCCTTGCCTCTGCTCCCCTGAGACCAGGTAGTAGAGCGCTAATGTTTGCCAGACAGCTGTTGTGTGCCTTAATTATCTACACAAAGGGAAACAGAATTACTGCAAATTCTCATCCAAGGATGTTAAATGCACGCCAGTGTCTGTCAGTAACATCAGCAAATCAGTCAGTATTTTGAGTGCCTATAAACACAAGCTGTTCTCTAACAAATAAACATTTTTTCCTCTTTTCAGTTAAAGAAAGGACTAAAGTAGCCCCCAGTCCTGTAGTGAACCCTACTTTACCTCCCACTCCTCACTTATTAACAGGCTGGAAAAAGAAAGCATATTGTGCCTCTCTCTCCAGACACTGCTTTTATTTGAACATTTCTGATTTTCAAACCTGACAGAGCCTTTAATAAGATGTAATAGGCAAGCTGAATGTCAGTCCCAAGAGTCAGAAAAACATTCCATTTTAACCTGTCTGAAATGCAGCAAACAGCTTCAAGAAAGAAAATGAACAGACAGAATTAGTTCAGTATTCTGTATTAAGACACTTCTACTGTATCAGTCCAAAAAATGGGTGTACACTTGACATATATTGCCTCTGGAAAATGTATAAAGTCACTGGTCTTAGAAGTTTATATTCAGGCTTTTTGCTTAGGCTGCATTCAGTTTTATTAAAAACAGTATATTCCCAATTCAATTCAGATATTAACTGATGTCCTGGGGTGACTTTATGATGCTTGTATCCCCGTTCATCTGTTTAGCCCAGAAGTAAGTTTCACACCTTTAAGACTGGTTCTGAGAGCGAAGGGGGGAGAAAAGATGTGTGCAGTTTGTTATCATGAAATGCACTCACTCCTCCACGTTCTGCTCCTGGACTGTGTTGTCTGCAGCACAGACAGACAGCAGGACAAGGCTCTCCTTTGCTTTTAGTTAGTTTTTAGGTAGCTGAGGCAGAGAAGTTCCCTGGGCTGTGGTTTTTCTTTTTCTTGGACCTGCTCAAACCTGCTCTGGACTGAACACCAGAAGAGCACGGGCAGCTCGCAGCTGTGGCCCACAGGGCTGGTCCTGGGCCGTGGCATCTCCAGCACTGCAGGGACTGAGAACAGCCTGGGTGAGCTGAGCTACAGCCCACCAAGGGGACTTTCTGAGTTTGTCATCTCTTCAGATTGGCAAGAGGCTTTATTGTTTAATAGTGTTCATTTTTTTGTTCTGAATGCTTTGCCTGTTAAATAAACAGTTTTTTCCACTTTTTTTCTCCAAGGAAATATTTTCCCAAACTGGATGGGGGAGAGGCTGCTTGAATTTGCTTTCTGGAAGAGCCCCTTTGGAGATTTTCTCCCAAATTTGCCCTAAACCAGGACAACTGATTTCTTACCTTATTTGAAAAATACAGCTAATAGGGATGCTCCTACAGCAGCGAAGCTGGTCACTGCTGGTCATTCCTGTCCCCCAGTGGTGAGGTTTATATTTTCCCGTGATGATGGGCAGGACCATTTTCTCAATCTACTGACCCTCACAGTTTCCTTCCAATTTCTGCTCAACAGTAACACCTGCGGGAAAAATAATTCTCATTTTTACTGCTTCTAGCACCTCAAGCTACTTTTGACAGGGCTTTTGATGGGTTGCATCTTTTACTGCCATCAATGTACTGTCCACGGCATTTTCTTCTGACATCTGCTATCCTGCTGCCCTCATTCCTCTCCATCCTAATGAAGACATTTAAATCATTCTTTTTCCTTCCCCTTTACTCTCTGTCTATCAAGAATACTTACAAAAACCCAGAAAGATGTTTTGCTTAGACACGGAGTTAAATGTCAACATCCACGTTTATCTCCTGCAGTGAAACAGATTTTCAAAACAGCTTCTCTATTTTCCACTGCTACTGACACCACTGGTGACAGGTTTTCAAGTGAGCACAGCATCAACCTGTTTCTGCTCCAATTCTTATGACTGGATATTTGGAATAGCTCAGGGCCAATACAGCTAAGCATTTTTCGAAGTCCAGTCTTCTCTCCTGCAGTATAAATAGGACTTCAGAATTTTTGACATTGTGACCTTAATCTTTTAGTGCCCCATTATGTCATATAAAAAACAAGGTATTTTGTATTCTCCCAAGCTTAATATTTTCCAAATATTTTATTATACACAACTTGTCTTGAATTTTAACCTGAAACTCTACTCATTCAGAAATACCACTGTTATGTTATGTAATGTCATGTCATGTCATGTCAACAAGCATTATAGCATTTTATTTATTATATTTTGCCAAAAGAGAAGATTTGACTTCTAAGACAGTTCAGTTTCAGCAGACTAAGATTTGCAAAGTCCCTTTGCATTAAGAACACTTCTCAAAATGAAATCTAGTAATGAAAAATTCCCACAGACAGCAAGACCCTACTGCGATTTAGTTAAAATCAGTCTCTCCGTTATTATGACTTTGTGTATTTGTTTGGCTGGTCATTTGGTTTTACACGAATAATCTTATTAGTCTACAAAACCTGGTGGGCAAATTGTAATTTTAATAATTTTCTCTTTCCATTGTTTTCCATTTGAAGTTCTTCCTGTACTCTTATTTCATAGAAGGTGCTATGAAGGGGAAGCCATGTCTGTGGACACAGTGGCTCAGGCAGCTGAAGTTACTGAAGTATTTATTAGCCCATCCCAAGGAGATTTTGTGTCTCAGTATGTAACAGACTGATGATCCATGTTCTTCTTACCTTCTCTAGATTTCAGGGTTCCTCATGCACCTTTACCTCTCTCTTCCCATTACTTCTCTCTCCCATTCAACCCTCTTATCACTGGCAAGCAGAAACATCCCAGAACACGTTGATCTCAATAAGCTCCCAATTAGAATCAGGGCTCTACACAAAATGAACGCTATCCAACACAGGACAGCAAAGTCAAAAGCATATGGTGTTTATCCAGCAAACAAAAAAACCCACCATAACTGTTACAACACGATTGAATTTTACAGAGAGGTACCTCCAGAGTACCACCCAGACTCAGCACTCCAGCACAACTCAGTCTGAAATGCACAGAGTTAAATGCATGCTCAAATGATTCATTAACTGGAACCCATCAGGAGTTGCCCTGGTATTACCAAATATGCCAATGCTTAAAACTGATATGGCTGCTAAGACTTAACTTCTTTTGAAGCACAGACCCTTTAGGTTGTACTTATTTCACTCACAAGGCAACCCGGTCCTGGATTACTTAACTGTGCTATATCCACCACACTAACCTAATGCCTAAACACAAATTACATTTCAAAAATACAATCTTAAAATCCTTTTCTAGTTTCATTATCAGATTCTATAGGGCATCCTTTCATCTCCAACTAGCATGAGGTAGTTTCAAAACAAACAAAAACCAAGTGGCTCTTCACAACAGATAGGACTCCTTGCGAAGGGAGGCTGCAAGGCTCAGAGGGAGGTCGGGCAAGTTTACAGAACAGAAATCACTTCAGTTGCTAATGAGAAATAAACTATGCCTGACTGCATGTTTCTCTGGGGTGGGGGAGCACCAAGAGATCACTTAGCTGAAATATGATCTACAATTTCCTTGTCCTTACACACTTCCTTAGGCGTTTGGGTTCAGACAGGGCTGAGGACAGGTGCCAGTCTGAGCAGCTGGACAGTCCTCCTGCTGCAGGATGAGTCCCAGCACTAAGCTCAGATTTTCCAGCCCTTCCTGAAGGGAGCTCTGACTCCATGCACACTGCTGTAGAGTGAATGATCAGCAATAATTAAACAAAATGCACACTATTACACACTGAGGCTTAACCAAATCCTGTTTCAACCCACTGAATTTGAACAATTTTGCTCAAATTGAGCAAAAAGGTTTCACAATTTTTAAACTTTACCTTTCTAAGGAAAAAGCTAGCCATTTTTTTCAGTTCCACCCAAACTAAATAGCTCCAGATACAGTCAAAGAATAACAGAGGTTTTGTGAATTTTTAATGCAGTTCACTTTTATATTCCAAATGATATTTCATACTTCCAGCCAAATCAGAACTGCTCTACTGATCACCTCAAGTTCTATCGATCCATTACCAAGTTCAATAACTTTTAATTCAACCTGTCCACATGCACAGATGAGTCCTTAATATTCTTAGCTAAATCACGGAGCAAAAATGATTGAATCTGTGACAAACACACATTTGCCTCTTCTCCACTTCTATCAGAATCAGATGCAAGAAGAAATTCCACCAGAAAAGTTTTTTTCAAGAGGCTGCCAACTGATTCTACAGATTCAGCTAAAGGGCACAATGCAGTGCATTTCTCCAAACAGATTCTCCTCATCTTTCTGCAGAGGATACAAGAAGAAAATCAGAAAAGGGGCAGGGGTCATGGCTATGGTAACACAGCAACTTCACAGGTTTGTACAGGCCTTGGTGAGCAGCCAAGGTCTTATCTTAATTTTTTTAGGTCAGAATTTTAAGATCCTGAATCTTGAAATGGACTATAATTTGGCCAACTGAAATTTGGCAATCAATTCCACCAATTATAATCCATACACAGTGCCTTGGCTACAGCCTAGCATGAAGGACGTAGTTACTTAGAAACACGCTTTCAGCTTCAGGGATGAAAAGCAAATCTTAATTAAGAAAACTGTTGAATTGCTTAGATTGAACGTGAAAATTCTGCCTCCTGTCTTTATTTTAAGCAATACAGCAGTTTCTAAACTGCTGAAAAGAAGTTACCCTGCATTGGTAACACTGAAAGAAGGCTGATATGATTTAACTAGGTGAGTTAAATCACACTTGGAGTGTGTGCTTGGCACGTACTGTTGCAGGTTCAGAGTCATCCTAACTGTTGTGTCTTTCTTTTTCTAAATGTAGGGAGAGAAAAATCTAGCCCCTCTGAGGTTTGGGATCTAACCCATCTTTGTATCATTTTTAACACTGATTTTCCTGTGGCTTAAATCAATCCTCCCACTGTGCACAGGAGGCTACTGGGATGTGTTCTGTGAACCCCCTCCTTTTCCCCTAACAGACTTCTGCCTGATGATCTCATTCTCCACTCATATCTTCTCATCCCATCTGTAGGCCAATAAGTCATAAATCTGTCCCTTCTTTCATGGCTTGTCTCATTTAATCTCATCCTGTCTCACGTCTCTTCATGTGTGTTTTGTTGTCAGTTATGAGTCACTATAACTCAGACTTAATTCATATCCGAAACTCTCTTCCCTCCCCACATTACTGTTCAATAAATGCTTAGGTCCAATGAATGCCCTGCCTTAAAAAAAAAAATAAATTCACGTTTTGAACATTATCAAGAAAACCAAACTTACAGACCACAGTTTTGGGAACTTTAAAAATTTGAGAGTTTTGCAAAGTTAAAGTTTTATAATTAGGAAAAGTTCCTTTTAAAGTGATATCATCTTCTAGAAATACTGACTGTGATAAAATACTGATTGCAAGTTTCTTAGGTCACAAAATTTGTGAAGTGGAAGCACTCCTGTGAAAACAGAACCAAATTAAAAGCTGTATCTCTCAAACACAGCAACACTTGTAAGGAGCTTTGTTATACCTGTAATTTGTTTAGAAAGTAGTGTATCAGGGTAGTGTTAGAAACATGAAGGGTTTGCAAAAAGCATTAAGTACATTTTTTCCCCAAAGAAGGAAAAAAAAATTCCTTTCTAAAACAGCTTGTTACTCATAGTTACCTAAATCATATACAGTCTGAAATTTCTTAGAAGAAAATCCAACTTTTAGAGTATTTTATTTTGAGGAATGATCAGAGTCTGAAATTCAAAGTCTATTTTCCCCATAATGAAGAGTTTTCAGAACATTAAGGAAGGTTAGTAATCCTCATCTAAAATACTGGATGTTTGATTTGACCACCACCTTTGGGTACAGAATGAGTCCATAATTTCAGCTTACAGAATGTTCTCTGGTACTATTCTTCCCATCTATTGTCAATAAAATTGGTGTAAGCCTAGTTTCTCCTGCCTTTAAGTGATAACTCTTTGGAACAAACTGCATAACTGAGCAGTAAAACATTTTTTAATCTCAAGTGTACTTATTTTTAAAAGGGTTAAAAGTTTAAATTATTTAGATACAATTAATCTTCTTACAAGAAAACAGTATCACTCCTGAAAGCTGAATAGAAACCTTTCCCAAGTCTACATTAGGAGATTCTGACAAGAGCTTCCTGTTCTTACAGAGAGAACTGCAGGTCTAAAGTGAGACTGAGGATGTTTCTGAAGGCTAATGAGCTGCTCAAAGGTCTAAAACACTTGGTAGAAAACCAAGAATTCTCCCCATTGACTTTATTTTTTTGGGACACCATGGCAATCAACTACTTGCATTGGAGGTTTAATACTGAAAAAAAAAGGTAAAAAAAAAAAAAGGTAAAAAAAATAAAAGAAAAGAAAGACAAAATACTGAAAGGAAAAGTACTAATAACACTAAATACTATACCATCATTCATTGGTCTCATGTGTTACATCTGCATTATGTGCAGCAAAACCTGGTACTCTGGGATTTACTATCAATTTTCCATATAACTATCTGAGGTTCCCTCAAATGAAGCAAACTGCATGAAGTCCCAGAAGCAGTTTGGTAGCAGAATCTGAAAGAGTCCACCAACAGTGTCTATGAACACACTGCCAAAACCATGGGAATAAAAAATAAAAATACCAATGTGAATAAATATCTGGAAGCTGATAAGGGTGTGTAATTCAGGAATTAAAATAATACCTGCAGTAACTTTGCTGTTTACTTGCATCTGTTTTTCAGACAGTCACATATGACATAACATTCAACAGTGATTTTTCACATAACAGTGATATAACCATTAAATATATACCCTTGGGAGGCACCTCTGCTTTTGTGGGTTTGTTTAAAATACTTCATTATGAACAACGGTTAATTATAACAGCTTAATCATTGCAATGAGATAACGTAAGACTGCAATGACTGTACAAATAAAATGTTTTCTCTGAATGCCCCTTGGTATTGGTGCACTTGGCAAGCAGAACTCTTATCTTTACTCCCATTAACTCTTACCTTTACTCCCATTATCTTTACTCCCATTAGCAGCTCATTTGCTTCCCCCAATTAATCAGCTAGGAAGCTGTGTACAGCCAACCTCTGCACTTACACCATCATACAGACATGTAGTAATTACTTGCTGCCGTTAAGTTGTCACTTTGCACATCCATAGCACGTATGTCATCTCCTGCTCACACGGAGCACGGAGAAGGAATCACACAAGCATCCTCCCTGCTTCAGAGACACGGAACCTAGACTCAACAGATCTGTGCTGCTTTCTCCTGTATGTATTCATAAAAAAAATCTATTTTCCTGTTATCTAGAAAATTACAACATTTCTCTAGATTGTTCTTGCTTTCCAACTAGAAAGTCTCATTTCTGCACTGAGAAGAACTGTAAAAGCCTTATTTTCTTTCAGCTGTACACAGGACATATACACAACCTAAAGCTCACAAAAATCCTTGAGGCCTGGCAAGTGACACAGGACCTCTGGCATCTCTGGGATACAAAATCAATTTGTTCCTCACTGTAGGCCTAGCCCAGGACCCAATTCCTGAGGTCACTGGGAGTGTCATAGTGCCTTAGACCATCAGCAGAGGAAGGGCTGTTCACTCTGCTCCAGTGGAAGTCAGAGAAGGATCCTCTTTCTCCATCACTTCTCAGATGGCTATCAGTGCACTGGGCAGTAACAGATGGTAAAATCTGACCTTGCTAACAGATGTGATGGACAGCAGCATCAATGTGTGTTGAACTTGGAACTGCAACTCTACCTTTACAAACCTGGCTCCATATTTAAGTTGAATGGGGGCATTCTGACTAAACAACTTGCATCTTTCACATGACTTTTTGTTTATTTATATAATTTTCTCACCCACTTTGTGTGAGTTAACAAGCACAAGAAATGCAGAGCATACCATGTGTGGGCACCAATTACTGGTGTAGGATATGAAAGTGCAAATACCTGAATACCTTGCAGATTAGCCTCCAGTGGTTCTTCTTCGTATGTTCTGAGTTCATTTTGCCAGATTACTGCTTTTTCTTTTTAGGGGCAGCCTGAGACAGATATGCTGGAACAGCAGAAGAAAAGGCCATCTGAGTATGAATTTAGAAAACACAGAATAAACACAGCAAAAGTCAAAACATCATTATAAAAGTAGTGTTACCCCCTACAGTCTATTTGACTGATAAATGCAACATATAATGCATAACAGGTAAACAAGCAACAGCAAACAAGTCATTTCATAGGAAAGGATGGAAAATATTTGCACTGTTCCTTTAGCAATTGTTTTGAACCTCCTGAACTGAACCATGCTCAAGACTACTGGCAGTGCTTGAAGCTTTGCTGGGTTTAGTGGCTCCTTTGCCAACCCTTCTCCTGCTCCCCTTCTTCAGCTGAACCAGAAACCTGTTTTAGCTGGGGTACAACATCTGCATACACAGACACCTCACTGGCTTAGGCCAACCCACCTGGAGTGTGCACATTATAGGAAAGCTACAATCCAAACCTAACAAAAACTCTCCATCTCTTGGTTACTCAGGAACTGGGGACAAATGATTTGTCATCAAGGCCATATCACCTGCCACAAAAACTGGCATAAGCTTGCATTGAGTAAAGTCATGCTGCACCATTTCATACAAGCAGAGAATTTGGGAAAATGCCCTGTGAAATTCTTCTAAATTCATCAGAATGAACACCAGAGAATTGTTTTCTCTTGAGGCCAGTAAGAAAATGTGTGTTCTACCTTTGTGGAAGAGTTGGTTAACTGACCTTAACATGAAGTTAAATCAACTAAGTACACATATATTGCAACTTCACATAGAGCTGGGTGAGAACAGAAATGTTACAGAATGCCCAGAGTATAGTTCATTACTCCTTCTTTGGTATTTTCCTTGATTCTACTCATCTTTCAAAACTCTAGGCAGCCCCACCAACCAGACACTGCCATGGGCCATATCAGGCACAAGTCCAAGTCTCCTCTAACCCCTGGCTCTGCCAGTCTCTGCCTCTCCTTACTGTTCTGTCCTGATGACTGCATGGCAGAGTGATGTGTCACCTCATCAGAGGTCAGAAGCAGCACAGAGGTCTAATTAAAATCCAGATCCAGTAGCAAAAGACCCACATGCTTGTTCCCAGTTTCAAACACTTCTGTTTGCTAAGTTTTTGCCTTTCTCTGAACATAAGGCTCTACACATCCATTTCAAACAGGTTTTAAATGCATTTACTGTGCATGTAAAGTACTTTCCATAGAGGTATTCTTTCATTAAATATTGCTGAGCTTGGGTCTCTTATGAATATTGATGCAAGCTTGAGATTTTCGAAACTCAGGGTAATGTGACTTTAGAAGATATAATCTTCTCTAACAGCAATTTCTAAAGATTTTGGGTTCCTCTGAAGATTGCTGAACCTAATCACCCAAAATCACCCATTGTTTTAAAACATCAAGGCAAGGTATATTGTGAAAAAGGACAGAGTGGCCACTATTTGGATGAGATGAAATTATTTACACATCAGTAACATCCCATGGAGCTCAAAACCATGTCCTTTCCTGGCAGGCAAACTCTGCCAGTAGCTGCAAGTATATAATCTCCCTATAGTAAAGTGTAAGGCTAGAGTGGAAAATTATAGATGAAGTAAACTCTGTACACTGAGTAACTGCAGGGAACCTAAAGTTGAGGATCTAATAATTAGTTTTACCTCTATCAAGGTGCAACAAGAACAAGCTGAGAAGTGCAAGAATGCCTGACAAGGACCCAGGCTCTCCACAGCTGCTGAGATACCTCATTGTTCTGGAGAATTTTAAGGCTGATCTCACACGGACGGAACATGAGAGATTTCTTTTTGCTGCCATGCTGCTGATGCAGGTGTCTGGAAATGGTACATTTACCCATTTACTGGGCCATGCACACATGGCCCAGTGCTGGGTTCCCCTTTTCTGGGCTGCTCAGGCACAGTGAGCACCAGGTGCACAGGGAACAGCTCTGGGGCAGCCAAACTTTGGCTGCCTTGTGGCAGGGAAAGCCCAGGGGAAAACTCTTTAAAACAAGAGATGTCTTCCTTGGAGTTCTTCCATTTCAAGCTCTGCTTTGCACAAGCAATCATTCTAGGTTTATGATTTACTGGTGATTATTACACATTCAAACAGCAGCAGACACTTCATCCTGCAGATTGAAGGGAACACCCAGGACAAGAATGTGGTCACTCCTTCCCCATGCTCTAACACACACTCAGAAAAAACACTACCAGGCTGGAGGGCAGTTGCACACTTCTTTCTCTGGACTCTTGCTCTGGATTTCTCTGGATGTGAGAGTGCCTGAGTAACAAGCTTATGGGACTCTTCCTCCAAACCCAAGACAGTTTCTCTCTGAAATGTGCAGATGATACAGCACCAAGTTCTTCCACTTTACATTTGCATGGTAGTATGGACTGTCAGCTTTCTCCTGCTCTGACAGAAACTGCATCATGGGTTGCTTACAAATTCCCACTGAAAGCAAGTGGAATGTCCTCACTGGTTTCAGGGAGAGCCAGAATGGCTTTTGTGTTATTTTAAAGTATAGCAAATGATATCCATTTCCTTGGGCAGCATAAAATACTGTACTTAGTACATAAAAAACTGTTTGATTAAGAAAAAGGACCCAAAATTTCTCTTTTTAGTGCTTCAAGCCTTTTCAATGCCTATGGCCCTCCAGGCAGCTGCAGCACTTCAACAGAGCAGTGGAGGAAGAGAAACTGGAAAAAACATAACTGAAATATGAGTAAATTACCTAATCTGCAACACAGATCTGTAGCAAGCCTGGTTTCAATGCCAGTGAAGTCCAAGACAAGTTTCATCTTCGCAGTAAGCAGCAGAACATTTTTACTCAGTATGAAAAAGCATGAGCACTTTATAAGTTCATATGTTTAAAACACGCTGCCCATAATTGGGTCAAGTGAAAGTTTACACTACATGATTTTTCCTCCCGAGTTTCCTAAAGCTCTCGCAAAGTCCAGAGCCTTCTTTTTGCATTTTCTGAGAGACAAAACAGTATGAGAAATCTGGGCTGCCCTACACCTTCCTTCTCAAGCAGAAGACAAATGTGTCCTTCTTACTTCAATATTAAGTTTTATTACCTGGGATATTGTTGTGGCTTTCAAGTCTGATTTAATTCACCGCAATGTCAACTGACAAAGCAAAATCTGACCTTTCTTTACACAGCCTGCAAAAAAGTATCCCTGGCAGGCTGAAGAACACAGACAGGAACAAATACCTTTATCTGTTCCACGGTTTGCACAAACACACTCTTTGCAGCCTGCAGGGCCCACTTGGCAATTCTGAACATCTAAGCCCTGCACGGTAGCACTGCTATTTGTACCACAATATTTGCTATTTGATTGGGGGATGAGATCCACAAAGAATAGCAAAGAAATTCTGACCACAAAGATCCACAAAGAAATTCTAACCCATAAAGTCACTGTCCTACTCCATAGGTCTTTTCTCTGCCAAATGCATCTGGTCCAAGTCTGTCATCATGTGTCCCATCTGCCTTTCCAGTGAGCCCGTACTGGTAAATCCCACGCAGGTAAATCCCCAAGGAGCTTGTTCCAGGAAGGGCCTCTGATGGTGCGTGTGGAGAGGGCAGATGGGAATTGCAGCAAGCCACAGCTTGATCATCCTGAGAAAATGCCACTCCTTAGCCAGGCCCTCTCCTTTAACACATGTATGGGGGGCCCAAAAAGCCCCTAAAGCGAAGGAACAGCCCTGCTTGGCCTCACAGGGGCTTTAAAGGCTGTGAAAAAATCAAATGCTACATGAATAACATCCAAGAGTCAAAGGCACAGCCTTTGTTAGTGCTGAATGCAATGATGATGATGATTTGAAAAAGCCAAACTTTACATCAAGAATCTGACTGAAAGGATTTGGACCTGACTAGAGGGTTTAAGCTAGGAGATGTTCCTTACAGTAACCCAATCTAGCTCAATGAGAGTGTCCATATCAAATCCGTATTTTTATTTTTATATTCACAGTGGAACTGCACTACCAAACATATTGACTTGAGCTGGCCACAAAGGAAAGTGCTGGCAAAAAAGATTCTGAAATAATTTTAGTTACATAAAATGCCTATGCTGCTCTTGCATGTTCCATCAAGAAACAGTTCACAAGGCTCTGCCTAGAAGCTTACACTTATTACTTACATGTACAGAAACCAGCACTTAGGATGAACCATCTGTATTTTAAATACAGGGGACTGAGACATGGAAAAATAATAATGTCCATCCTCTCCTAAGAAACAATGAAAAATACTATTCAAAGTAAATACATGATTTGTGAACTATTACACATTGGAGTTTTATTTTCAGTTAGTGTTTCTTTCCTAATCCTTTTAGGACCAGAATATCATTAGTCTAATTGAAGACTATGTGCCTTTATTTCCTCCTTCCCCTCGGAGCAAGGCCACACCAATCAGCGTGTGTTCATCCTGCAAATCAGTCTCTGGGAGCAGTGTGCTTTCCTCAGCAGCTGGATGCTGGCTTCATCACTGAGCTCCACTCAGCTGCTCTGCTACTTGCCACTAAAATGCAGCACGTCAATCACTTGCACCGCTCACGAGAATTAGCACAACACAAGTCTAATTAGAAACTAAACACTGTGTTATCTGCAACCATTTGGAGATGGAGTAAGCTGATACGTGTTTTAGGAACCTTTCTTGCTGCACAGTAGTTCGTGATAACACCCACCTCACAGCCCATTAGCGAATCAAAATATTATACTGTATAAATACTACTTTGCTCTTTTCCTTTTTACAGAAGCCCCAGGTCTCAGAAGCCTTGGTTATTACCGAGCACATGTGCCTTGGTTATATTGGAACATTGTAGGAAATGGAAAGCAGCCCTGACTGTCCAAAAAAAACAAAATGAAAGCCAGTATACTGTATGCTTTGGTCCTGTCTCTAGAGAAGCAGCTCCAACTAGCCTCCAGACATTTTAGACTGCAATACCTATTGGCAGAACCAAAGAAACTCTACACTGCATGACACTGCACGGACTGTCAGTCCGTCTGCTCTGGGCTGATCCCTTTCGCTTGCTCTTTCCTGGAGAAAACAATGTAACCCACTATAAATCCAGACAACACTACTTCAAGTTTCAACCTGGAATCCAAACATGAGCAGGGGGAAACCTGGCAAAGAGCTGAAGCCAGAGATGTACATGTTTAGCAAGAGAAGGACGTGAAAGGATATGCAGCTGTTTCACTGCACGGCTTTTCCAAGGGGGAATTGGAGAGCACAGATGTAGACCACGTTCTCACTTCTAGCTGAGATAAACATTTACAAGCCATTCATTTTAAACAGGAAGGCATAACATTAGGACATGACCTTTATTTCAGTGTGAAGGCAAGCCACCCCAGCTCACTGCACGGCAGACATCCAGGAGAGATCCATACTGTTCCACTGCTCTGTTATTACAGGTGGGCTGGATTTTAGATTCAACGAGGAAGGTGCAATTTTATGGCTCTGTGGAAAAATCTTTAAAATGCTGGCGGCTAGATGTCTAATGATGCCAGACTGGTGCTGCAAAACATCACATGTAGATAAAGCGCTGAAGAAAACGTCTGTGTGCCAATGAACGAGCATGTAGGCAAATAATTCTAAACTGTACATGCAGATTTGGTGTCATTACACTGCTATTAAAGATGCCTACCTTGCTTTTCCTCTTTTAAAAGGGTGCAATTCTGATGCTTTAGCATTAGCTTTCTATCTGGAAGCTGATAGAACTTGAAAGACAGCAACAAAGGACACTGGAAAATTAATTTACAGAGAAAATCTGAAGATTTTGAAATGTCACAATCTAATTGTAGATTGAAAGATGAAATACAGTTCTTGTTTGTATAACATCCATGCTTCCCATATGGATATATATGTGTAGACAATTTTTTACTTTGGGAAACTACCAGATATCACTTTGTATTAATTGGCAAGTACATATTAATAGCAATTTCTTGTAAAAATTGAAGTAGGTCAAGGACTGAATGGTAAGTTTTGGCTTTTGTATCCCAGCCTGAGACACTTTAATAAGTGGATCTCCTGCACAAAGCTGAACACTTTGAAACCTTTGAAAGGGCTATCAGTCAGTTTTCTAGATTAGCTCTTCAACACTGTCATTTCTAGAATGACCAGTGATTTTTAAACCTTGGCTCACAATCTTTAAAAAAACCTGTAATATCCATACAAGCCATGCTAGAATCTGGTAGCTCTGCAGGAAAAAAAAAACCCAAACAAAACTATACAAATATATTAACTGTAAAATTCTTCCCTGTTGTGAAACTGGCTTCTCATCACTAAAGGCCTTAAGTGGACCCTCAGCCTTAGCTTACAATTCCTTTCAATCAGCAGGAGACAGAGGAACTTCTCAAAACGTTTAGTTCTGGCTTAAAAAACAATTCATTCCAACACCAACTGCACCAAAGCTCTGAAAGGTGCAATTCTGAAAGCTTGAGAACATTTTTTCTGAAGAAGCACCAGACACAACCATGACTTGGAAATACAAACTGTACCCAACTGGAAACGGTCTTTTGTATTATTTAATAAAATGCTAATGCTGTATTTCATTTTTGAAAACTGCAAACACTTTTTAGTGAAAAGCAAGTATACTACTTCTGGTGAAACAGATATGCTGTGCTTGGTGAGGTTCTAGCATTTTCACATAGGCCACTCACACAAACGTGATTTTTACTAGAAAGTTTTTTTTCCATTCTGGAATACTTTTATTGCCATTGGGTTTTCCTCAATAATAACATGTGTAAAACAAATATTTCCTGTGACTTTAGGAACTGTTTCAGACACTCTGAGACTGGAACTGCAATCCATATCCATAATACACTCTACTGACATCTTGGATCTAAGCACAGATGAACCTGAAAATCAAAACTAGTGCTACTCTCTCATCAGATCAAAAGCAAATAATTAGGAACATGTTTTAGAGCACCTGGCTGGCACCCCATTGAAAAATGGGGTACAGATTTTTAACTTCAAACAAAACTCAGTTTTGAACAATTCTAAGCAGGCACAGGAATTGCCTGGGAGCTTCTGCTGATTTTCAGTTGACTTCCAACTGGGAACATGCAAGAAGTGAAATGACCAGGCCTGTCATGTCCTACCCATGAACTTTTGAAGAGAGCATATTTTTATACACAGTTCTAGGAAGGAAAAAAAACAAAAGACAAAAATCCAAATTTAAAGTAATACTTAACTGCTGGAAACCTATTTGTAAGCATTATGTCAGCAATTATATCAGCATTAACTTACGATTAAAAATTCAGGAAAAAGTAAGATGAAAAGAAGGAAAGAAAGACTTTGGGAAACACATAAAACTCACAACGTTTTCCTTACTTAATTAAAGAATGGTACTGGCTGGCATTGCCAAGCTCTTCAGTGGCTCTGGCATGTCTGATTTTGCTGTAAAATTCTGATTTTAGTTTCCTTTTGTGAAATTTACTGTTCCTATTTAAAGGGATTTTCTTCCTAAGAGATCCCTTTTGTGTTTATATGTGGATGAAAATGATCTAACTTGAGATGGTTGGAATAATGAATAGAGCCCAGAGACAGTTAAAAAAGGGGGCGCCTCTTTAGTGCAGAAAACTAGTACAGTCCATCTCCAGTTTAACAAATCAGCAGGATCTCGGTGCAAGGTGTACAAAGCTGGATGTTCTTTTTGTTCTAGGCTGGCTTTCAGATTCTAAACATTATGAACTCATTTTTTTCTGAGAATTAATTGCCATAGATCCAGGCCAGTCTGGTCAGGTGAAAAGCAGCACAGGGCAAGACTCAGAAATGAGAATTTCAGTTAAGAGTCAAAATAGATTAATAAAGGTATTACCTTTATAAAAAAGTAAATGTTCATACATACATAATGTAGACATGTATGTTTTAGATTGTCCTGTATTTCTGGTAATAACTGTGGTTATTGCACAGAGAACAGTAATTTGTCCAAACCAAACCATAAATAATTAAGGCCAGGATTTTGACATCGGATCTGTGTGGGTGGATTTTTGCACCCCCGCGGATTCAATGGCAGGATCAAAGATTAGGAAAGCCAGAAATACATTCAGAATGTGAATACTGCTCAAGTCCATCACCTGGCATTTCCAGGGCAGGGAAGGGTCTGCTTTCACTGCCACCCTCCCATCCAAGGGCCTGGGACAGACATTTGCAGAGTAGCAAATGATGACATTCTTGTCCCACCCTGCCCATAGCAGCCAATTCCTATCCCATCCACCTCTTCCAGTTATGAGTTAGAGCTAGGAAAACGAGCTGGTGCTTGGAGTTTCACTTCTCCTGACTATTCTAATAAAATAAGTTTAGCCTAACCCCTCCTCTCAAGCTATATATCAAGCTTTTATTGTAGGTTTTATTTATTTATTTACTTCCTAAAAAATTGTGTTCCTTTTTATTTCAGCTGTTCTGAAAGTAATCAGAGAAAAACTACACCTATTGCTGGTGTTTATGGTGTGGGGCAGGGGCAGATCTGCTGCTCCTGCTGAGGAACTCGTGGATGGCTGTCACACAAAAAGTAACTCCATGTTATCAAATACCCTTGTTTCCCTTGAAAAAAGAGAACTTATTGCAGTAACATGTGGGAATCATGACTTAAAACATCATCAAAATACAGCTCCCATTCACATGGAATAAAAAGGAAAATATTATGGCTGACATTAAGGACAGAATCAGCCCAAATGATGTTCCCCAGTTGCCTTAATTTGTGGGAGAAATTCAAAGCTTATCAAAAATTCAGCTAATTTCCATGGAAACAGGAATTCAACTTGTGAATTAAAACTGCATGAGGGCCAAAATGCCAAACACAAATTATAAAAATATTTTTCCACATTGGGATTCTCAAAATAAGAGGCAAATAGTTAAACAGAATAGAAATAATGAATTCACAAGGGACTAATTTTTCATCATCCATACTATCTTTTTTTGTATAGTGCATATCTACCTATATATGCCTATGTTTGGAATATTTCATTAAATGCTCTAATATTAAAATATTAACATATTTTTTATGGTTTTAATATCTCTAATAACTTAAAAGCAGAAAGTATGTGGAGAAGACACATCAGCATTTAGTTCAGCATCTCACCACTGGCCAGTCACGATCTGGACTTAAACTTTGCTTATACTCTGTTTATGGAAACAGCTAAATACATTTTTAGTGAGTATCCCAGTGGAAACATTATCAATAGCATTCTCTGCTTCAGAATTATCACTTCACCACAAAAAATGGACGATTATTCCCCTCAAACACATTGGGAGTATATGATTTCCCTAAGCAAACAAGGCTCACTGTTGTACTTTTGTTTTTGCAGTAACTCAGATTCTTGCAATAAATACTTGCAGTAACATTTAACACTGGCAATGACAAAAGCTATGTAAGAGCTAGATTATTTTATATTTTTCAGTATTTCAGCGTAGGAGGTTTTACAGTCCTCTTTCAGTTTACACAATTTTTCATAATCTACAAAACAAACACAAAAGTGCAAATATCCAGTTCAGCCCAAGGATACAGAGCAGCATGTGGTGTTCTGCATTATACCCAAACTGCTGAATTTTTTAACATCTGACTGTCTATGAAGAGCTTTTTCAGATCACATAACGTGGAGACATTTTGAATTCTCTATAAAGATTCTGCAGTGTTAAGGCTCTGACACAGCTCAGATTTTAAATTTATGAAAATAAGAGAAAAAGTCTAGCAACATTGTTTTTCAGCTCTTAAAACAGTGAACAGATTCCCTTCCAAACTGAAGAGTAGTAAAAAAAAAAAAAAAAAATTTAATTTACTTTAAATTACTAGGAGTCCTTCTATTCCATCCTATGACAATTTTATCCCGCACATAGGTGGTGGTTTGTTAATTTGTTTTTTCCTTTGGAATATCTTTACTATTTGATCAGATCTTTAAGATGGTTCAATATTTATCCACTAATTTTTCAGTTTTATGCCCAATTTTCTTTTTTAATAAATAACATGCAGTGCAGATATATATTGAAATACAGAAGAATACTTCAGAATTGTGTATTTGTTCTGCTGGGGTTTATTTATTTTTTCTACATAATCCTGTGTTTAAGAAACCTTCGAAGTACTCCCAAAATAAAACAGCGATGTTACATGCAACTTTTTAAGTCAAGGAACCATGGTTTCCTAAAGATAGCTTCTAATGAAAGCCAGGGTTTTTTTTACACCACCTTTACTGATGCAATTATATTTAATCACTGTTAGGAGTCAAGATTTTTAGCAGCTAGATGAAATATACTGGATTAGCTTAATAGCCATATCTTTCTCAGATTTTTAAAACCTGTTTTTCTTTCCACTGAAGCAGAGAGCGAGGGGATTGGAAACTTCCAGTGATTCTTTTGTAGACTAAAGTGGTTTAACTCTGTCTGCTCATTTAAGAAGACAACTCTAATTCTCATGGGTCAAGAAAGAGAACAAACAAAAACTACATTCCCTCTCTACATTAGCCAGAAGCACGTATTGTCAGAAAAGAAACAGGAGAGAAAACATTAGCTGCTGTACCAATATATACAGGAATAAAATAAAATCCTTCACAAAATATGAGACCCAAATATTTTCCAAGTTTTATGAAAAAGAGAGCCCATGCATTTTGAGCTAAACTGGATGAATCCATCACTTGACTCAATACCCCGAGGAAAATGTGGCACATAGTATATTCAGTTAATAAAAACCAAACAAATGTACAGCTAATAAGTCTGAAAATTCAAACCTTAAGTTCCTCATTATAAAAGCCACAAGTGACTTTCTAAGCAGGACTACCCAAACCACTATGCTGTGTCCCTGGGGACAATCAGTTTTCCTTCTCATCTTCTTTGCTGCTTTTGTACTGATGGATAAAAGTTTAGTTGTCTGGGGCTCAACCACTTTCAGGCAGCTTTGAGCAGTCACCAGCCTAGTGATGAGATGACTATATGTGATGAAAGGACAAGGTTAACTCACAGTTTCGGAGTTAGTGTTGGTGTTTCATGTGCCACATGATGAATAACAACATGAGAGGCCCCTATTCTTCCGAAATATAATTGGCTTTTCTTTAGAGAATGGCATAGAGAAAGACAAAAAACCGGGGTAACATTCAGGTCACGCTCAGACAGATTCACTTCCTGGTGCCTCTTTCAAATCTTATCTTCCTCCTTCTCCTCTCTCGGAAATGCAAATGGGTCACCCCAACTTTCCTTTTGACAGTTGTGCTTCCCATGCAAACATTTGGTGGCTAACTAGAGATTGCTAACCCAGAGACCCCTAAAGGCTGGCTCTTTGATTCCATTTTCCTTCAGACATGCTGAGCTCCAGAGCTGCCTGTTGCTTTGTCCACCTCACCAATGCCCTGTCACTGCCCTGTGGTTTCCTTCTGCCTCCTACCTCCCTGCCGAGGAGGGGAGAGTCTGCTCAGCCAGACACAGCGCCACTGCCCACTGCTGAACCAAATCCTTGTGGCTCCCTTCCCACCAGTCCCAAATCTTCACTTTTGCGCATTGCTCACAGGTTCATCCCTCCCTTCCCTCTCTCCTAGACTCTGCTGTGTCCTGCAGAAGTGGCCATAGTTTTGCTCCTTTTCCTGGATAGTTCAGCTGCTCTTACTCTTTGATTCATTCCTTTAGGGTTAGATGTTTTTTTTTTTTCTCAGCAATTCTCCTGTAAACTGGAATCACATGTCCCACAAATGATCCTGTCTCTAATTAGGAGATCTTTTATGTCTCGAATGTACATGTGCAAGCCAGAATTTTCCACCATACAATCCTTCCACCACATCTATCCTCTTCTCTGCTTCTTGCTTTTGGGATTTAGAGAAAAGTATCCCTCTGCTATCTCCTGTACATTTTCCTCAAATATTTTTCCCAGCTGTTCTGGGGTTTGTGTATTAATTCCTGGCAATTTTATTTCACTCTTTCATTTTGTCTGGTCAAAGTGTAAGAAAGCTCTACCTTCATCTTGCCATTTTTATCCCCTTTGTCAGGCTCATACACAGACACAGCTCTTCCACATGGGCCTGAAGTCTTGGTCCAGCAGTTTTGCATTCTGAGGGGTCTGGTTCCTTGCAGGGGGTTACTCTGCCCTCTTCTAGGTGCCATTAATCAGATTTTTTCTCTTTGTGGATCTCTCAGCCTGCCTGATGCTAGCCATGCTTCCATGCACACCATACTAGGTAAATAACATGAGGGCTCCACATTTTGCAGCAAACTCCATTATTCAGAGAGCTTTACTACCCATAACATGTGGATATTTCAGTCGTGTATGACGATAGTAAAATATCCAGTGTTTCAACCTATGCTCCTCTTTCTAAGTTCCAGCTGGGCTCCCACAGTCACTGTGACAGGAGTTTGCTCTCACATGTTTGGCAGACACTTCCAAATCTCCTCACCTCCGTCCTGCCCAAATAGCAAATTTCTTTTCCTAGACTTCTAACAGCCATCTTTAGGAAAACTACAACATTCTCTAATGGCAAGTGTCCTATGAAGAAGTGATGGTGTCAGTCAGTCCCAACTGCAGATAAACATTCTTGCTTGAAAAATTCTGGAGGCAATGCTTGACCCTAACAAATCACCTGGCAGAACAACTTCTCTCTTCTGCAGCACAGCTCCTTGACTCTGCAGCAGACACAACCTTTCTTTCCATTAATTCATGCCTCTGAGAGCTTCTAAGCTCCATAAGCTGAAGGGAAGTTATGTTTTAATCACATACATAAGCTCTGATAAACTGTCAGAGGCTGTGCTCTGGGAAGATGCTCAACCCCACAGGAGCACAGCACCCCGTGTCCTTGATGCTGAGAGGGGGTTTGGAAGGTGGGAGCTCCTCACTGTCCCAGGTTGAGAAGCTCCACTGAGTCTCCAGCACAGATCACCTGCTTAGAGCATCCTGGTGCTCTCTGACTCTGCACCCTTAGCTCAGGGCTTTCAGGAGGCCAGAAAGGATTCCCAGGACAGGTGGCGTGTCCAGGTGGGTCCAGTGGGCTGCCACACCCAAAGAGGCACAGGTCATGGACACAAGCACAACAGGGCTACACTTCAAAGGAGTAAAAACTCATTTAAAGTGCTTTATCAGAACAAGTGGAAATTCTGAAGATGAGGATGTCAGAATTTAAATTGTTCTGCGGGGTCACCGTAAGCTTCATTTGGCCAAAAATACCACCAAGCCACATCACCAAATGACACATCCAGGAGAGCAAAGTGCTGAGATTCAAATTTGAAGAGCTGAGTTCTAAGATTTGGGATTGGTGCAGGCCTTTCTTTTTGAAAATTCAATTTTAAGGCTCAATTTAATTGTTGCTAAAAATAAGGTAATAGAAGGGTTCCGGTCTTGCACTATAATGAACTGCAGGCTCAATTGTTTGAAGAAGGAAAATTGCATTGATGAGACTGGATCAAAGACAAACAAAAAAATCAGTTATTTCCTCTTGAGGGTAAAAAATTTGGGAGGCTCACGCTTTTTAAAGCAGCCCTTACTGTGGTTTAGAGGCAGAGAGATATTGTAGTCAGATTTGATTTATTAACAAAACAACAAGAAAAAAAAAGAGAAGTGGGCACATGAAGACTCCAGTGTCAGAGAAGACTCAAAGAAAACCAAATGTAGCAGTTCCTATTACAAAGTAGAAAAAGTTCCCAAGCTTGTTTTGTTTCAGAAATGAGCTGCAATGCAGACAAGGGAATGGCATTTGTAACAGCTACAACTGCCTGCCATCCCCAAGCAGGAAACCTCCTGCTAAACTTCAGAGGCACCACCATTTTTAATTCCCTGCCAACATATATACTTGTCACGACTGTTGAGATGCCAACCATTTCATGACAGAATACAAACAGCAAGAATTTTCAATCCAGGGAATGCTCAGAGCAACTTATGTCAGTCCCTGTGCCTCATTCCAGAGTCTGAGAATAATACATGGCACAATCATTACAATTAAATCTACATACACTTAAAATTCTTTAGTCTTTCATGCCTTTTTTAAATGATTGTTTATTGTAGCCAGTTTACTAAATCTGAATTTTGTGTACACACTATTTCCTTGTCCAGTAATGCTGAAATTTAAAAAAAAAGCAGAGAGGCCAGGTAATTGCTTGAATCCAGGCTGTACAAAATCAGTTTTATAGATACATGTCCTGATTACATCAACCAGCTCAGCTTGCCTGTGATTTGTGAAGCTCTTCCAAACACAGCTGAGTGGTCACATGGTATTGATTGATCACGTCAGGCTGCTAAACCATATGTGGAAATGGGAGAAAGATACACTGCACTTTCTTTAAACTACTATCCTATAAGCAGTATTTGTAGTAGTGCTGCATGAACTTATATGCAGAATATCACATGCCTAGGTTTAATCAAAGAATACCAGATTTACCTGCAAAAGGGCTCCAATACTTTCCTTTGGCATTCCACCTTTCCCTATTTTGCTACCTGTCTCAAGAATTGCTACAATCCCCAGACAGACACATTGGGCTGGAAGTGCCTGAATTCTTTGAAAATATGAGATAAGGGAGACAATGACCTCAGAACTGGTGGGGTTTTACTCAGCATCTGAACTGGTTTTCTTAAAAGCCAATGTCCCCCATCTCATACCACCGGAAGACAGAGAAGTGACAAAAAAAGAGGGAATGGCTTCACATTGACAGAGGGCAGGGTTAGATGGGATATATTGGGAAGAAATTCTTCCCTGTGAAGGTGGTGAGGCCCTGGCACAGGTTGCCCAGAGGAGCTGTGGCTGCCCCATCCCTGGAAGTGTCCAAGGCCAGGCTGGACGGGGCTTGGAGCAACCTGGGATAGATGGCAGGGAGTGGAACTGGATGGGCTTTAAGGTCCTTTCCAACCCAACCCAACCCATTTCATGTTTCTGTGATCCTGTGGTTCAATGTAAAGGAAAAACTAGAGACCAGAGGTGTCCTGAAATTGTCCTGTTAAAAGCAGCACCTTTTCCCAGCCAGTTTAACAGGCACTGGTTCCAGTTCCAAGCAATGTGGGTGTGTGGGTTATCTCCTGGGACTTCAACCTGCTGGCCATGGGATGCCCAGGAGTGGGCACTCACCTGATGAGGATTCAGGCATTTACAGAAACTCCCCTTCCATCCAGAGCAGGTTTGTAAGGTAGGTGGGGAAACCCACCCAACTCATTTCATCACCTACAGAGAAATGATGTTTCTGGGTGCTATAAATACAGGAATATCAACTTATTTGATGTACATCTATCTCACGTTTGGTTTTGCTGGTATGGAGCTTCCAGGGATAAGAATTCACATATGCTAATCATTGTTTATTTAAAGGTTTGCTTTAACTGATTACTAATACAAACAAGTTATTGGAAGTAGCAAAATAATATTATGAGACTATGAAAGTACTTGGTAACCTGTTTAGTAATTAAAAAAATTATTATATTTAAGAAAAATTAAGAACATGACTTATACCAAAATCTTCGAGAAAGATCATGACTTGCCCAAAATACTCTAAATTAGCATTACTCCTGTTCTACCTTTCTCCTGGTTACCCAGAGAGTTTAAGCATCCTCTTATGCTATTTCTTGCGAGATCTTTTTGTTCCTTAAAATCTTAAAATAAAATTTCTTTTCTTTCCAATGTTTGATAGAGCTTTTTCTCACAGGACCTCCTGCACAGGAATCCTGTACAGAGACAAAGAGCCACATACTGAAAACCACTGCTGTGTTTAACTAAAGCTGTCGGTGCTTTTTAAAACCCATCAGAAACAGGACTGAATCAGAAACAGGACTGAACATACACTCATCTCATGATCATTTTTCAGCTGGAGATTGAATCAACCAGCTGACTGCACAAATGAAGATTTTCTTTAGAGAATAAAAAGGTTATAGTTAAAGCACAAAGTTCTCAAAATTTAAAAGATACCAAAGGAAAGGCTGTCCTCTGCTCAGGAAAAGTGAACTGTTATGACTGAACTTGCCTATGGCAGCAAATCTGAATAATATACTCAGCACTGATATTCACCCCAAATATTTTAAGTTTGGCAATATTCTAAGGAACAGATTACAATGACAGTAAGAGGCAACTAGGCTCTCCCACAATTAACTTCCCTCGTTTCACTACTCTCATTTTAGTTGGAGAAAGTCAATACCTTTGCAATCATCTAACTTAAGGATATGTATTAATCTTTGTGTTACATACTGTATTTCTACCGCAGCACATTCCTTCTCAGGGAAAAAAAAAAAAGAAAAAAGGATTATCAGTCATTTCCTGTGGGCTGGAAATAAATCCAGCTTGAAAGGCTCACAAGAGCAATTTAATATTGGAGCAACTGCACTGTCCATTCTCTGTATTCATTGCTCACCAGCTGAGTGAAGATCACTTGTGTACAAGGGCATCTGCTTTTCACAGGTGGGTCTGACAAGCCCAAATTATTCAATTTCTTGTGGAATTACAAAGAAAACTGCAGCTGAGGGAAAAAAAAAATCCCACAACAACCAAACCTCTTCCTTCACCTGAACACATCCAAATTAACTTTCAAGCAATTTACATGGGGTCAGCCTTTCAGCTGTTATTTATTGTATACACTGATGATGTTCTGAATACAAATTTATTTTAATTATTTGTGACAATATAATTTGGCATTACCTGATTTTATTGTTAACTGGGTTTCTTCCTCAAAAAATGAACTTCAGCCTCCAGAGACTTTAATCTTAACAAGACTTCATACATCAGAGTTCTTGGAATAGACCACTTCCCTAAAAATACGTGAGGATCAAGTTTTAGAAGATTTTAATTTAGTTTCTGATGTTGCAATTTATTCTGAGGTCTAGTCCTAAAGAGATACATGTATTACTAGACTTAGATTCATCAGAGGTAGCACTAATAACTCACTGTTTTCTTAATAAGAACAACCACCTCTTCACCAGACTGATATTTTTTCTTTCTCTCCATTTTTAAAAAGAAGATTCTTATGACGAGATATTTGTGTTTTAAATTCAGTGTAAAATATATGGACACACAAATCTCAGCTTTTTAACACTGCTGGCACTAACTAAAGACATAAACCACAACAAAAATCATCAGACTGGTAACATTTCCTCAATAGAAGTCCTCCCTCTAGGTAATTATTAAAGGCCTCAAAACTCCTGACCCCCAGATACACGGCCCTGAATTGCTGCCCCCAAGCAGGGGGACAGCACTTTCACTTGCAGACATAAATGGGCTTCACAGCCAATAAACACAAGCTGGTTTGGACCAAGCTGTGAGAGGAATCAAATCATAGATTCTCTAAGGGCTCTTAGAGAAACTGTGTTGTGGCAACTCTCACACACCAGTGACCCCCCCCAAGACTGACATTTTAGCTCATCTCAACTGCCTCAGAGCTGACATAAAAGATGTACAACCCCTGAAGTTAAAAGATCTGCCACATACAGGGCTCTGCCTTCAGACACAGGCAACCCAAACCACTTTACATATTTATACACATGTATGCATGAACACACAGGTTTCCTATGCAAAACAAAATAATATTCTGTGCCAGGATTCCTGGGCAGCTTTTTCATGTGCTTGATGTAATCCCCAGTTGGGTCATGCAGGCTCCAGATCAGCATGATGGATTCCTCAGCCAAATGGTAATTTACAGTAGTCATTTCCAGAAATAGGACACTGATGTAATGGTTACACAAGTCTTTGCCTGTGTTCATTAATACCTCTGGTGTTCTGGGGTGCACAGTGTGGTACTTGTGTCCAGCTATTGTTCTTATCTACAGCATTTGGAGTGATAGCAAGGAGAGAAGACAGGAATGCTTTGCCTTTATTGCAGCGGCACAGATGATGGGAGGATAGGGGATAACCAGATTCAATAAATAAATAAATGAATCTGCATGCTGTTGATTCCCCCACACTTATTACTGTGCGTTCTACCACAAATATTCTCTTTGATGCTCACAAGAAAGATGAGCTACAAAGGCTGCAAGAATGCTTATGCCCATTATTGTCTTAATTACAAACTCGTCTGTCTATAAACAAATGAAAAATAATGTCTGTTTGTAGGCCCAGGCCAAAGTCCTAGGGCTGTAAAGTGAGCATTTCATTATTTTTCATTATTTTTCATTTGTCATAAGCAGCATTTTATATTGCCCTGAATGTGAACACCTGCAACATTAACAACTGTGCCCAATACACATTTCGAAAACAAAGTTTCTGGAATGTGTTTTAGTTATATATATGACCTAAAACAAACCAGAGGAAAATGTCGTGTGTAAGAGAACATACTGATAGCCTCTGGAAAATGCTCTGTATATAAAATCCTATGACTACAGCTATGGAGAAATGATCCTGATGACACCCCAGCTGCCTGTACTACATTGACAGAGAAATAAGGAAATACACTGGAAGAGTTTAATTCACTGAATGTAATGGACACCACTATAGAACACAAAGCAAAAGCACTAAGGACAAACAATGGCATAACCTGTACACAGGTTATGCAGCTATTTCTATATTGCAGCTATCTCTCAGGAGCTAAGCAAAAGAAAATACACTGTCCTACTCCGTGGTTCCTACTTTCCCTGCTTATACTAACACTTATGTTTCACAGTTAAAGACTCCTGTACTTCGACACATATTTTCAAAAGAATAAAGAAAACATAATCCATCCTTTCATTTTTTAGTACTAAGCAATTTCTTTATATATACATATATACATTTATATATATTTAATTCTGGTAGTAAACTTGGGCTTATTGTTCTTTCTGCTTTGATTATTTAAACAAATATTGCACTGAAATTTTCTAACAATGCCAATGCTCCTATAGACAGAGGTCAATGCACAAAGAGGATCCTCTCTGCCCTAGAATTACACCTTCATGACTTGCACCAGCTTCTACTTTGCAACTAAGTTGTTTGTTCTTTATTTTTAATCTTACCTCAAGCATCAGAAGACCTGCAGGTGTCCTGCAGACAGTGGGATGGAAAGCTTCTGCTTGGGGACTTTCACTGTGTATTTTGAATGATGGTCAGATGAGTAAGAGCTTTTCCAGCGTTAAAATAATTTCCGCTGTAAATTTTACACTCCTGACAGGGTGACTACATCCAGGCTGATATGCTGCAAAAATAATAAAAATAACAACTTTCACCATCCAGAAACAGGCAAATATGTATCAACTGAAGCAGCAAATGTCTGTAAGGGTTTTCTTTTCTCTGCTTTTGTAACTCTGGAGCAGGATATCAATATTAGCTGTAAGAGAAAGGCTGCCTGCACACTGCATTTAGATCTTGAACACACAAAGAGGTACGTAGACCAGTGAGACTATAGAAGTCAGAGTTTTGCCAAAACAACCATTTTTTTAACTGGGTCGTATGTCAGAGTTGTCAGCTGGGAAGAACAAGACATTTTTTGTGCACACATTTTAAGTTTGCAAGGGCGGCGATTCTCAAATAATCCCTCAGACAACAATTTTTTTTCTTTTTGTGTCCTCAACCCACTGCTTGCTGCTTCTCTCTCTCAGTCCATGGGCTTCATGATGGCACTGCACAGAGCGGCGCTCTTTGCTGGGACACTGCACTGTGCCACCAGGAAAAGTAGCAGCTCTCCAGCTGCTCCCTACACAGGCTGGGGAAGCAGAGCAGTTCCCTGCAGTGGGGAGCAGGACAGAAGCAGTGCTTTGGGCTGCACTCTGCCTGCATTTCCCTACACAGGCTGGGGAAGCAGAGCAGTTCCCTGCAGTGGGGAGCAGGACAGAAGCAGTGCTTTGGGCTGCACAACGCCTGCATTTCAGCGCTGCGGGAAGGATCCGCACCTGCTCTTCCACTTACACGTCACGTAAAGTAACAGAGCAAACCCGACCCGTTGAATTGGCTGGTGTAGGGGTGACATCACGGCCTCTCAAGCATCTTGTGGAATATTTATCACCAAGTTTTTCTGGCTGGCAGAGTAACCATGGTACGGGCTGAGGTGGCACCTCACTTGATACTTGCACGGACTGTAAACTCACACTGGAGACTTCCTCAGGACAACTGTGTCCTATGCCCAGGAAGCTGGAGATGGAATTAACATTGCAAGCTTAAATCTAAGATAAATCTCATCAGTGGATGCAGAATTATCACTCTCTCTCAGCAGCCAAGGGCCTCCCCCACACAACTCAGTTTGGCACAAGCCCATCCTGCACCTGGTGCTCCACAAGGGACCCTGTGGATGGGCCAGCCTGGCCCTGGGTGAGCCACACCTCACAGAGGCAGGAATTCCTCCTGCCCTGCTCACACAGGGCTTGCAGATACCTCAAAGACTCCTTGAGCAGTATTTAAGCAGCTCGACAATTCCATCTTTAGGGGTTATTACAGTGCAAGTTTTACCTGTAAAAATGCTTGTCCCACACTGGAAAAATATGTAAATAACCCTATTCCATAGCTTTAATAAAATTAAATGTACTTTTGTATTTATATTTAATAAAACAGGTGAAATACTAAATGTAACTGTACCCATGTACAATACACAAACTCACAGCTTTCTATAGCAACACATATGCTGTTGGACTCATCAAACAATTTCTATAGGGGCAGGGTGATTAATTTCAATCCGTACTTCTAAACACGTGTCTCACAGCATTAATGTATATTTTAATTACTGTGCCAAGCAGATGAGCACATAATAGCAGCTATCATTTCAGAACTTTACAGACGTGGTTCACTATTTGAAAAAATCCCTCTTAGATGAACATTTGCTTTGCACAAGCAGCAGACTCTTGATCTTATCGATGTTGCTTTATTTTAAAATCAAATCACAATTTCATGATACTCAGTATTGTTCTTAAAGCCTTGGGTTCTGCAGATATGCAATTACATGACACTTAACAATTTTTAAGACTAAGTATATCTCTAACTGTTGTGTTTTATGCCTAAAACCTGTATCTTAGCAGCTCAAAAACCACTCTGCAAAGAAAATCTACAGTGCTTTAACATCTTCTAGCATTTAAACTATGACATGATTTTCAAACCCAAGCTAATATTTTTCTATATTAATACCTGAAATTAGTAATGCCACACTATTAACCCAGGAATCTGCCATGAAGGCCAAGGCCAGCCAGCAGCATCAGCTCCTGATACTGTTTCCAGCAGATGGTCAGCAAAAACACCCATACCCCTTAAAGGGGCTGGACAAGAGTGATGTGGCTCACAGGGAGCCACTCCGCCTGTCCTGATGCCAGCATCCCATGGGACAGCCTGGGTCAGCCCTAGCCCTGTCCTGAGAGGCTTCTGTGCCACTCCTCAGCCTGCTGAGCGATACTGCAGTGTAGGCAGAATAACAGGGACCCCAACAATGACCATCAGCCCTGTGAGAAGGAGCTAAGGGATCTGAGTAGGCTTTGGTGACAGCCTCTCCACACCCAACAGGAGGCTAGGAGAAGCCAGAGCTAGGTTATTCACAGTGGGGTGTGGTGAGAGAACAAGGGACAACAGACAGAATTTGAAATATGAAAGGTTCAGCTAGAAACAATGGAAAACCTTTCTGCCATGAAGTCAGGCAAGCAATGGAAGGGGCTGCACAGAGAGGCTGTGCAGTCTCCATACTCGGAGGCTTTCATGACCTAACTGAACAAAACCTTGAACCACCTGGTCTCAGCTGGCCAAGCTTCGAACTAGATGCCTCCCAAGGTCCTTCCACTCTGAAGGATGAGCCTAGGACTGCCCTGTGCTGCTGACCATTGCTGCTTAACTGGAATGCTCTCTGGAGCTCATCTCTTCTCAAGAGATTTTATTTGCTCTGTTCATTTCTCAGAGACCCTTACTCTCGACACCCTTCAGGCCCCGGAAAAGTGTCTTATCTGACACCTGTGGGACCTTTTTCCCTCTAAGAGCCAAGAGCTTCAGATAATTGAGCCCCAAAGTATTTCAGCAAATACTCTACAGCTCAAAGGTTGGTTTTGGACTTTATTGTTCTATATAGTGAGTAACAACACACACACAGAGCATTTAGCATGTGCAACAGAGGAGTGAAATACCTGTTCATTTTTTCCTCATCATGACCAAAATCCAATTTAGTTTAGGACACTTTTCCTTTATCTTTTAAAACACACAATTCCATATCTCACCTTGACATATCTTTTCTCACTAAGGTCAAAACCACTGCTGAAAACTGCTTGTGCAAATGTATTTCCATTACTTTCCTCCCGCGTATGTTCTACATTTTCAGTTCCCAAACCATAGTGCAGAGATCAGGAAAAGCCCTATGGCAGCTTCCATGCAGAACAGAAACCCAGAACCCACTGGCAGACTGGCCCATGAAGCAGATTTCCACACATGGACCTGTTTTTATGGCTACTGGAATGCTGAGTATAATATCACCAATACAACCATACACAAGGGAACTAAGAAGCAGTGATGTTGAGCTACCTAGAACCCAAACTATCTGATATTTGAAAATGCTCCTTAGGCTCTTACATGAGGTCCTGGGGACATTTTGGTACACAGACTTTACTGCTCAAGTCTGAAAATAGGACAGAAGGAACTCACTGAAAGAAGTCTTACAAGTAGTTTGAAATACACAGCTATAACAGGTGACCCCAAAGCAACTCACACACACAGTCAGCACAAAACCTACCATACTCTTATTAGAAGACCACCTGCCTAAAACAACTGCTTTAGTTCCTGGAATGCTTCTGCTTAATTTCTTTGTCTTGTCCAGCTGGGCCCTAACTCCATTTTGCCAATGTGTATAACCTCCCCTTAGAAAATACCAAATGGACAAATCAGGTTCCAGCCTCTGGAACCAAGATATTACTGCGCTCCATAAGCTATTAAGGGATTTCAAATTATGGCAAACAAATCCCTCAAGGCTCACTTAGAAAAAAAAAAATATAAAAACACAGGTCTAAGCTTGCCAGACTGTCTGCCTCTCACATTCACAGAAACCCGCCTCAGAAGGAAAAAAAAAAAAAAAAATCTTTATTATGTATGAGGTACAGACCATCTGCGATGGGCTTTGAGAGCCAACTCAAAAGTGGGGGGGAGGAGAGTGTTCCCAACTGCATTCACAGTCAATGAAGAGCTTGAGACTCAGCAGCTGTCTGTGAGCAGGGAAGAGGTGGTGGGTCAGGATGAATGAGGCTGCACAAGACCTGCCAGGGTCAAGGATGGAAAGGCACATTGTTACACACAAACTGTGTGTAGAAGCATATGGAGAACAGCATCAAGAACCAAGAAAACCTTGTGGAGACAGTAAGATCATCCTATAAACTCCTATTCTAGGAGTGCTGCTTCCCTGTCACTACGGTAAAGTAAGGGATGATAATATTTTTATGTGGTTGTAGACCACTGAATGCCTCATGCCATGGGAAGTAAGAATGGCAACAGCAGTAAACTGGTAGCAGCAAAGATTATGGGAAGGCTTTCTTTTTTAGCCTTTCTTTTAGAGAATTATACACATCTTTCCATATCAGTCTTCAAAATTTTCATAATTCTATTGACACCTCTTTTCACTACTCCACTACACATATCTGTATTAGCCATTTACTGTTATGCATACCATACAGCTCAATAATGTTTCATTTCTGAAAAGGAAAAAAATACTTTTTTTTTAATTTTAACTACTGAAACTAGAGTTCTATTTTTTTTGTCCAAAAAACCCAAATCCCATGAGAACATTTTCTACCTAAACCCATGAGAATATTTTCTAACATCTAGCAGATTGCTGTGCCTTTGTGTGTTTGTAGCTCAACAAAAAGGATAGTTCCTTTGGCTGCAAATGAACTGTGACCAGGTTAATATGAGTAAACCCTTACAAGTGACTGTTGCTGATTCTGTCAGGAAGCAAATCTATTTACATCTCTACTCAAGCCAAAATCATCACAAGTATTTGTCCTGTTTCATAAAATTTTGCAGGCTTTTTAAACACTACAAATTAGACCCTGCATTCATTGATATTACAGGCTAAAACTCACTCATGCCTGTGGGGCCAGGCTGTCACCTGGAACATGAGTGTGTGTATGGGCTGATCCTGTAAATACTCACCAGCTGTGGAAGAGGCACTAGTGAATCTTGCCGTCGCACACTGAACTCCCTTTTCCCAGTGGTCTGCTCCACCTGGCTGCTCACACCTCGGGCGAGCTGCAGCAGCTCCGCAGTGAGTGATGCCCTTCCAAGGGCCAGAGCTGGACCTGCGGGTTTGCAATGAGGCAGCTCAGGTGCAGCTTCTGCTGAGGAAGCACTAATCCCCAGGGAAAGGATGGGGTGGGGAGTTTGGGGCAGTAGCGACTCCAAGCAGCTTCCAGGAGCTTTGCCAGAGGTTGTCTGCCAGCCCCCCAGCTCTGCTCCTGCACAGAGCCCGCACACGCCAGGGCCTTTGGCAACATCCGCGCCTGCACAGGAGGCTGAGGCCTGGTGAGAACAGGCACCTTCCAGATGGGCACGAGGACATCGCTTTCACTTTGCTCAAGCACTACAAAGCCCGGGAGAAACAGTGCAGGAGTGCTGGGCTTAAATTTGCTCATTTATTTAAAATAAGGTCAATTTTGCATACCTATGCCAATATCTGTAGAAAATTTACTGGCTCTGCCCCTGCAACTCCACACTGGCCTGCATATCAGAATCATCAATTCAGATGAGCCCTTACTATGAGAATGCCTTTTTACCCACCTATCTAGGAATACGGTTATGCCTAAGCAGGGAATTTTAAGTTGTTTCCCAGACTGTTCCTGAATCCAACTGCAACCTGTTTATTTTGACCTCAGTTCTTAGAAACTGTTGATGCCACGGTAGAAATATGCTGTGTGTTCCAACAGGCAACAAACAGTCCTAATGAGAGCACACTCCATCTGTGCTGCCAGTGCACACAGCCTCAGCCTATAGCTCGGATATGCTGGAGCTGAGCGTGCAGGGACGAGCTCATGCTGCAAGGGACGTCCTGGCACAGCAGAGCTCCCTGAAACAGGCCTCTGGAAGAATCCCGAGGCAGCCAGGGTAGGCACCAGCAGCACTTGAGCTCTCCCCTCCCTGTTCTGAGTTTGCAGAGTACAAGTGCTTACATTTTTTCAAACGTTCCAAAACTACAAAGTAAAGAAAGCTGACTTAAAAACTGGCCAGTGCTCTCAAAAGGTAGGAGTTAAAGCGTGCAGAACATATGGCACTATTTACAGCTGGCTCGCACACTGAATTCAAGAGATTTTTCCATCAGCCTCATACTCTGCAAAAGGTACATTACAGAAAAATGCATGTGGGGATCCTTTAATTTCTCTTGCATCTTCTCTTATAAGATGCAGCTGGGGAGCAACACCCACTGGTATTGGTGGCATGAAACGGCGATCCTTTCCTATTACCGAGGTCTGGTACAAATTACCATGGATTTAGAGGCACTATATAAAAGACAGTGCTGATTTGTTTCTAAATTTGTATCTTGATTAAACTGTCAGGCTATAGCACAAATGCAGAGCTCACCTGACTTTAAAATCCTACAACAATAAATTATCCAAGAAGCATAGTACAATTTGAAAATGCTTATAAATGGATCAATATTATGCTTTGTGTTTAGATTTTACATCTTGGTCATGCCAAATCAAACGGAACAGAAGCAGCACTTTACATTCAAACTGTAAACTCAGTGTGCTCCAAATAAAACTGTAAAGCAGGATTTTAAAAACCACCAAGCTGGCCAACAGAATAACAACTGCATTATTATTTTCAGAATTATTTTAACCACTGTGCTGTGGTAAACAAAAAATCAAATACAAAGGGCCAAAACTCCTGTTCTCAGGATCTTGCATGCAAACTTGCATAGGTCAGATCAGTGTTTTTCAGCATTTATCCCTGCAAATAGGGCAGAATTTGGTCTCATCTGTTAAAGCAAAGTCATGTACTCTGGAATAGCTTCAATGATACTGAATATATTTTAACTATCCAGAATCTCAACATCCAGGATTAGTGCTGCAAACACACATAGGCATTGTGGTCTAATGAAAGAAAAAGTCAACACAAATATGGTGCAGCAAAAGTGAGAGCAGCCATGCAGAACTTCCAAAAAATAGCTTAGGAATTAAACTACTATTATTAAAGCTAGTGTTACTGAACTATGTTAGCGCTTTCACAGTTTATTGAACCATTCTGCATAATGCAAATACTATAAAACAGAATAGATCAGTTTTCCATCATGATTACAAGCCATTGCGGCTCCTAAAGCTTTTGCTTTTTTAACTGATGTCCTTGTATGTTTGAACACAATTTTTCTACTTGCTTTTACAGGGTATCTGTGTAGGAAAAGATCTATTCTAAATTAATTAATCAACACACATCCTTCCAAAGAGGGAATATACGATAAAAGTATTACATAGTGAAGTTCAGGCATATTTTTATACTCTCAAAAGAGGGTAATTGATCCTCCCTTCTCCCCAGTTTCAAATGTGGAACTTGGCTGCTATGGGTTCTTTCCCACACAAATCAAGCCCTAGCTCTTTTGAATTGAAACAATATGGGATGATTATTGTGGGAAATTTTTTACTATTACTGTAATTTAAAACTTTCTGTACCTAATTTTGCATTTTCTATAAATCAAAAACCCATTTCACTTAGGGCTACAATTAAACAGAGGAAATCAAAGACTAACTTCTAAGCAAGTCTTGCTATTAATCATAGGACAAACTAGTAGTACAACTACTTTTACTGCAGTTCCTTTCTGCCTGGGAACTACATTTTCATCTGAAGCTCGAGTTTTTTTTAGAAGAGACTGTGCCACAGATGAGACAAATTAAATAGAGGTACAGCAAATGGGAGAGCACCATGTGCTGTTGAAGATGAGCCTGCCCAGCAGTCCAGCACAGGGCTACTGCAGAGGCAACTACTCAGGGTCTGACCCTGCCATTCCAGAAGCTACCATGCTTCTTCCTTCACCAGGAGCAGCCACGGAGTCACGTCTACTGCTTTACATATCTGAACTGAAATCAGCATCTTTCTCCTTTTAAAAGAAAAATTTACAAAAGCAGTGCGTTTCAACACTGAATTGTATTGAACAAACACACAAAGGCAAAATTAAAATCGGAGTGCAAAATGAAACCGTGTGGAATATGGAAACATAGGTCTTTATTTTTTTCAAATTGGAAATCAGATGATGTATTTTTATTTTCTAAAAATAAAAAAAATGCATATTGATCGCTAGACAAAATAAAACATGAATTCTCAAATCAACAGAAACATGTTTCACCCAGCTGTCTTTATTTTTTTTTCTCTGTCTCTGTTTCTCAAAGAAAAATTTTGATGTCATTTCTTTTTTCTTTTTTTCATATATTTTAGGAGAGGTTTAATGTCTCATGATGTTAGTCTTTGCAAAACTCCTACAAAGGTACAATCATACAAGTCATCACATTATTTACAGCAGTATATCTACAATAAGAATAAGTGATACTAGTAACTTATTCATAAAATATATGCTCAAAAGAAAAATTGGCTTCCAGTTAAATAGTCCGCAATGTGTATATTTCATGCTAAATTTTACCAATTGCAAAATAAAATTCAAATATATCTTGTAAAAAAATTCCACTTTTTAAAATCAGACACAAAGAAAACAGCTGTGAGGAGTTTGAGGAGTTATTGGAAAGGCTTCTTACACAAACAAAACAAAACCTTCCCAACACTGACTTATGACTCTAATACTGTGATTCAACAGAACATGAATGGAAACAGTTTCACCTCTGAGCAGAACTAGATTAAGTAAATAACTTACCGAGGCTATAGATTAAAACATTGTTTTACCATTGATTTTCTTCCTAACTAAGATCTCTCACGTACTTGCAACTCTTATTATCTCTGACAATGAACCCCTGCAGCAATGGACACATCTGTTTCTCAAAAAGTGCACTAAAACCATGTCAGTGGCTGCGGCACCAGGAGCTCCCAGGCCTTTGCTTCAGGCTGCTGAAACCTGCTCATCCCTTTGAGCACAACTTTCACTGAGGACAACAGGGAGCTGCTTCTGCCTTCCTCTGATCTGCCTATCAGTCAAAGGCAGGCACCCACCACACAGGAGGTGCACAAGCAAAACAGTGCCTGCAAACACAGCTTTGCCTACCAGGAATGTTGGAAAGACTGGATGTCAATTTACCTAAAGAGTGAAGAAAGAAAGAGTGGGGAAAACCCAAAAAATCAAACATAGAAGTTTGGAAGTCTTGTGCAAAGAGCATGAAAAAAGCTGGGAGCACTCACTTCATGTAGATATCTAAAAACCCTGCCCAACTTCACAGTCCAGACTGGAACATCTACACCTTCTCTTTTTCTGTTTAGGTTTATCACATTAATTTCTCCCATTTGATCTCAACTGATATGGCAAACAAAGGAGGGGAGTTGCCTGCCCTGGCCAGCTTACACACCCCTGGTGCTCAGGACATCCATATGCAGCTGGGCCTGGAAGTGGAAATGAGAGTCCAGGACACTAACAAAAGCACTCCTGAGCCAGCTGGAGACACCAAAATAAACACTAGCACCACAACTTAGGGGCCCAGCAGCACTCACCCAAAGATTTTCAGAGCCATTAATAATCAGACTATAAAGCTGCCAAACTGGGCAGAGGAATACTAGGAAACATTTCAGAGAAGTCTGGCTGCAGGACTCCTGTATTCCTACCTTTGGTTCAAAGCACTGGTTTGCCAGTCAGCACCAAGCAGCTGTGGATGAGGGGAGAGGGGATGTGGTGGAGAGGCAGAGAGGACATGGAAAGAGGACACAGAGAGTCCCAGTCTGGGACTAGATGTGGGTGCACAGGTCAGTCCTATCTATAAGCACCTGCAGGACTTGGTTTTCACAGGCACATTTATTAAAAATGCAAGGGAAAACTAAACCCAAACAGCTTGTCCAGTGTGTCTGAAACACCCTGGCCTGCTGGAGCTGTCCACACGGTGGAACCAGCGTGGCTCTGTGCACTCAGCTGCTCCTCGCTGAGCACCCTGTGTGTCTCTGGGGTACTCCAGGGTGGCCACGCTCTTGGGGAATGGACACCGGACACAGAGTGACCTGGACATCTGCTGCTCCAGCCAGTGCCACAGTGCCAGTGTGGACAAATCTGCCTCCTGGCTCCCAGAAGCCAAGCTCCTAGTGCAAACAGAGGAGAGGCTGCTGCTGCAAAAAGAAAGAAATCCTAAATTCAATTATATTTAGGCAAGCACTAGGATAAAAAGAATAGAATTGTCAGAGAGAAAAAAAAAATCCAGCAAACAAAACATGTAAAATATGCTTATGTCTTTATTTTTTAAAGTTGCCTCCCAGGTTTCTGTTCTGCATTCATAAAATGTTATGATTTGTAAGTTCTAGTTTTCATGGTCATAATTTAGTATTCTGTAAAGGTTTGGGGGGATTGGGGTTTTATTTTAATTTTTTATGTGATGATCCATCTTACTTCCCCATATAATCTTAAAATGTCATCAATATACCAGATTTTAATTACTTGCACAGCAGAATCCTAAACTGGAAGGATAAGAGACCAGGCAATTTCACAGCATCCTTCTCCCAAGCTGTTCAGATCTGACCTGGACTTTGACTTCAGGTATATTGATGCAGATGCTGAGTGGGTTAGTCTCTCCTATTATTTATCAATGCATAAAACAGAGTGATTAATTTACAAGACAGTGGTGATGAAAGAAACCTCATGGCAAGCAATACATAACCTTTCCACTTTGGTAAGGAATACCAGTGAATTTTGGGAGGCAAGGCCTCCCAAAGCTATGAGCAAAAGCCTCCATTCAAAGGCAGTCAAGGCCTAGAAGAGCAGCTACACCCCAGATGTAGACTATGAGATGCCCCTTGTGCAAGGGCAGCACTGGACCCCTCAAATTCTGCAGGCTCTGCATCCTGAGCAACTCTCCCTTCCCAGATCAGTGTTCCGTGCTGTGCGTTGGCTGTACGTGGTTTATTCAGACATCAGCTGTTTCTCACACGAAAAATCTCATGGGCAACACCAGATTTATCTCCAACTTACAAGGGGAGGTGCTGAGGCACAGAAAGAGGAGGAAACTTGAAGAGGCTCTTACTCTTACACCCAAGGCTGAGTGAAAAAGAATCTCCCAACTTCTCTCTCACTTTTCCAAACAACGGCATCACAATTCCCATTTCATCAAGGCCTAAGTTCTGGGCAATAGCATGTCTAGATGCATATTTTACAAATTAAAGGATACTATAAGAAAAGATAGAAGCATGACTAAGTAAAATCTATGATCAAAATAATTCTGCAGCCCCAGAAGTGTTAATTACTCTTCATACCCATTATTTCTTCCGGTGGCTTCTACAGTAGTAGCTCATGGAACACGACAGATGGAAAAAAGCTGGGGGCTATCTGAAGTGATTTGTGTGGGGCTTAAACTTTATGCAGGCCTTGAACTAGCCAGCAGCACGAAGCTGAAATTCACTCTGTGAAGACTGGCTTTATTTTTTTTTAATTGCCATTAGAAGCAATACCCACCCGACAGGTACTGGTCACCTGTGGAAACTTTTTGTCCTGAGTGCTCTACAGAAATGCTCATACAGAGCCAGAACAGAGGCTGCAAGCACGCTGGTAAAGTGGTTTTTCAGCTTGATCTCCTGGTGTTTATTGAATGGTAAGATTTTTCTATTTGTTCTTCCACTACTTGCAACCTTAAAACTAATAGACATAGTAAAGGTGTAGGCCTAGTTTTTCAGAGATTAATGTTCACGAGAGCTTGTTAGCACTTCCTGATGAACCTTCAATTGCTCTGCCATTTAATGTTTTAGGTTACACTGTATCTCAGGAGGAACATACTGAACAAGAAAAGTTACAAAATTCAGGAACTGGATACAGATGCACTCACCCCCCCTTTTCCAGGTGAAATCCAACCCATCACCAGGCCTGTGTGGACTCTTCAGCGTATTCAGCTCAGCAGGTATCAAAAAGCTTGCAGCAATTATTTCAACAATAATGGAATTTTTGTGCTTCTGTGTCCAGCCCAGAACCTTATATGGGTGCAAACCAGCCATATCCAGCTGACACTGTGAAGAAATCTATTTTGGGAAGAAAATTATGCTCATACTTTAAGTTCCTTCCAACTTGATAAAACTGATTGCAAGACATGGCCTGCAGTGTCCTGGACCAAAGGGACCTGCACAGCAAGGACACACATACGTGTATGGCACTTTCCACAAACATGAAGGTCTCCTTAGAAAATTACACTTATTCTGTATTCACTGACTTCCACTCTGGCCTGCTCCTTACAACAGTTACAACCACCTTCCAGCTGGCTTTCCTGTCCCAAATCAGCCTGCTCCTTGAAACTCCAGGCCACCTTGTTCCCAGCTGGCTGCACCTGCAGCCATGTGCTATTCCTTAATAGATTTTAATTAATTAATTAGATAGAAATCCTTTATCTTTTCTTAAGCAACACTGCTGAGCTTTGATTCCTGAGAGCATTTTGGGGAAAACAAAATGCAAGCACCAGATAGATACCATTTTTATGCTGTTAAATACCACCCCCGAAAACATTTTGTGTTATAGAGAAGTGATCACTACTCTAAGTAAAGTGCTAAATAGCATCTTAAATGTTTACATGTGAATATTGGACATGCAGCTTCACTTTTATTTACACCAAACAGGTGCACACTCATACAAAAAATACTCAGATCTCATACATGAGACATATACACAGTAACGTAGGTTATACTTTAAATGAAATAATTTTATAGAGACATTCAAAGGTACCAATAAGACAGTAGAAATAATTGTTTTAGTATAATTTAAAATGTAAATGTCATGTAATATGTAATTTAAATGTAAATCTGTGCCTTAAACCTTCAATCCATCAATGTAAATCTCCATTTAAGAAACAAAATTTCCATGTGATCATGTTAATTCCTCCTTCTATAATAATTATAGAATGAGAAATGTATAACCTTCAATTAAAAACTGGTAACTAGCTATCTTCATAATGGATCGAGTTGAAAAACTGGTTTTATAAAATGGTTACTACTAAAAATAAATTTTTAAATGTTAATTATTTATTCACATAATAACTAAGCAATCAAAGAACTCCTATATGTCACACTGCATTAAAACCAAAACTAAACCTCATGATGAACCCCTGCAGCAAAATTGTATATGTCCTTTGGGCCTGTAACAGAGTTTCCATCCATTTTGGGATGTGATCAATTCCTCCCATGCACCTTGCAATTCATGAATGTGTGCTGGATTAGGAAGAATACTGATGCCCTGTCCCTTAAAGCCAGATTCTGACACTCCTTGGGTTAAACTGGGTAAAGTAAGAAGGTACAAAAGCTCACTGCCCAAGTCTGAAGGTTGTGCATTCTTTAAATGCACTTTAAGAGTCATTCGAGTTCAGGCTTCCTGCATCAGGTTTTTAAATTAATGTTAGTTGGGTTTGAGAGGACAATCCAAAACCCTCTGATATCTGTGGGAGACTTTCCACTGACTCAGGACTGGATATACTATTTTGTTTCCTATAGACAAATTAGACAATACATCTTATCTGCCAAAGGTAACAAAACTATCATGAGAACTCTCCTTTCTTAAAAAAAAAAAAAAAAGAAAAGAAAAAAAGTCTGCAACCAGAGAGAAAAATAAATATATGCATAAAAAAATAAGAAAATAAAGAATGATTTATCAAAGAGGAAAATCTTTTGAAAATGATACTTGCTGTATATACAAATGTAGAAGTAAATATACCAGAGCTTTTTGTGTTTGGGTGGCAAAACAAATACAGCGATCAAAATCTCTTGGATGCAACAAAACAGCCTTCCTTGCCTTTTGCAGGCTGCTTTCCAATAGAAAGCAAGAGCAGCTCTGAAAAGATTGCCAATGCATTTAGAAGTCCATGTCAAAGCTTCGTGTTCACCAACACAGAACTGCCTGAACTGAAACAACTGTCCATCTGAGACACTGTCAATATTTGTAGCTGCTTTATGGTTATTACACCCTGCAGATGAAAATGCAAATGAACTCTCGCACAGAACAGCCCTTCCTCGATCACCTATGCTACTGCGATTCCATGAGACCAGTTACTGTGAGCAGTGCTTCAGAAATAATAACGTAACTCGTGCGAAAAAAACAGCATTTGGTGATCACTTTTACAGGCCCCTTAAAACTGACTCCTCTTTCTGAGGAATTAACTTCAGTGTAAAACACCTTGGCCTAGCAGGGCTGTGAAAAACAAAAATGCTCTGCTCTCACATATTTCTCTAAGCTATTCAGTTCAGTGGTCTGTCCCCCCAACATTAATATAGACTTGATGGTGCTGCTCCTTGTCTTCTAGCTCCTGTTTGCAGGGTACTTTTCTACTTTTGAAATTATGTAAAATGAGGAAAAAAAATCAGAAAAATAAAGAAAACAAGACCAGTCTAAATAGTACTATTATTTTTTCTAATTTGGCACTCCAAAAATATTTGCCTCTGTACTTATAAAACCATGTGAACTCTTTTATTATTGAAATTGTAGCTGGCCTCTCCTCTGGAAATGTCTGCTTACATTGACAAAAGAACTTCAGGAGCTGAATGAATGCCACAGCAAACATATCTGTGTGAAGGTATCTGAATAAATGGGCAACATGCTAAGTGTCCTTCAGATTTAAAGTATGGCAAAATATCAGTCAGCAATTCAAATGCAATCAATCAAGGGCTTTAGAAAATGATGACTTAATTAATATTTTATAAAGGTATATTGGTTATTATAATAGTAAATTCATTTTTCCTTAGCCCCCCTTCCCTCCCCTTTGCAAAATGTTCAATCGGTATGCAAAGCAATTTACTTTTCTATTTGTGCTTTAACAAGTTTGAAAAGAGCAAATCACTTTGAAACTCCACACAGATTGGACAGGAGCTAAATGTTTTCCTTGGCAGATAACAGGATACGACGGTTGAGGTTAATTTAAATTTACGTGTGTAAAAATAAATAGGCAGTACATTGCCATCTCAAATCTATAGACTCCTTCCAAAAAGGCTGCCCTAATTTAAATAAAAAATGCATAAGGTAATGCATCAGCTACATACCAAATATTGACCCAACATTCCCTCTTTTTTATTCACAGAACACTCGTTTGGAGCACCAGAGAGATAAAGCTCTTTGGAGCACCACTCCACCCCGTTTTATTTTTTTTTAAAGCAAAACAACAAAACGTGATTCATGCTTAGATGTGTATTTTGGAGCATCGTGCCTAGACAATTTTTATATGAGTTTTGAAAAGTTTTGTGGAAGACCCTGAAAACCAGTCAGATCTTTATTTGAAACTATTATGTATATAGTCTTAATCCAAATCCCATTTAAAGTCAGTGAAAAAAACCCTGTCGCCTTCAGAGGCCTTTGGATCAGATCCTTTGTTTCCAGAGGTACAGAACAGCAAATTTCAAACGTATGCCAGAACGAGGAGTATACAACTACTAAATAAATGGTAATACTAATCTGTGGAAAAAGACAGTTTTTATAAAGGGTAACTCAAAATTATGAGATCTCATATTTGATAGTATATATTTTTTTAAAGACAGGTTGCAAAGGGCCTAATCCTGAGCATTTTATTCCTACATATCCCTCTACAAAGGAAGGTGTCTTGAACAGAATTATGTTCTATTTTGGAGATCATAAGTCAAATTTAAATAGAACCCTTCTAGAACTGGAGATTTAAAATATCCTCTGTGAGTGCAGAGGAATACCTGTGGACAGATTTCTGCACCATTTCTAAGAGAATCACAGGCTGGTTTGTTCTCTAGTGAGAAGTTACCAGCCAGAATTATTAGTGATTCCACAAATGTGCACACAGACTATGTTAGTGAATATCTGGTGGAGGGGGAATGCTCCAAAGCCCATCAAACTCAGCTCAACAGAATTCAATGTATTGTGGCTCAGGTGTGGAGTCAGATGCATAAACAAGTACAGATCTGCACAGCCCAGTACAGTTTACAGCAGATAAACTCAGGACTTGCAGAAGTGCGTGTGCACTTCCAAACACCTACCCGTCCATTTTCTGTCTACTGGGATCGCTGCTGGGGAACGTCTATTGTGCTGGCTACAGGGATTCCAACTTTTTGTCTTCTGGCTGCAAACGTGAGTCTGGCTGCACGCACATTTATTCAAAATGAACACTTATCTCTGCGACAATCAAACGCGCTGGGTGAGCACACACTGCACGAACACGCACGCAGCTATGAAGGAACATGCTCCACAGTGTGTCTTAAATTTGAGAAACAAAACACATGCAATCATATTTTTAAATTATTTTTTCCCCCTTCTCGGACAGGTACAGGCGCCACAAACCAGCATTAGAACTGTGGCAGCGTGGCTTTGTTGTGCAGACCTGCACAAGCACCACCACTGCAGGGGGAGGAGGGAGGGCTGATTACCGGCACCTGCTTCAAGCTGCGAGGGACTGATGCAGTTAGCAGGAAAAATGCCTAATTAGAGCGCATTTCCATTTTCCTGAGGGAAAGTGTCACGATCACGGGCCTGCCCCTGCCCTGAGCACCCATGTGCATGGCAGACTCTGAGCACCAAGGCCCTGCCAAGGTTTATGGAACATGTGGCACACGGATGAAGGCTGAGTGCAGCACAGAACCCATTCTGCTCACAGGGGAGCTGATGAAGCACTGAGTGGATGAGAATTACATCCCCCCCAACCAAAAAAAAAATCAGTTTTTTTCCCCCCCCCCCCGAAGAAAACTGGATGAAAAAAGGCATTCCTTCCACTCCTTTTATTTCTCCTTAGCTGCTAGCGAAGGTTTATGAATACTTGGCATATACTATGAGAAGACAGTGCTGTACCCATAGAGCCACACAAAACACAATCCAGCCTCACAGTCCCACTCATCTTACATATTCAACAAAGACGAGAACCCCGGACTGCACTCACATCTTGAAGAGCTAACTCCCGCTCCATTCTCTTTCCCGTTCTCCTCTCCACCTCCTCCTCCCCTTTTCCCTCTCCTTTACCCACAATAAAATCTCCCTTACCCTGATCCAAACCTGGTAACAGTCATCCGGACGAAATGACAATTAATTTTAAAAAGTTTAGCCAGATGGCCCACTTGCAATCTCTGGCAGTAAGGATCCCATGGTAGCCCGCCTGCCTGCAGATCCTGCTCCCGTGGGATCACTGCTGTGCCGTGCACGGAGCACGACTCTGCCCAGCACTCCGCACCCCTCTCAGGCCTAGAACACATGGACCTTACCCTTGTGTTCCCCTCGTTCTCCACACAAGTAGGTAAAAGCCAGATTTTCAGCCAAGATAGGTGGGAGGTTAACAGGAGACAAGTTCATTTATCAGCAACTCCTTAATTTTTTTTTCGGAGGACAAAATTGCATTTCGAGGATTGAGATGAGGGAGAAACACTCATTTTGCCCTCAACTTGCACTATCATAGATAATTTTAATTCTGTTTCACTCAATTATTACCTGAAAATATGAAAAACTTAATAATTATTATCTGAAAATATGCCAAACTTCATCCTAGCAGCTATAAAATAAATCTTTTAATTAAGCAAAGTATTGTCTATGCTTTTCATTTTTCATTACATGCACCGAACATTTTGTACGAGAATCTTGGCACTCCAACACAAAACACTTTCAAAATGTAAATGCTCCAGCTCACATGCATAATTTCTGAAGACATTCATCTGAGGGGCTGAATAGTTCTATCAGCAATTATATTTCCAAGTTACAGACTAAAAATAATTTTAAATTTAAACCCCGGAAATTGCCAATCTAATGAACAGATTTTAATCCCTCTTCAATTAACATGCACGTGGTCTTTATATACTACTATGTTCAGCATACTTATAGAAGCCCTCACTGTGAAATAAACCAAGCAATTCTGCTTCTTTTACTTGCAGAGCTAATTTCTAGCAAGCCTCCACAAAATAATGAACTAATATCTGAGAAACAATTTTATATTCCTTTAAGCTAGTCCTCATCAACAAAACAGCCCCCAAGTATTACAACCTAAGGATAAAAAAAAAATCTTTAGATAAATAGCATCATTAGGAGCAATATTGCCAAGTACTCTGAAATTTCTCAGTGAGAAGTGTTCAGCAGTTTGTGAACCCTCAACTAATATTTTATTTGCATTGTACCGTGTAGCTGCTACAGGCCTCTAGAAACTACTTTGAAGAAATTAATTTTAGCTATCACCAAGCCATATGCTCCTAAATTCCTTTCTTAATCTACAGTTCACCAAAACATTCTCTAGTTACTTTGAGCATGGGCAGCCAATAAATACTGTTTTACTACTTACAGTTATGAGTTGTATTTCAGTTTATGTTGCCATAAACACTTCTAACGCAATGCCAATACGAAGATAGTTTTGATACAATGCTGTTAATGGCCTGAATTGAAAATTATTTTTGTGTGAGTCACTAGGTATTTTCAAATTATTTTGGGTTTTTTTTTGGGGGGGGGTATTTAGTTGGTTTTTTTTTGTTTGTTTTTTGGAGAGAAAACCACTGAAATTATTTGTATTTGGTCTGTTATTTACTTTAAATCTTAGACATAAATAAAATTAATGGGAAAATATTAAAATATTTTACACAAGCCTCCCATTTTTTCCAGTGTGCAGAAAAAGCATTTTGGTTTAGAAGTACATATGAAAGGACTACTTTCCTCATAAAGTGGCCTAAAATATATTTATTTTCAGATACTTTAATTTCCACATAGATTAGTCTGTATAAAGAATTGAAAATACCTATTACTGTAAGTCTGGCAATTTCACAGTAGTAATAAATCCCAAGCATTTAACTATCTATCAAATTGCACCTAACTCAGTATATCTCTATCCACATGCTACTTTGGTCTATAAATGGCATTACTCTAATATTTAAGTATTCTACTTACAATAAATTCCTTCATTAACACCCGAAGAGAAAGAGAGTGGGAGTGTGCATGAGCATGTGCCAGGTCTCATACGTAAAAGATAAAAAGAAAATACACTTTTGGCACTTATGGGCCTTCAAAGGCCTTGAAAAACAATATTTTAAAAATATATTATAAAAATGGTAGTTAGAAACTAATCCTGAACAATTTCAGGTATCAAAAAATTTAAACATGAATGATGAAAATATTTACGTTCAAATTCACGTTGCTAAGAAAACCAGGAAATGTCACTGCAATGAGATACAATCACTGAAGAGCATCAGATAGTTACCTGCAAAGCTAGGAGTTGAGCAATGCCACCAGGTCCCTTCTCTCGTATGTGTCCCTTCAAATAAACCCCATGCACTGCCTGGTGGCTACGTTACAGCTGCTCTGCACAGGGATGCTTAATAATGCTTCACACAGACTGAAATATTAAATGTAAAAAACTTGCACCGCCCAACTTTGTTTCTTCTCTTAAGCTCCCTTCTATTTTTATTTTTCAGAAGGGAAGGGGGAAGCGCCATTCAGGAAAGCAGTTATATTGTGCTCAATGAAGGCAGGACTGGCACAAGTCCTAGAACATTTGCATTCAGAAATAAAAGCTGTGATCGACCTTTGTCTGCTAAGAAAATGAAGCTTGCTGGTTTTAAACAGGCTAGCGAAGGGAGGGGCAGACTCGATAGAGAGGGAGAAGAGAACGTAAAAAACAGCATCAATAGCAAATATTAGTCTATCACATCCTTAATAGCCAGCAAAGCGATCCTCCCGAATGAGCCTGGACCTCGCCGGGCTGATAACGCACTCCTGGTTAATCATAGATTATCAGGCAGACGCGAGCCAATGTGCCGATCCCCACGTAGTTCCCGAAACTTGATTTTCCCACTTGGCATCCCCTGCGCTCCGGCGGGAGCAGCTTACCCTGGCAGGGCGGGACGGCGGCCCGCGAGCCGCCGATGGATGCGGCGCTGGGTGTTCCCCTCGCAGCTCCGCAGTCCCCAGGAAGGCGGGCGGGAGGCTCCAGGCGAGGCGGCGCATCTGCGCGGCCGGGCAGGCCCGGGAGGCGGCCTCGCCCCGCGCCCCGCACCGGCCCCGCCGGCAACAATGGGCGGCTGCGAGGGGTGGCAGGGACGGCGGCGAAGGGAAGGGAGCAGAGCAGGCAGAAAGGAAGGGAGAAGAGAGGGGAGGGAGGGAGCGAGGGAGGGAGCGAGGGGGGAGAGACGGAGGGAAAGAGGAGAGGAGGGGAAAAAAGAGAAGCGTGTTAAGCTTGTCTGGTAGTTAACAAGTCCTGAATGAAGAATGTTAGCAAACAGACAAACAGCATGTCTGATGCATGCTAATAGTCCTGGCTTCACCACTGACAATATGAATAATTCAGTAGAAAGGAGGGAAAAGAAGAAGGGGGGGGGGGCGAGAAAAAAAAGGAAAAGGAAAAAAAAAAGCATCCTCTCTTCACGCTCCCAAGCGTCTGCAGAGGAGACAGGAATAAAAAGTGTGCCGCAACTTTCTCCTTCCCACCCATCGCACAGAAAATATTCAGCAAAAAGGCCGGTCGGGCACCAGCCCTTTCGCCAGCCCAGCCTCTCGGAGATTTTCGATTCCTATTTTTGTTGCCTATTAATTTCCACCCCCCCCCCCCAACCGCCTCCCTCTTTACCGCCTATTTTACTTCTTTTGTCTGGGAGCTGGCACCTGTCCCAGAGACGGCATTTTACTGCACATCCCCTTTTCCCTCCTCAGCAGAGAAAAGGAGGGGGGGGGAGGGGGGAAGGTCTGTAAGAACGAAACAACCTGTGCACCCCCTGCCCTCTCAGACATCCCCCCCATATTTCCTTTTCAGCCACGGTCCAATTACAAGGGGTTTGGAGGGATATCACACGCCCTATTTCACATGGTGCAGATACCTACAGCCATTAAAAATATATTTCTACGAAAGAGAAAGAGAAAGGCCGAGAAAGCAAGCTCGTTCCCTGAGCAGCAATGTGCACTGGGACTCCGGGGAGGAAAATCACCAGCAAAAGCCCTCATCCTCAGAGCACACAAACCTGCAAAGCCCGAGTCATTGCTCAGGCAAAGGAATCCATTTCCTTAACAGAGGGGAAAGGGAGTGAGGGAAAGGGATGAGCAGACGGGCGAGCCCTCGGCGCTTCGCCCTCTGCATTGGGATGTACAGCGCAGGAGAGGCGAGAACCAGCCCCGCTCGGGAACGCTGGGAGAGGAGAGGAGGGCTCAGGCAAGCAGAAGGAAAAGAAGATCCTATTTGCAGCATTTTTAAAAGTTCTGCTCTGGCAAAGGCCGTCTGAAGGGGAGGCCCTTGCAGCAAGAATGCGAGCAGCAGCCGCCTTTCCAGAGTCCAGCCTCCTTCTTGTGAGCGACTGGAGCAGTCTGGCGGAGGAGGAGGAGGAGGAGGACGACGTGAGCCAGCGAAACGCAGCGGGCTGGAGCTGATGATGAAAGCGGCACGGCCCTGCGCGGACAGGCTCCTTTCCATCCCCCGCAGCCATGGGCACACGGACACGCACCGAGCCCGGCTCTGCTGCGACCCCCGCCGGGTACCCCCGCGGGCCGGGGGCTGCGATGGGGACGGCGCCGCCGGGAGGGGACCCGGCAGAGAGGCAGCGATGGGAGGAAAGGCGCTGCGCTGGAATGTAAATGCACCCACGCTATGGCAATATGCTTGACAGGGCAGTGCGGCTAATGAAGCTTTTAACTGGGGGAGGTGGGGGTGTGTGTGGGGGGGGGTGGTTTCTACGGAAATATCTCCCGGGATTAAACGGAGAGAAGAGGCTCCTCTCTGCAGTCACACACCTACACCGCTCTGCGTAACACAGCAGTCCGCAAAGACCACGATCTACAGCACACACACACAAAACCAACCCCAACCTACCGAGCTGAAAATGGCTATTTGAAAAAGTAAATACTGTATGTGACAGAAAAACTTTGCGATTTTGTTTTCTCATGCCCTTACTTCCAAACCAGCTGCACAGCCAAGCTCAGGCTGCTTGGCCCTTATAACTCTCTTGGCACCGAGTCAAAAGCTGATAAGCATTTGGGCGAGACAGCTCAACTGCTGTGCTGGAAGAAAAACAGCTGCCATGATTGCTGTTTGATTGAGAGCGCTCGCACACACTCACAAAAAACATACCAGGCTGCAAAGACGGGCCACAAATGCCTGAGGATTCAGCTTCAGAAGATCAACATACATTTCCTTAAAAAAAAAAAAAAAAAAAAAAAAAAAAAAAAAAAAAAATAATTATATAGTTTTGCCTCCAAACACCCTCCCCTTCTTTAAAGAAAACGTGCTGCGTCGACTTGCTTTTCTTCTCCCCATCCCCCCTCCATAACCTCAAGCAAACTCAAGGAATTGTGCCAAAAGTCCCGTTGCTAGTTACCAAGTGCATTTTTTTAAACGTCCCTTTGATACTTCTTTCCCTCCTGCTTGCCATGGAATATGCAAGTAAGATAATCTTTCAATTACTTACAAGAAGTAATTAAAAAAGAACTTCTAGCTCAGCGTTCCTTTCCCTCTTTCTTTCTTAAGGGGCAAGAGGAGGGAAGCGAGGGGGAGAAGGATGTTTTTTCTCTTTGCCGAGTCCAACATTTGGCTTTTTCCATTTGTGGCAGATCACTGTAACGCTATTGTAAAACAACTTCCTGCCCCTTTTGGCTCACGTTCCAGAAGCTGCTAGGCTAAGTTCATAGCACAAACTTTTTTCCCCCTTGCCGAAGAAGATAGACAAAAAAAATTTCCTGCAAATTATTTTCCCCCTTTTCTGGCTCATGGACTCACAAGGTGAATTTATTGCCGCTCTTTAAGAATATTACACGAGAGATGTCGGTATCCCAGCTGGATAATTCATAAGATGAAAAGGTGGGGTCATTATAAATATATGTCTGTGTGTGTCTGTGTGTGCCTGCATTTTAATTCTGTCATTTTGAATTCTAAGCCTCAGTACCATCAGGTGGATAATGAGCTAAGCTGCTTCATCTGCCGTACTAATTTGTATATCTATCATAGCACAGATCATTGGCTCAGTACATACAGCCTCCTACTTTCCAATTGCTTTTGTGCTCTAAGGTGACCTGCACCTCTCTCGTCTCCCTCCTCTCCACTAAATGCTCAGCCTCATGAAAATACCCACTGGAAGCTCCTAAACCCTCCCTGCTAGAAACGGGAGACGTTGCAGTCTCTCTGCTATAAGCCAAAAAGGAAAACTAAGGCCTCCACAAGTTGCTCTCTCACGGTCTCTCCCTCCCTCCCTCCCTCTCCCTCTGTTTCTCTCATAGCAACAGCATTTCTTGGTGCGCCTGCTTTGGCATACATCAGCATTTCCACCGTCCAAGTGTCCTTTTGCGTCACATCTCGCCATTTCATTCAGCCAATGAAATCTCCTTCTTGCAATAAAAATATATAGACTTTTTCTGTTATTGGTATATTCAAAAATTTTTTTCATGTGCTTTCCTAACAAAAAACGTTGTCAAGCATTTGATTTGCCCTGCACTGGGGGGGGGGGGGGGTGTGAGGTGGGGGGGGAGGGTGGAGAGGGGGAGGAGACTGTACAAGATTCAACCTTGAAGAATCTTCTGTGTGGAAAATATGTTACTGTAAGAAAAAAGGGATTACACAATTACTGAAAGAAAGTCATTGTTGTCCCTCTCACTTACTATTAATTTTGCTTATGGTATCATTGCTTTCCTGATGTACTTTTAAAGCAGCTAGGCAGCTTCAACTGATTGGAAAAGTCAATACCATGTGTGTCGAAGTTTGTAAAATATTCTTCAGGAAAAAGAATCTACTAATTGATATTTTATTCCATTAAATATTGATCATGAGGTGATAGAAAAAAACTGCAATGTAAAAAGAAAACCCACGGACATACGCCTCTATCCCATCCAAAGCGGCTGCTCTCCAACGCACTATCCTGCAAAATGGAGCGGAGGGTTTCACAGTCGGAGGCTCTTTCCAAGATTCATTTCCTCCTCCCATAACCACACCAAGTGCAGCATTTCAGTGCCCAGCTGTGGTAAAGATGGTGACAAAGGCTCTGTTCCACGCCCCAGGTATCCCGGCTCACGAGGCAGCCGCAGAGCTGCACGCCCTGTGCCTGGCACGGCCAGCCCTGCCCGGGCTGGAGCAGCAGCCTGGCCGTGGAGCGCAGCTCCGGCCCCAGGCCTGGCAGCCAGTGAGTCCTGCTCTCCAAGTGCTCAGTCTCAGCCAAGTCCAGAGGGCACGGGGTGGCACATGTGGCTTTCTCCGAGCTCCAACGACTCCTGCCATGGCAAATTTAGGGAACCTCTGTTACCCATTTCGATCCAGCCTCAGATCTCCAGAAAATGCTCAACCACCAGCATTCTGAGGAGAATACATATTTCTTCTGTAAGCAAAATACATGTTTTACGGTTTTCCCTTACCAACTTTTTTTTTTTTTTTTAATGGTGTGAAACCACAAAATGTTTCTAATATTTATTTTTAGGGAACTATAGTAAAAGCATACTAGAGATTATCAGGACACAGTTGACAGGATATTTAAACAGTAACTTTCCCACAAATATTTATTTCGGTAAAATGACACCTAGCGATTCTGACCTTTTCTAATAACTGGTCTCTATTGCATATAGAGTGTGGATGCAGAGGATGTGCATAAATTCTGGGTGGTTAAAAAGTAAAAGCAAGCAAAATTCCTGGATAACAGCCTTAGCAGCAAATAGCCATCACATCCAGCTAAAACTATTATAATTTTTGTTTTAAAATAACGGCATGACATTTCTGATAGTATTTATTTTAACAGAACATCCACAGATGAGAATGTTAACCCTGCACAGAAAAAAGAAATTACACGTGACAGTGCAGTCAACAACTTTTAATGCCAATGAAATATAAAAGACAGACCTATTTTTTAGGGAAGGATCAGACTTACAGAGACAAATTGCTTAGTTCAGAGTGTTTTACTTGTATTTAATCAGCTTTCTGAATGACGTTCCCCCTTGTTTCTCAGATATGAGTTTTAGCTCCCTATTTATTTTTCTACTTTCCATATAAAACATAGGTCCTCCTGTTCTTTCTTTACTCTTCATACCTACCCTTTTCTTTCTCATTTTTTGTTAATGTGAAAACAGCTGAGGTTCATCCCTTCTTTTGCCTGCTCCTAATGGGGATAATTTGTGGTGCATTTGGAGGGTTAAAAGTGCCTCGCCTTTACACAATTATGGTTCATATTCATCCACCCAAACCTACCCTTTCTCAAGGAGACATATAAATGCATTCTGTCTGTCACCACAGTTGTGAAGTAAGGTTGAAAGTTGTCTAACTTTAGGTTACCGCAGAACTAAAAAATTAGGGATTCAGGAAACAGGAAAACAATTACCTCAAGTCCAACTTGTAAGCTTATTTAACAGAAATGGAATTCCAAACGGGGAGGTGGAAGAATTGTTTTAAGATTCATCAACCCTGAATAAATTCAAATTATGCAAATAGTAGTAAGCCAGTATTTTCACACCACAGATTATACTATTACAGAATTTTATATCTCTTTTCATTTATCTCAAGTTCTGTCTATTGGAAACTCATTATAAATACTCCTGCTGAACACTAATTAATTTCCTTGTATTTTAACTCAGAGTGGCATCTCTTGTTCTTTCCTCTCAGTTTGGTATGACAGAGACATCCACACTGAGGTCACCTCTAAATAGACCATGATTTTTTGCTCTCCAGATAATTAAGCTCATTTGTAATATGGGGTGGTTTGTAATCTAACAGCCTTCAGAAATATTTAATAAAAGACTATCAGGTGCATTCTTAGGTTGGGTTTTTTTAATAATACAATAAACTTTTTTTTTTTTTTTAAGATTAAGTTATCCAGAAAAGTGTAAATTCCTCCTTTTTTATTTTATTGTATCACTAAAATAATTCTAGTGCAGATTATAAAAAAAAAATCACCAAGACTAATTTTACTTAACATTTAGACAGCTTTTGCTTTTAGAGATACTCTCTAGGAATTAAAAATAAAAATAATTAAAATCTATCTAGAAAAGCAAAGCAGTCTTGTGCACCATTCCCTGAAAGGACCAGTCTGGGGATTACAGGGGTGCATGCTTCAGAGAAAGGACAGCAATTACACATAGTGCCATTGTGCAGGTCACTTAGGAAAGTTCTATTTACTGCTGGATAACTTGCATTAATTCCAATGGATCAGTGGCCTACTAAATTATGGGGGAAAAACACTGAAATACCAAATAGGCAATTCTGACATGACCTAAACTGTAAAAGCAAGCTGAATGAGGATGTATTCCTACACCCTTCCTTCAAAACATAATGAAGCATTTTGCAAAAACACTTCCTCCAGTACACTGTACTTTAACAATACTATGGTATTGTATAAACTTTAACCATAGTGCTGTACAGAAAACTTGGCATTAAACCGGTATCAACATAAGTGAAACTCTGGCACTAGGACGAGTGATTTTTTTTCTTTCTTTCTTTTTTTTTTTTTTTTTTCTTCCAAGAAAGGAGGCATTAAAAGGGGTAGTTGCATTAGCAGGTTTTTAAGGGTGCTACTGACATAACGTTGTTTATCTTCCAACTTTTTTTTTTTTTCCCCCGGTTTCTTTTACTCCACTCCTGCCTCGGGACCGCCGGCCCCGCTCCTCGGCCGCAGGTGAGCGGCGGCCCCTCGGCAGCCGTGCGCGGAGAGCCCGCTCCCAGCCGGCATTCCCGACAGCCCGGCTGTCCCGCCCGGAATGTGCGACCGGGCACTCCCTGCTCTGCCCGGGAGCACCGCGTTCAAACTGCCGGGGGGCTGCAAACCCAGCGCTCCCTCTAGCTAATGGGCGCCTCTGCTTAGAACCGGGTGCCTCGCAGAAAAGAGTTGCTGGAGATTAAAAAAAAAAAAAAAAAAAAAAAAAGTAAAAAAAAAAAATTATCTAGGAAAAAAGGAGGGAAGAAAAAGAAAGGGAAAATAACACACTGGTGGAAAAATATGTTTGATTTTAGAGAATGATAAGCTGAAAAACGTAAGCATATATACGTGACAAAATCTTCATTGAAAACGTACAATTTCTCAGGTCTAAAAGGGCTTAAAATTCCTTTATATCATAAATTACTTAAAGGTTTTTAAACTACTCAAGAGCAGTCCAGTGACCAAGTTCTCTTATATTAAGTATCTATGTTTTAATTACAACAGAGTGCAACAATATTGAACAAAGTGAATTGCAATGCACACCGAATTTACATACAGCACAAATTCCTTTGTGGTTTTTTGGTAGTGAAATGTTAGCAAATATGAAAAATTTGCATGAACTGTAAGAAAATAAAAAGGGACTTCCATTACATTATCACTTTCATATCTTAACTGCAATTACTTACTACACACAGAGACAATCCAAAATGGTTGTAGATACAGAATTCTGTTTGTGAGTTGAGTGTTAGTATCAGATGTATTTATGTGGCCAACTTCAGCTCCACAGTTCAACTTACCATTCCTTTTGAGCCCATTAAATGTAAAATACAGGGTACATAAGATGCACCTTAGATTGGCTATCTAAAGGATAACTGGAACCTCACACAATAAGAGTACATTGGCACTGGTAAATTTAAATCCCTCTCCTTGGAAAAAAAAAAAAAAAAAACCTCCTATCATGAACGATATTGCCACATTATTGTTGTAATAAAATATAATGTCAAGAGAATAATGAACCTACTCTAAGTATTTATCTATTTATCTGGCAAGATAAATACAGGCTTTTAAACTCCTGGTATCAGCCGCAGGTATAATAAATAGTTGTGAAAAAAGGACAGTACTTTATAGAATTTGTGTTCTGTGCAAGGTGTCATTTGTGTGTTTTGTCTTTCTGTCTGTTGTGTCACACTTACTGGAGTTGTCACATGTGCATTATTAAGTTTCATGAATTTTGAATGGATGCCTGAAGTTATAAACTCATCTTTAACATGATTCTGCTACGTTTCAGTTGCAGAGAACACAGTGTCCTGCACAGATGCACAGGTGATAAAACTAAAGGTCTCTCCTTGTGAACAGAAAGGGTCAGTTCCAAGGCTTGGGATGAGGCCATGCTCCTCCTGGGCTGTCACTCCACACTGGTGTGTAAAATGCGTTTTAGAAAGACAGGTCATTTTGGTGTTGTCAGCAAAACAGAAATTCAGTGCAAAAAGTTATCTTTTTTTACCCCTTAATTTCCCATTTTGCTGTTTCAAAGACAAATCAGCATCCACACGATTAAATGTGTGCCATAATTTAATAAAGGTGATTTTACTGAAGTTTATTTCCAACATAAAAGCCCTTATAAGGAAAAGACCAAATTAAGATTTTGCTATGTTGTCCACACTAATTAAGTGCAGCATGAATACTAAAACTGGCATTGGAAAAAAAAAAAAAAAAGGGGGGGGGGCAAAATTGTGAAAACCTGCTTCCAGACTTATTCAGTGAACTATGTTTTTCAGTTCATCCCAGGGGATGTCTGTGACTAATCCATGGTAATTTCAAGTTTCAAATGTAGGTATTTTTTCTTAGGGCCTTAAAGCATTTTACTGAATATTTTAGATGGCTGATCAAAGCACTGAAATATTAAAAAGTCAACTCTTAAATATATAGTCCCAGAAAAAGTTACCAACAGAAATATAATCCAATGACTTTTTTTTGATGCACCAAAAATTTCAAGAAAACTGTACAGTTTGGTTGTTTTTTTTTTTTTTAATGCAAAGAAGTAAGTTAGTAAGAAAACTCTACAAGGAAAAAAACCCGGACCTTTTGTCTCTTGGCAACAGGAGAATGTGACTGGGTTTGATGTGGAGAAGTCTCCTTGACCCAATTAGAAACACAGCTGCTTTTCAAAAAATTTTGAAGCCAAATACCAAAATTAAAGCTGATATCTGAAGCTCATATTACTTCTGTCATTTATCTGTAATAAAATTAAAGAATTCCACCTCCCCCCAGCAATCATTTCAACAAAATCACACACTCTGTCCCTTCTGTACATGAGTGCAGTATGGGACACCTGGATATAGGTATGTATATGTATGTATGCAGTTACAGTCTCATGCTAGCACAGTCCAGTAAGTGTGAATACAACTAGAAAAAGACTCTAATTATTGCTTATGTAATTCTGCACAATAGAAATTATAATATTTTTATAATGCAGCCTAAAGATTACTAATTAAGGATTATATTTGAATTACAACAGGAAAATCAATGGAAGGCACGGTTCAGGACCATTGTTTTTCTAGTTATATAAATAAATGCAACATTTTAAAAACCTTAACACAACTTAAATACAGAGTAAGAACTACGGAAAAGAAGTTGATCGCAGCAGCACCACATCATCAGGAATTTTATCCCTCGGTGTTACCATAACAACTCATCCCTATGATCAGGGAATGAGGCTCCCTGCTCTGGGACTGCCTGGATGCAGGACCTTGCTCCCACACCTGGGAGCCAGAGGGAGACTGACATAAACAGGAGGGATTTCATTGAATAAAGCACTGCATGTGTAGACCAAAATGTTCCAGCCTTCAGCTGGCAGTGCCTGAGTGTTCAGCTCAGAGGGGAAAGCAAAACAGGTACTTCAGACTCATTGTGGGGACTTGAAAAAACAGTTTTGCTTTAAAACTGCACTTAGACGACTGTTTGTGTAGCAAATAGTGATCCCATGCTCATGGGAAAACATTTCTATAGGACAATCACGTTTACTGTCTAAGAAGTCTAAGAAAATTATTGCAAATCTATTAGAAAAGGCCCTTTTGTGACTGAACTACTGCACAATTCCAGCTCATCTTTGCGTTTCCCTAACAGAGAACACCATTTTGAGGCTGTAATGCATTTTTCCTTCCAAAGGGGTTAACGTCAGTGGAAAACGCAAGGATCCTCTTACCACAGAAAAACTGAGCAATGCAGTTTCCCAGAGAAGCTGCCTTTTTATTTTTACAGGTGCAACTGACGTCTGCCTTGTATTTTCTGCTCACCCAAGTACTAATTTAAAAACCACACACATATGAACCTATGATATGCAGCTATCTGCACCCAGGTAGCTTTTTTACACTTTCACATACTTCTTTTTACTCAAGTGTTTAATGGAAAGAGGCACAAGAACAGATTTTGACATAAGACAAGTAAGGAAAATAAGCATTCATATCAAATGAATTTTGTTGAATTACACTAGGCCTGAATATACATCCTAGTGTTTAGAAAAATATCTTTAAAATGTAAAGAACAAGCTTTGTAATTTCCATAGCACACCTAAAGCCTGACCAAACCCCATGTTCTACAGGACTATTTTAAAAATTCTTCATGTTTTTCCTCCTTAAACTGATAATATTTCAATGATCCAGAGAATCAAAGAAATCAACAGAGAAGCAGAAATGGTGTCATATTAAAAGCAGTACAGACAAGTGTACACCAGTTGCTAAAGAGAGAAGGCTATTAAATATGAACGGTTCCTACTTGGTTTTCACTGCAGGGGTCACATTTGGAAACAAATTTGATACCAAAATTAGAAGATCATGTTTTAATTTCAGTAACATCTTTGTCTAGGAAATGAGAGAAATCTTACCCACCATGAAGCTTTACCAGGTATACTAGCTAAAAAATCAGTGCCAGAAATAGTAATGCTGAGGAATCAAGTTCACACAGTAAAATAGACTATTCTCTGCTCATTCTATTAATCTAAACCTTGCCACAGAACAAAACCTTTAGTTTTGTTTTACTGTTTAAAGCTCTCTTTTAAACAATAAAACAAAACTAAAAAAAAAAAAAAACAGACACACATCAAAACCAACAAAAAAACGAACAAAAAAACCAACAACCCCCAAACAAACAAACAAAAAAATCCTGAGAGGTCTGAGTCAGGAATGTTCAAAGCAAAAGCATTCCAAAAGGTTCCCTTCACTAAGGATCTTTCAGAAGAGGCAATTCTACAATGGCATCCTAAATTATCATATTGCATGCTGAAATGTTTAACATACTCTGAAAATAATTAGTTTTCTGTTTCATCAGGCATCCTATAGTTATTATAAGGTTCCAATATCTTTCTAAATAAAAATAAGTATTTTAAAATTTGAATACTGGCTGAGTATTTTCTTAACTTTTTCTTTTAAACTCCAAGCTGCTATCCACATTTTAAAATTTTACTACAGCTCATTAACTCCAAAGAAAGCACAACCATATCAGTGCTTTAAGGCAAGAAAAAAAAACCCAAAATAATGCAAATAGCATTGCCTTGAGACTTTTTTTAGTCTCTAAAATCCTACAGATAACAGAAAAGCAATACTAGTACTGAAAAAAAATGATGAAAGTAGATGAACTTTGTATTTTTGTTAGTAAACATATTAATTTTAACTAAGTAACATGAGGGAGTAATAGACTTCTGTCAACCTGGCAATATTATTTTTAGTGGAAAGCAGGTAAATATACATTTCCCCTCTATCTTCCAATAAAAAAAATCTAAAAGTAGGGGACTTTGGGAATTTCCAGCAACAAATAAGGGGCACAGAAGGGCTGGTTTCAGTATTGCTGCAGTCAGCATCACTTGCTGCTCACATTTGGTTCAGCTCTGAATGCAAGTTTTCACTCAAAGGGCGTGATAGCTCAGCTGCTCAGCCACTGCTTTTGTGAAAAGAGCTCATTCTCCTGTATTACAGAATGTACTTTTAAGTCTAAGAGTAGATTATTAGAAGTGTTTGTTTAAATCAGCTGCAAGGAAACTTAAAGAGGGACATAATGTTTTACTTGAAATGACTGGAATGCAAAGACACGTTTTTACCTTAATCCTATTCATGTTGACAGCCACAGAAGTTACGAAGTTTACTATTGTATTGTTATTTATTTTTGTGATGGCAACATTATAAGCTTCCCCCCAATACACTCAGATCCCTTGTGCTTAGTTCTAACCCTGCTGTGTTTTACACAACTTGGCTGTCAGAAGCAATTAGGGTTCTTTTGGTTTGGTTTTTTTTTTTTTTTTTTTGATAGAAGGAAAAAATGTGGAAAAGCCATATGCTAACTGAAGTTATGTGTTTATATCTTAATTATTTTATGATCAAAAACTGAATTACACAGATTTTACTGCAGAGCAAAAAGAGCATACAGATGAAAAAGAACCAACTTTTGGTAAAAGGTGGTGGTTTTCTGCACGCAAGTCTTCCAGATAATTTATCTCAGCTTCCATGTTCATATACATTCCCTAGTCACAGCACCTAAAAATGAGATGCATCACATTCTGCTACCAGTTACTTTCAAAGCCAAGCAAAAAAAAAAAAAAAAAAAAAAAAAAAAAAAAAAAAAAAAGAAAAGAAAAAAATCCCAGCCTTTTTGCATAAAATCCATGATAAAGACGAGGAAGTTCTAGTTCTCTCTGGCTCAGTACCCCTTGCTTGCCATGCTTGGCCTCACAGGGCCCTGTGTGTGCACTGCTGCAGCACAGAAGTTATGGAAAAGGTGCTGAATACAATCCTCTGGGACACAGCACTACATTTCCTTACAGGCTGAGAAACAAGGCTCATTCTGAGATCTCACAGGCCCAAGTTTGATGCTGCAATTGCCACGTGCTTTCTCACTCTGTTTTAAGGGAAGAAATCACTATTTTTCACTAGTCTGTGCTTCCTTTGGAAGAATCCAGTCAGGGATAAAAAAAAAAAAGTAAAGGCTGAAAAGTGAGCAATTGAATTAGGAAGACCCAAGCAATATATTTAGTTCAACGAGGGATTAAGTGCCACGGCCACTGGTAATTAAAGAGCTAATACGTCCTCTTTGAAATAGTTTGACTTTTCCTGTGGCTGCGAGCACGGCGGCCTTGGAGGTTGGGTTGAGGCAAACCTGATACTCTGCCATTCTCCGCCAGCACGTGCCGAAATTAGTTCTCCGTTTTGTGGTGGCCCTCGGAGAGCAATTCCCATTGAGAAGTGAACAAAGGCCATGACCCCGGGGTCAGAGTGTAATGCAGGAAGCATGACCTCCCCTTTGTTCAGAACAACACTGTTTACTCTGCCTAAGTAAAGATCACCAATACATTAACTAAAGAGGATTAAAAAGGTCATATCCCTAGGGATGGAGCTCAGGCAAGTGGCAACTCTCTTCAGTCACTAAATCACTGGACTTCCCCATCTAGCCCCCTTCAAGAAAGAGACACCTTAAGCTGTCATGGTTCAGTGCCACATTATTTTCAGAGCAAAAGTCTGTACAAATTCATGTTTCAGAACCAGGTTAATTTCTGCAGAGCTAGCCAGCTGCTTGAAAATTATTTTTAAAGTTATCAAACATTCTAAGTGAAAACTTATCATCACATTACAATTTTTTAAATTTTGTATCTCCTTTTGAAAAATTCTGAGTTTATTTATAAATATGAGTGGTTCTTAAAGTGGTTATTAAAAAGTGCACGTAACTATTATAAATGAAATTCTTAAAATATCCTGTAGTCTGTGGATGGACAGAGAAGTTGCCTGCTGCTGTAGACATTTGCTAACTCCATGATGGTTCACTTGCAACGAGGAGAACATGGAAAATAAATTGAAAATAGCTGCCTATATAATTTCACATATGCTGATTGCTAAACTTTATCAGGCTAAATAAGCATTTCTTTTGGCTGTTAAGATTTCTCTTACCAACTTCTCCTAATACCTTAGAACATCATTATTAATAATGGTATTAAGACAAACATCTCCTGAAACAGCTAAAATAATGCTGCATTAACATACAGCTAGACAGCATGTTGGAGTGTCTCCTTTCCATTCTCACCTCTAATCCACTGGCCTGCTGAATGAGCCCAAATTTGCTTGTACCTCGGTTTCCTTATCTGTGATAATATGGCTCACTGGGATGCAGATGTTACTATCAGTTAGATGGCCATGATAGGAGGAAAAGAGCACACAGAAGAGAGTGGTCCAGACTAAGATATTTTGCCTTCTTTATCCTTAGGCAGAGGCACCTCTGATTAAGCTGAACATTATGTTAGAGCTTCCAGAAGAAAATAACAGGAATCAGGCCAGGCAAGGGGGGCAAGCTTTAGATCAAAATCTTTGGTGCAGGGAGCTCAGCACCACAGACAAATCCCACATAGGGTAAATGATTTGGAATCAGCATGAGATCACCCAACACCAGCAGCTTGGAGATGAGGATCAGGAGTGGCCAAAATTCCAAAAATCAAGGTCCTAGAGTCCCACAAAATAGCATGAACTATACAGGGAGAGGGCCGAGATGGTGTCCTTCCATTCTCAGACACTTTGTGCAAAATAGTTAGTTTTGGATCCATGACAGTATGTTCACCTTTTTAGTTTCTAGCAGCATGAATTAATGCAAGAGGTGTGGCAAGCTGGGATCTCATTACACCCAGCCTGCACTGGCCCTTCTTCACCCACCACTGCAGTTCCTGCTCCTGTGGTTTCTGATCTTTTCTCACCCCAGTATTAGGAGTCAGAAGCTTACTGCAGATCCCAACACAGCCAAGAGTAAAGAAGAAACTTGCAAATCATATGTCTGCACCATGATGGGCATAATTCCCACTGCAGGGGGGTGAACGACTCACACTCGGAGTAACTCTCACCTGTCCAGTTCTGTGCCTGAAACAACCAAATCCAGTAACACACTTTCCTGTGACTGCTGTTCCCAAAAATCTGATATGATAGTATTAGGCTTTTTATTCTACACCAGGAGTCAAGGAGAGAAAGTAGACTCAGAAAGCCTTGACAACAGGTTTAGAAAAGGCTGTGTCCAGGACAAAGCAAACATGAACAGCAGGTATTTAAAATAATGTTGTATGTTCATCAGATCTTCCCATCGATTTCAAGGGAAACACTCTGCTTTTTGGCACAAAAGATTATGCAGGCACAGCATATCCATCAGGAAAAAAGGGTAACAAAATCTTTAGACACAGAAGGAGCAGGTGGGCAAGTGCAATGTGAGTACTGAGCAAAGCTTTGCATCAGGCTGAGGCAAAGGGGTACCTTTTCCAAAAAGCACTGGACTGAAACAACCAGAACAAAGAATATACTTGGGCATTAAGATTTTAAAATGGAGACTGGGAGCATAAGGACTGAACCAGTGGCATAAGGACAATTTATTGATATACATTAGAAGTAGGAAGACTGCACAACAATTGTCTGGCAAGTCTGAAATAGTACTGTGAAACAAAGGGAGTGAAGAAAGGCGATGAAAAACACCACAGAAAAAATAATGGCTGATTATGACCTTGAGCTACTTAATTATGCACAAAAGGAACCTTGCCTTTTCTCACCCTGTACGACCATACTAACATTTCTTGTTAGCTGGGTTCCTAATTTGGGATATTCATAAAAATTAAAAAATACCCACTACTTTTTCCAGTGGAAATTCCTAGTCTTTTCTTTTTCAGTTCTCTTTCACACCAGCCAACACACCTCTCCCTCCAAGATGGGAAGCAAAAATAACACTCAGGAAAGTGAGGGAATGAGACGTCCCTTCTCTTAAACAGAAAAACAGAGGAAACATCCTTGCATTGTCCATTTCTGGGGGCAGGATGGAGCAATATTGACCCTACCTCATATTCTAAGATAAGCCTCTCTATCTCCTGATGCTCAGCAATCCAGACAGATCAAAAGGTACCTTTTAGGTTAAAATAAAAGTTTTTATGCTCAATATAGATGGAAAAAGCTATGATATTCAAGTCACGAAATTGTCCCCTCTGGTCCTTTCAAATAGCAAATCCCATTAATCAATTCTTTTGCAAGTAAAGGGTGAAAGAACGGCAGATAGCAAAACAGAAAGCACTGAAATAAAGGGATAAATTAAAGGCAAGCCATTCTGAGGATACACACAGCATTTCGGAAGCAGCCCAAGGTTGGATGCAGGGCTTCCAACAAAAACCTGCACTTTTCTATCAGGAATGAAAGGACAGCAGTCCCCAAAAATAGCCACAAATGATGATCCAGACTACATGCCAATGAATTCTGTGATTTAGTAAACCGTCTGGAAGGTTACTTTAAAAGATTATAACTTTAATGCCCGAGCAGGGATTACATAATGGGGAGAAAAACAACTGATAGCATAACAAAAAATATGTATTTTTTAACTTTGAGTGCATCCACAGAATTCATTATTATTTATTTGGCCTTTGACAATGAACCCATGAAGACCATGAAGAAAACAGAATAGTCACAACTGGAAATTGGAGTATTGATTAAAAACAAGCTAAGGAACCAAAAGTAAAATGTACGAATGAAAAGACACTTTGACAAGATAAATGTTAAGAGCTGTTGAATGCAGAGGCCAGGCTGGTATCAGTTTTTAACTTTAGTTCATGTTTAGAAAGATCAGCTGTAAAATAAAGAGTGAAAAAAATGACAAGCAAGGGGAGAGTGCTGGAGTTACTGAAGGGTTTAACCAAACTGAGTGAATGTGAAACACAATAAATATTTTTTTTTAAATAATTGCTAAGGAGATCGTATTGCAGCATTCTTCAAGGGGAGGACCTGAGTGCCACCATAACAAATCAATGAAAACTTTCAGGGATATGCAATAATGTCAGGTAAGTCAAGCAGGAAAAGAGTTCTGTGTTGAAAACATTATCCTTCTAATATCTGCCTGCCAGGGAAACAGCTTCCTGGAGAATGCTAATGAGCCTTTCCTCACTAAAGCTACAGAAGTAACAGAAGTGCAAGGGCAGGTGTCTACAACAATGTCACTTTTAGGAGACTGCCATATATGAAAACCTAAAGTGATCAAACTATGTGTGTTAGTGAGCATATGAGCAACAGGGAACACAACACAGATACACAGTCTGATCCTGAAAGTCAGGATCTGTAGTCTGACTTTCTCACCCGCTTCCAGTCTTGAAAGGGAAATGATTCAGCTAAATTAAATGAGCAGTAAATTCAAACTACAGGAATCTATTATTTTTCAATGTGCATCCTGAGCATATGAAAATCAATGCCTTGTTAAGGGACATCAGCAGCAATCAGAAAGAACGATTCTATCCACAGCCTACAAAAATACAGATTTGGATGGGATTGTTTGCTGGAAAGACCACACGGACCTTTATGCAAAGCCAAGCGACCTGCCTGCTGCACTTTCTGACAAGGACAGGGTATTCCAAAAGCATCTGATGCTGGTCAACTTCACTCTCTTACCAATCAATCAATTTCGTAAAAAATGTTAGGGTAGACTTGGCATTAATTACACCGTGGGCCTGTTCTGGTGCAGTAATTTCTACTTTTCTGTGGCAAAAAAACAGACGAGTTCACTTTATCTAATGCAAATTGCCTCATCCTCTAAGCTAGCTATAGTGCCTGACACACCACTGTCAGTGCATCATTTATGTGTCACAAAAATACATAAAAACATGTATGTTTACTTTGCCACCTGCTCTCCCCCTGCCACTACAAATAATAAGCAAGAAACTCAATTGTAAGATTTTGGTTTACTATACAAATGTTGCATACAGCGCTCTGGTTCGTAACATATAAATGCATTTCTTTTTTTTTTTTCCCCATCATGCATCATTATTTGTAAAACCCATTTAATAATTACAAGACAGTCCAAGTTGTGTGTCAGATCCTGGGATATTGCCACTCATATAGTGGTTTGCTACACTCAGTCTTTGGTCTTGTGGCTAACAATTCACCCAAGCTGTGAGAATACCTCACCACAACCCACACACTGCTGCTCTTCAAAGGAAGACAAGGATACATAATTAAGAGATGATGAGCTCAAATATAAGACATGAGATGTGGGAGCAGATTCTTTAACCACACCGGTGAGTGGTTTTACTACTGAAGTTTCACCAGCTGTCTTTACTTATGGTATCACTAGAACACACACGTTCTCAAACTTTATTTGCAGCAGCAAAGGGAAAAAAAGGAATGCTAGAACTACCACTGCATAAAAATAGTTTTAACATCAACTGTCAGAACTGAAATTGTAAATCAGCATTATTAACAAATTGCCCTTGTAAGAAGTGGGGTCTATGACTCAAAAAAAAAAAAAAACCCAAAAAAAAAAAAACCAAAAAAACCAAAAAAAAAAACCAACAAAAAAAAACTAAATCAGCATCCAGTTTTGCTAAAAATACTGTCAATATTTAATCCCACAAGAACTGTAACCTGAAAATATTCTCAGTCTCATTTCAAGACTTTATGATGCTGAATGTGGCCATAATATAAAGAACTACAGACAGAAGTATCTGTGTGTATATGTGCTAGCTCAGGAACTAAAGGCACAATGCAGAGTGGGAATGAAAATTCAGATATGGGTACAGATCCACTCCAGCACATAGAGGATCAGTCCCTTGCTGGCTATTCAGAATAAACAAAACATCAAACTACTTTTCTTATTACTCTGCAGAGCTTAAACTAGTTTTTATTGTTCTTGTCATGACTGATTAGGGAAAGAATTGCTAAGTCTGGAGCAAAACAAGATGCAAATAAAGCTACCAAACTCAAGTGAGGACCAATGACCAGCCTTCAGAAACAGGCATAAGAAATAACAGGATTACATGCTTGCTTGTTTTCTGATTAATAACAACAACAAAAAAAGAATAATTCAGTTTTACCTCAAAGGAGTCTTCGTTTTGTGCCAATGCAGGACCACATCTCTACAAGCCAGGGACCCTTTGCAGGGCCAGAGCGTCTCGGCAGCAGCCACACCCTCCTCTTCCTCATTTTTTTCCACTGACCATTAAATACTTCCCAAATCAGGCACTGAAAAAAAAATAATCCAAAACAAAACCCACATTTTTAATGGACATCAGATACATTATTGATGATTTAATTAAGCAGATTAGAAACAAATAAATATATTTGCACACACCCCCATATTTGTATTTTCTGTTTCATTTCAAAGAAATTTGGTAGGCCTGATTTGAATCTCTATTCAAACCACAGGAAAAAAAAAAAAGAAAACGTATTCTATGCTGACAGCAGAACTAAGCCCTCTGGCTACCTCTTTTCAGAGTTTTATATGACATCTTGTCCATTGGTACTGGAAAAATTCATAGAACAGGAGCTTTTCAGAGAATCTTCAGATGAACCTTTATGTTTTGTAGCAGTAATAGATGCCAGCACACTACAAGCTGAGATATCCCAGAACTTGTCTCTTCAGGGATTCTATGGATTTGACACTCAGGCACATCTATGACTTTATATTAAAAAAAGAAAAAAAAAAGAACTAAAAAAAAAAAAAACTAAAAAAAAAAAAAAAAAACAACCTAAAAAAAAAACTTTCCTGGCTCATGTATCACTCAAACTCTCCCAGGTAATAATTATGCTGCATAGCAAGTATCAGACAACACATCCTTACTCTTATCTCTTATAATATTTCATACAATTTATTTTATCCATAATTTGGCAGTACACAGAACTATCTGGAAACAGATTATTGCTATAAACTGCTTTGCATATTGTGTCATCTGCTGGCTTTAATTCATTATTTAAACAACACTAATTATACTACATTTTGTATTCTGTTTAACCAGAAAATAGTCAATATGAATTCAAAGTGAGAAAGCAGACTTCTCCCATATCTCAAAAAAAACCATACTTGTTTTCAAATAACCAGCTCCAGCATTCAACAACAAAGCAGAAATACAATATTTAGGGTTCAGCAGCTTGAGCTCAATTTTTTTTGCAAATAACTGCATGAAGATACTTTTGGGTTTTTTTTTTGGTTTTGATCATTAGGACTGAAATTAAAATAAGCTGTTTGTTTATTTAAATTTAGAACTAAACTTATAACCTGAATCCACAGATTCATGCTATTATGCTTGCTGAAAGAACAAGTTAGTATGAAAATAAGAACAGTGGTTATGTTGAGATGTTGTTAGAGGATGACAACAAACCTTACAGATAGTATATTAAATAATGCCAAATCCAAAGTGATTTTGTAAGGCCAGCATCTTCAACATATTTATTCATGTACAATTGTACACCCACAGAAAAACACTGCTCTAAGCAAGTGATACACTTCACTACTAGTTGAGGTGTTTGCAGTTCCATACAGTCCTACATCCTAACAGGTTTCCAATATACAATTCTGAATTCTCAAAGCCTGCATAATGCTATATTTGCACATAGAGTAAAATACATATAAATTGACTTGCAAAGTACATCAATACTGAGGTCTTTTATTCCCAAAGAAATATTTGTTCTCTAAACTGCAGAATATTAGATAAAACTGCCATTTATACTGGAGTGCTCCACTACACCACTGACTTTTAAATCCAAATACACAATAAGGGAAAATGCTAGCACATTAGTATTTTACTGGTCCACAAAACAAAGATTCACTGTTCCAAGCCCTCCCATCCATGTATTCCATATCAGAAAAGCACACTCACTCCAGACTGTCTGCATTCCTACTTACGGAGATGCTCGGCAATAAGGGAGCAAACAGAAATCCAAGGGTTAACAGAAGAAACAAAACAGAACCCTAAGACAAACCAACAAACCCCACCACCAAACTGCCCAGCCACGCTGCAGTCCTTGCAAGAAAAGGAAAACGTTCAGCAGACAAGAGCCTAACAAAAAGCAAACGGAGAATTTAGTGTTGCTATTGCCTGGATACTAGTTTGGGATTTAGGCAGCCTTGGATTACAAGGACTATTCCCTTGAAAATCCAGCCCACAGTTCCTGCACTGTTTTCTACAAATACCACATCCAAACTGTGACTAAACACCTCATTATGCTTCTCTGGCACTGTTAGGAGCACACATATTGTACAATTTTGTGGGGCACATGAAAGCAGAGGGAAAAAAAGTGGCTGGTTTTTACCAACTGGTAATGAAATGATGAACAAGTTCCCTGCAAAAGCTTGCATGATCAGTAAATCTTTCCCCCCACCTCTTTTGACCTGTGTAGGCAACAGGTGACAAATACAGCCCCAATCTTCAGCTTTATAAATAAGAAAATGTATGTAGACTATGAGACAACTACACTGTAATATAGCCTTTTAAAATAATTTAAAATTGAATTAAGAAATTTAGCCAGGCCTCTACGTTGGCTTCAGAAAGTAAATGCTTTTCTTAATATTTATTTGTAGAGGTTTCATTTAAAGAAAATACTGTCCTCACAGTTACAAAAAATAACTAGTGACTTGAGGTAACAATCTGGTATTGACAGATCTTAAAAGAGAAAACCCAAACTGCATTTTCAAAGGAACTGCATGCCTCAAATATTTCACTACAATCTCTTTTTCCTATAACTTGCTAATTGATCTTAAATATGTAGATAAATTATGAGCCAATAACCTCAAATTTTCTTAGCTCTTACTCCAGACAAACATTATATTCTGATTTATGAACATCTGAAATATTTAATTTGCTGTTCATGGCATTTAAACAGTTAATCTAATTTATGGCAAGTAAAGATTCCACATTAAAGACTCCTTCTACTTTCTCCTTTAAACTTCACCACTTCAAAAGCCTTTTCCCCATCCCTTATTATTTAGTAATAGTCTCCCTTTGTGCACTGGACATACTATGGTAGTTCAGGAGGCTGTGGCAGTAACATGGTTCCTTTGCCAGTCCCCATATCGCTCATTAAATAATTTTACTCCCATAAATACATGCACAGCTGGGAAAAGGATGACTTTGCTGCATTCAGCTACATCTACACTTCCAGAGTGAGCCTCAAAATAAAAAACCACAGTGTTACAAAGATGATCAGCTCTCATCACTGTACACTTCCCGAGTCTCCAATTGCTCTCGCTACATTGGCAAAGCTGTGATGGAGCAGTACACCTGTGTCTCTTCTAAAAAAAAATTCACAGTAGGCTAAAAACGGTTCAGTTCTGTTAATACCCACTTCTCCGTTCGCAATTAAACAGAATCTTTCTTTAAAGAAAGGATTCCCTAAAATATTTTACACACTTACAAACAGTTTTCTATTTCAGAAAGCTTTACAAATTCTTCCCTTTGCAAATATTCAGCTGTGCAGCACCAGCGAAGAGCTCCGAGTACAGCAGATGGTTAAAATTCTGCATCATTTTTAAGAGCCTAAGAGAAAGGACTGCCTTTTTTCGGGGGAGGGCGGGGGTGGAGAGGAGAGAAAAAGCTGAGAACAGCAATTTACAGCCCCCTTTTTTTTTTCCTTGACAGCAGCAAGCTCCGCCTCAGTCTGGCCCTTCCTCCAACCTCTGCTAACCTAAAAACCAGCGCCAGCCTGGCAGCGGGCCAGGGATTCAAAAGTAAACATTATCCTCCTGCCATTTTTCAGTGCTGTTTATCATATCCTGATCCCCCTTTTTTTTTACCCCCCTCCTCCCGCCGCCCCCCCCCCCCCCCTCCTTTCGCCATTGCTGAGATCTCCGTCTTTGCTCCCGGTTCGTTTCGCACCGCGGCGACATCCAGCCCTAGGAGTCCCGCTCCGATGCGCCGCGGCAAACCTGCAGGACGCGGTGTGAGCGCGGGATGCGGCCGTGCCCGCGCCGGGCGCACCTTTCCGCGCGGCCGTCCCGTGGGATGGGGTGGGACGGCCGCCCGCCACCCGCTCCCCGCACAATGCACTCGCCTCTCTCAGCGCTGCAGCCGCCGGCACAAACGCGGCTTTTGCCTCCGCGGCTTTCCCGTTCTCTTATTTAATTGTGAGGGGAGTGCTTAAAGACCAGAGCCATCCACGAGCGGCCGTGAGGGCGCCGTACGGCGCTGCACCTGACTCTTTGTTATCCCTCATCACTCATCCCCGGTCCCTTCCGCCTCGCGCTTCCTCCTCCCACCTTGCGCTGCTCCTCGTTTGTCAAGGCTCTGTAAAAAAACCAACCCGACTAACTGAAGTAGCTGCCCGTTAGGGGTTTTTACCTAGTCGTGCACTGCATAGTGTGGATAGCGGGCATACCGGCAGGAAGAGGAAAGGAAATTAAAAAAAAAAAAAAAAAAAAAAAAAAAAAAAAAAAAAAAAAAGGGGGGGGTGGGGGGGGTGGGTGGAGTAAAAAGAAATAAAAAATAAATACATAAGGAGAGCGGGATGGTGCCGCTGGAGCCCCCGAGCCACCCCTCCGGCTGGGGAGGAGCGGGAGCAGGGCCGGGCGAATACGGCCATGTTGTGCGCGGGGTCAGCGCGGGGCACTGCGCTGTGCGGCGGAGCGCTGCATCTGCGGGTGTTATTTCCCTGTTAAATCCTCCGCCCCCACCCCCCTGCACATTCCTGCCCGGCAGAGCTGGGTCTGGGGGTTATCTGTATTATTTGTCATTAAACCCACCCTCCCCCCCCCCCCCCCCCGCCTCCTGGCAGGGAACGCCGGCTCGGCTTCGCCCGCACCCCCTGCCTTCCCCTCTCCGGGCAAGCGCAGGGGCACGGCTCAGCAGCAAGGTCATGTGCCACCGGCCCGACGAACAAAAGCCCTTCCCTCGTTATTTATTTATGGATTTGGGGCGTGTTCCCGGTGAGGAGGAGCCTTTGTGCGCGCAGGTTTCACACCCACAGGGGCGCAGCGGCCGCAGCTCGTCCAGAGGCGCCGCGGGACAGCCCGCGGGCTCATTAATAATTGCTCGCCATCTCCATATTGAAATTGCGGAGCAGCGCATGATTAATTAAGGAGGGAAAAAAGAAAGGGCGAGTGAGGGAGGCCCGTGCGGACTCGGCCGCGTTAACCCCTCCGCGCCCGCCGCCCGGGAACTCGCCGGGAATATTAATTAATTCTGCTGTTTGCGTGTCGTTAGGCGACCACGTGAGGCCTCTGGCACAGACTCTCCAGAGCCGACGACTAATGAACAGAATTTACTCGAATCCGCTCATCATCAGCTTTTCATTTGGGAAAAAAAAAAAACCTATTAAAAAAAAATGTAAACCTCATGTAATGAGGTTAAAATAGTATTTACAAGGTTATTTATATAAAGAGATATTACAATTCAAATCCTACGAAATGCGTAATTTAAACTCATCCAAGTGCTCCAAATCATGAAAATATTTCCCATTGCAATACTGTGATTAACTCGCACGCGGAATTGCAGCTCCTCAGACAGAAATGGGAGTAATATACTCTATACAGTAATCAAAATATGTAACAACCATTTTTCAGAGCGCTCCAACTTCAGACGGTTCTGTCTCCCCCGAGGACTCGGTCACTCGGCTCCCCCTACCACAGGGCAGGATTTTGTCTCCGGCAGAGCCGGGATTGTCTGAGCGCTCCCGGAGGCGCTCGCCGGGAAGTGAAGCTGCGAAGCGCTCGCACGGCACCGGCCGCTCGGCGGGGCCGCGCGCGGGGCCGAGGGGGCCCTGGCTCGGGGCACCCGCGCGGCGGGGCCGAGCGGGCGGCGGGCGCGCTCACGCACGCGCGCGGGGCCCGGGGGCGCGCACAAAGACACGCACGCGCGCGACGGGAACGCGCGGGCTGGACCCGCGCTCTCGCGGTGCTGCGCCTGCCCCCGCACCCCGGAAACGCCGGGGGCCCCAACCCCACCTTCCCTTCCCTTCCCTTCCCTTCCCTTCCCTTCCCTTCCCTTCCCTTCCCTTCCCTTCCCTTCCCTTCCCTTCCCTTCCCTTCCCTTCCCTTCCCTTCCCTTCCCTTCCCTTCCCACCGTTCGCTGCCCCACCTCGCCTTCTTAACCCTGCTCCTTTTGTAATCATTCCCTTGCTTTACATCCAGTTGCTCCAGAATTTCACCTGTGACTTTTTGGCCATTTATTCCCATTTAATCTTTAATTCCCTTGGTTATTACTTAGCATCACTTACAGTCTGCAGACGGACCCTTTATTTGGCTGGGGGATGTGCAGAGCAGATGGACTGTGCACTAAATTAAAAAGCACCTTCTTTTGTGAAGCCAAGGTTGACTTATTAACCCTCTTTTTGTTTTTGCAGAGTATGAATTCTGGCTGTCACCTGCTGGGTGGCTCCAGCAAGCAGAATTTATCCAGGCACAAATCAGGCCAGGTATGCTCCATCTCCTCAGCATGCTCAGTCTACAGTATGGTACCAAATTCATCCTGAGCAGCTGTAATCCCACTGGTACTATTCAGCACATCCATAGATGTTCTGCCCAATGACACAAAAGGACAGGCTGCCAACTGATAAGAATTCCTTTACAGAGCCCCACTTTTTAGGACCTGCTAGATAATAATAACTCGTATTAGCAATTTCCCCCATCTGTATATTAACAGATGTGTGTTTGTCAGAGTCCTCCCGTTTCCTCTAAAGCATTTGGTGACTTGGAGAGAGCTGAAATACCAGTGGGCTGATCAGGGATGATAAAGTTTTGTGTATTTCTTACTACTGCTGACATTCTATAAAAGTTTTTACTGGCTGTAATCTGTTTATCCTTGTAATAGATGAAGCCACACTGGGCAACTCGATGAAGTCATGCTGTGACTACCAATGTCAGGAACATTTTCATCCCTTCACAGATCAGAATAAAGCATACTCTGCTGTGCAATATGAAGAGCAACTTGTTACACCTGAAGGTTTTGCATTTGAGATGGCGTCCAACAAAGAACCAAAGTGCAGACCGAGCAAATCACAGCCCATAAATACTTAGAAAGGCAGGCCCCAGTTCTTTAGATATGTGTTTGGCTTTAGAGGCTAGAGAATTCTTTGGAGGATATAATCCTTTCTCTACAAAAATACTAATAAATACTCAATTCGAAGTGAGTAAAATCCTTTCTTTTCTTACAAAGTTTGCTCAGTGTTGTCACAAGAGCAAATACCAAATAATTTGTATAAGCGGAAGCTGCATATACCAAAATGTTCTTCATTTTCAGTGTCCTTTATTGCTTTTCTCTGGTTTAAAGCAGCAAGGCATTGTCAGAGCTAATACAATAAACACTTAAACTCAAGGATGGAACATAGCAATAAGACTTTAATTTCTCGTTTATAAAATAATTTTTAGAACATGTAAAAACATGCTTTTAAAATAATTAAAGGTGTATTGAGGTTACTCAAGATGGAACAGTAAATAACAATTTTAGTATATTTTTTCTCATTTTTTATCTACATGTTCAATTACAAATTTCCCAGTATTATGAAGCTTGTGGGAATTGGCTAGTGATTCCAAACTCCACATGCTGGTTTGAAATTCTCTATGATTTTGTACCTCAAAGGGGTATGAGGAAGCAGCATGGTTGTAGATTATTAAATTCTAATGGAAAAAATACTCCCTTAAAATTCTTCACTGCTTTATTAAATGATCCAAAAAATGAGAGGTGGGGCTGGCATAACTGCCAGGTGGAATGATTGCCAGATACCTCCCGTTAGAAGACTACATTTTCAGTTGGTTAAAGAGTTTGCCAAACTTCAACTGTTCGGCTGAAAACAGCCCTCACCAGGTGTGTGCCTCGGGGATGACTTGTTTGCAAATCTTCAACCAAACATCTTAGGCCTTTCTGAGAAGGAGCCTATTGAAGACCATTTGGTCATGCTGCCTAATTACAGAAAGCTCTTCTTTGAGAAACTCCTGCTTGCCCCTGTTTGGAGCAGGGGTTGGGATGGGAGTGGCCTGGTAAAGAGGTGGAGTTTGCTGCTTCACTCTGGCCAGGCTGCCAAGGTGAGAAAGCCTCAGCTTGGGTACGCTGGTGAGGTGCTTCCTGAGGTTTGACAGAGAAAATCACAAAGCTCTCACTTTCATAAACCATGCTGCTGGTGATATGGAGACAAACCTGCCTGACACCAGAGCTCTGTCATTCCGCCTGCGATGGTGGAATGGTCCGCCTGAGCACCACAAAACCACCGTCCTCTGCTCTCAGTGTCTCTCCTGTGGCATTCAGACAGCCTAGTGCAAGTTACTTGATTTCAGTATGGAAGAACTAAAACTATTAAACCAGAATACAAGGAAAAGAAGGGAGAAGGGCATCAGTAAAGTGACAGAGACTGGTGGAGCAAGGGAGGCAGGCTGGGTGCAGAAGGTGGGAATAGACTCTGAACCGTCTGAACAGGGATGTTAAAAGAATTTGCAAAAAGAAACTGGGCATCTTGGCTGGGGAAGCAAATGGGAGCAGGTAGAGAATAGACAGCGCTGACAAGGTGGGGCATTGTCAGGGGAAAAGAGAGAATCACCTACAACTGTGTTGTTTATCGAGATGCTTGAAATAGAGAATTATCTTCTTATTGCCATCAGATGGCTCAAGTAGCACTGTGGGATGGTTCAGAATATTCCACTCCTCCTGATGACTCATTTGGATCTTAGTAGACTGCTACAGGATAAAATCTCTGTTCATGCCATTTGCTATTAACCCCCTCACCTAACTTGCAAAAAACTACTTGCTCAAGCATGTGCACTGACACACAGACACATGCACACACATGTCAGAACTATATTGAAACAATGGTTAATCTTGTTCAAAGAGGATTAAAGTGTATAGAATCAAGTAGAGAAAAACAGGAATAAAATCTGCTGTGCAGCAAGCAGCATTTCTTGTATACAGCCCTTGTTTGTACGGTACAATTCTCACTTGTGGGCCTTCCATCTTTTCTGCTGGGGCCCAGCTTCAGGAACTGGATGAAACAAAACAATGCCAATATTGGTGGCTACCCTATTTTGTATTCTCCTCACTAACAAGGTGCAGTTCTATGTCTTATTTGCTGGATGCTTCTCAAACTACCCATCAGAGCCTGAACGACAAGGTTTTCCTGTGGCACTATTTACCACTCTGGTCCTTGGATGATCCTCAGAGATCCTCTAATTCATATTCACAGAAATCCCATGAGCTAAAAGAGAGACTCTACCCACATTTTAAGGATAAGACTTTGGCACAAGCATCCTCTCCATTCTGGGAGCCCAAAGTCCTGGTAAAGTAGCACAGATGCTGGCACTGTGTGCTGTAAACAGCTTTCCCCTGGACCTTCCTGGCAGGGGCAAAACCTTGCCAGAGTTCACAACCAAGGAGCATATGAGGAACCAACATTAACAGACTTACAATTTGAATGTGTTAAAAACAAAAAGTAAAATACCTGCCCTTATAGATTTCTGCCAAATACATGCCCTTTGTTCTATACAAAGCACAGTTCTGAAGCAAGCACTACCAGGCACTAGGAGGTTAGGGAGCATTTCCCATTATCCCAGGTTAATAAAACTGGTTTTCTCAGCGTTATAGTGCTGTAACACAATATAAAATAAAATCAGTTATAAAAACTATTTTCTATCCTTTAGTATCTTCTTATTAAGTATTAGGATCAGGGCACCTGTGGCCCACAGGGCTGGTCCTGGGCCGTGGCATTTCCAGCACTGCAGGGACTGAGAACAGCCTGGGTGAGCTGAGCTACAGCCCACCAAGGGGACTTTCTGAGTTTGTCATCTCTTCAGATTGGCAAGAGTTTATTGTTTAATATAGTTCATTTTTTTGTGCTGCTGAATGCTTTTCCTGTTAAATAAACAGATCTTCTCCAAGGAAATATTTTCCCGAACCAGTTGGGGGAGGGGCTGCTTGAATCTGCTTTCTAGAGGAACCCCTTTGGAGGTTTTTCTCCCAAATTTGCCTTAAACCAGGACAGACTCAAATTTTGTACAGTTGGCAATTCCAGTAATGCTTTGGGGAGTGTAATGGGCTGCTGAGCATTGCTAGTTTGTGTCCAAGCAGACACAGTGGGCACTAGCTGAGATCCACAGCTCCTGTAACTGGTGACAGCTCAGGATCCACACGAGCTCACTTGCATGTGCTGAACTGAGGGCAAGGACTACCAAGTGACCATCAAAACCACCTGCCAGGCCAAAGTCAGGTTTCCTTTTCCTTTGGCACAAAAGGAAGACTGGAAGGTTGCAAGGAATGCACATTCCTTTCACACTGCCCAAGGCAGGAGGATCCAGGTCAGGGCAGCAAGGAAGGCCACAGTGCACTTACTGGCTGAGTTTGTGGTTATTTTGGATTATTGTTCCAGTAACACTTTTTTCAGCTTCTTCTGAATTTTCATCCTTGAGTATTTTCAAGTATTTTGAGTATTTTCGTGAGTATATTTCTTGAGTACTGAGTTTTGAATACGCCTAGAGCTGAAAGTCATAACTCAAAGAAACCTGTAATAACATTAATGCTTATGCTAACTTTTACAGGAACCTTCAGACACCTCTGGAAGCAAAGCTCTGAATGGGATAAATCCAGAAATCACAGGCAATATGCTTTCCCCAGTTAAATGGGAGAGTATTTAGAAAGAAAATAGTTTTTTCAAGGTGAACGAGCGTGGCAAAAACTCACTGCAAAGAGATTGAACCATAAATTCCTTTTTGCACAGCACAGGAGACCTTGAGCCCCAAAAGGCAGCTCAGTCTTTGGCAGAATAAGCTTCGACATTGCAGCATAATGATGCCAACAGCAATGACCTTGCACTAAGTGTGGTCAGATGGCACCTTCCAGGAGGACACAGGGTATGTTTTAGTGAAGAGTAAACAGTTGCCTGAATATATGCTAGACACAAATTACTGAAACTCTGATGATATGGACAAAATGTTGCTATTTCAAACACTAAGGCCAGCATCTTCTCAGTGGAATGGTGGTGGCCTTTTGGGGTGAAATGTTCTTGGCACACTGTTATAACCTGAAACCAGCCTCGCTCAGGGCAAGCTTGACCAAGGCTAACAAAATTATTCCAGGAGAAAAACAGTTAAAGTAGTCCAAATAAAATCTGTAAAGGCCTCTAGTATTATTTTGAAGGCATTCTTCTGATATGGAGAAAGGAAAATTCAAGTTCCTCCCTACAAAGTATTTTTTTCATTCTTGCCTCAGCTCAGCACTTCTATTTCACCAGAAATATACTTACAAAAACCTGCTAAAATCACATTCTGGAATCCTAAATGACCTATGTGGAAGAAACGTCCTAAATAATCTAGAACTGTTAGCTAATGTGTGAGCATTTTCAATGAAAAAAAAAAAAAAAAACAAAAAAATAAACAGAAGAACCTGATGTGAAAGCAGCTCATTCATTTTCCTACAGAATGCTGGATTACTTCTGATAAAACTTGTAATTTATAAAAATCTGTTTCTTTGGAGAAGGTACAACTCACCCCCCTGTACTCTCATAATTAAGAAAAAAATGAACCTGGTATGTGATTTATTGATGAAAAAGTAGGGAAACTAGGAGTTGAACTTTCTATGTTCACAATGGACACTGTTAATTTTGAAAAGTTAAAAAGCAAGTGGGAAAAAAAGGAGCTTAGGAGATGACAAGGTACTGGAGCTTCCTTCTTAATATCGTTTCCAACACTCAGATGCAGGTAATCCTCTGTATAAAAGTTATATTCTTCTTATCTAAATCTTGTAATAGCAGTATTCATATCTTCCAGAACAAGACATACATTCTTAGAAAGTAAGGGGTATTGGCTGATACCCAAGTAGAAAAATAATGGAAGAAGTGGTATAAACCCCAGACATTCCTCTTTCAATGGATTAAAAAAGTCAAAATCAACCACCCCTAAATTTAAACCAACCTATTCAAGTGCTATTTCCTAGCTTTGGTTCCTTTTTGTCACAACATTGTTACTGAAACGTGGATTTTGGTTGATGAATTTACTTGTAGCACAGGACTGTATGACAAGCAATGTTTCTGCATTTTGTTGTATGTCATTAGTTTCCTCCCCATAAACCATTCAGGCTGTCACTCAAAGATACCTTCCATGTGTTCTTTAGTCTCACTAGATTAAATTTTGAATTATTTTAAAATAAAGAGTGAAAAATGAGATGGTATAGTGAAATCTGTGTTTATTCAATTGCACTTTTAAGGGTATCCTGATATTTGAAAAAGTGGCCAAGCACATTCTGCCTGCTTGTTTTGATACAGATACATCTGTCAGGAATTCATGCGCAAGCTTGTATGGGATTCCCAGGATTGTGTGTGTTGTAAAAGAAATCTGTACTGGTCTGCTCCCAATATAAATACACTTGTGACTAAAGCTCTCACATGCAGATAGAGATCTAGCAAATCAAAGTCTGTTTCCAGGAGCTGTAACTTATTGAATTTACATACAAAATCTAACAGGTGATGGAAAAAAAAATACATCAAAGTGTACTTGAACTCTACTGTAGTACACTCCTACCATTAGATCTTATTTTATTGAATGATTTATGCCTTATTGGCTTTTCTAGATTTGCTTTTATATATCTGCCTTGCTATTTCAAGATCCATTATCTTTAATCCAAAAACTGCCATCCTACCTAAACCTATTTAGGATTTTCTATGATTAAATTTCATTGAATGAAGATTAGTGAAAATGATGGCTCTTTCACAGCACAGTCTGAGGCAACACAACAACCACAGCTTGGCATAACCCAAAAATGCCTTGCACACCTTTACATTTTATAACATCAAGATGTGAAGCTATAAAATTGGAAGGATTTTTTTTCTTAACTGAGAAAAACCAGCGGAAGACACACTGATGTGTGTTCAGCTTGCTCCTCACAGCAGAAAGCCTTGCAGTTTTCATACATTCATGTGTGATTTGTATCACGTGCAGAACACAGGACATGTTGTTTCTGTTGAGATGCTGACAGGGACCCGTATCTCAGGGTGGGAGGGAGCTCAAACCAGGACATGCTTGAACCACAGACTAGTTCCTCTGGAACTTGACTACTTTGCAGGAAATTCTCTGATTTGGAGCCACCACAGATGGCTCAAAATCTGTCTGCACATGCAATTAGCAGAAAATGAACAGAAAATTGCCATTATTTGGGAAAGACCAGCGCAATAACTGAAAATAGTCCATTAAAGCTTTTACATCCCATGCTTTCTGTTCACTTCTGATAAAATCCCACTCCCCATTTAAGAACTCCTAGAAACTATTTCCTTGATCATTTAAGGAACTTGGAGCATACTGTGTAGTTTGAAGTTACCCAAATTCCTGAACTTTGAGGTGGCAGCAGTGGACAGGGACTCTGACTTTGGGTCTGACCGTGTTGAGTACTTTGCAAAAACAAGGACTTTGATTCTAATGCCTTTTGAGCAACTGCCCTTTTTACAGAATAAGTTAAAATCTTACATATTTGTAATATACAATTTCAAATTTTAGTTGAAGAAATAGCATTTAAAAGTTATTCCTCTGCAGAGCAGTTAACAATTATTAATGTAAAAAACCCACGCTAACTTCATCACCTTATTAACATAAAGGAAACATTTTCCTTTAAAAAATGCATATAATAGTTTAATCTGATCTTTTCTCCCAAAGTTCTGAGTTAGTGCATGATTATTTCTAATGGAAGATCTCAGTATGCCTTTTCTGCAATGAAAATGTTTAAAAGATAAAATTATTTAAAAATATATTTTCTTACATTGCTAATTCCTGATAATTTAAAAAAACAATCTTTTTATGCTTACTGTATTGAGCTCAGCATTTTGTAAATAGAAAAGTTTAAGATTAAAAAAATCCATGTGTGTGAGGTTTAGTGAATAAAAATACTCCAGTTATTGGTCAGTTATTCAGTGACATCAGAGTACACGGTAAGCAAGTCCACATTCCTTTGAGACAACAGCTTCTGGTTTTGAGGTGTATTTTAGTGGCAAAAGAATATTAGTTGCATTATGAGTTGTTGATTTACTGAACTGTAGAGGACACAGCCTCAGACACTACCTGAACAGCTTCCCATCTGAACTGCACAGGATGCTGCTTTGCCAGTATTTCAATGTTTAGCTGAATGAGCATATTGTCAACATTACAACAGGGTGGAGTCACCTCTTCCCTTGACCAGCACTTCATGGAAGCTTTGGTACAAAAAGGCCCAAAGTTATACATGGGGGAAAACAGGCATAAATAAACATAAAATTAAAAAGTCTAAAAATTTTTCCACCCTCCAGCACCCTCCCTAATAAAGGGCATGAGAGAACCTGATGTCATGAGGTGTGTGGGAGTCCCTTGGGAGTTTCAGGTCCCTTCCTTTTTCTCTTCCTCTTCTCTTTCCCCTTCCCCTTTCCCCTTTCCCTCTTCCTTTCCCTTCCCCTCGCTGAGCTCTCGCACCACTCCATGGGCTGGGTGATGTTTAGGATGTTTTCTTTCACCTGAAGTGGTCTCAGTGGCTCAAGCAGCGCCTGAGGAACGGCTCCGTCCCCTCCGCCAACCACTCCAGTGCCAGCAGCAGGAGATGAGAGAGGGGCTGGCCCCAGCTCCACCCAGGAGCCCCCTGCCAGAGCAGCCCACACACTCTGAGGACCCTGCACCAACCACCTGAGGCTCAGCAGGATACCCAGGGCTGCCATGAGGATACAGGGAAAATGTGCGTCAGTATGTGAATGTCACAGGGCCACAGGTCTGATCTTCTCCCCAGTCACAGACCTCACTCGTCAGGACTTGAAAGGACTCTGGATTTGTGCTGGTTTTGGCTGGGGTAGAGTTACATTTCTTCCCAGTAGCTGGTAGTGGCTGTGCTTTGGATTTGTGCTGGAACAGGGCTGATAACACAGGGATGTTTTAGTGATTCTTTAGTTTAGGCATGCACAGAGCCAGGGCCTTTTCTGCTCCTCTCCCACCCCACCAGTGACAGGACTGAGGGGCACAAGGCCTTGGGAGGATACACATCCAGGAGAGCTGACCCCAACTGGCCACAGGGACATCCCAGACCATACAGCATCACTCCAGTATACAAAGCAGGGGGGTGGAGGAGGAAGGAGGGGATATTTGGAGTGATGGAGTTTGTCTTCCCAAGTCACTGTGACCTGTGATGGAGCCCAGCTTTCCTGCTATGGCTGAACACTTGCCTGTCCAAGGGAAGGGGGGAAGAAATCCCTGGTTTTACTTTGCTTGTGCACACACTTTTGCTTTCCCTATTAAACTCTGTTCATCTCACTCCCTGAGTTTTCTCATTTTTCTCACTTTTTTTTTGAATTCTCTCCTGTGTCCCACGAGCATGAGGGAGCGAGTGGCTGCGTGGGGCTGAGTTTCCATCTGGGGTTTAAACCATGACAGAGTTTCTCACACAATTAAACCCTTGTTCAACTGCAGAGGGAAAGGCTACTAAAGTGACAAAGCAAACTACAGAAGAAGCTTCCCCACCCTTCTCTTTCCAGATTTCAGAGGAGGTCCTTTGCTGGGCTGGTCTGAACACCAGCAACTCAACGAGGGTCAGGCTGTTTCACATCACCCTGGGACCTGGACTGTGCAGGGACAAGGTTGGAGGCAAATACCCCTCTGAGGACAGGTCTGATGCAGTCTGTTTACCTTGCTGGAGGGAAGACAGTGTCTGGGCTTGAGCTGTCATTCAGTTTAACCATCTGGTATGGAAAAGCAGAGCATGTGGTTCAGGACTGCAAGCTCATACTTGTTTCTAAGTCATCATTGGCCAATACCTGTTCCAAGCTCTGTGGTGAATATTTGAACATTTACACAGACATTGTGAAAAAGAAAGGAACTTTTTAATGGAAAAATGGCTGTGTGGGCAAACATCTTCTGCTTCAACAAAAACCTGGCCAAGGCAGTGGTTAAGGTATGAAAGACTGCAAAGTACAGTGTATTATTTTCAACTTCTAGTCACTTTTTTTTTTTTTTTTGAAGGGTTTAGTTGTCATTAGTTATCTGTTACCTGCTCTCCAGAATTTACTACTGATATTCATTAGTGTTACAGGAGTACTTGAGATCTCTTCTGAATTTTAGGGCACTGCTGTGGTACCGTGCACTTTGGAAAATGTACAGGGTTAATACAGATATTAATGAGGAGAAATACAATACAGGCCAAGGCTGGGAGCAAGAGCAGTGGATGGGGGATGTGTTGCATCTTTGGGGAAGAAGAAGAGGCTAAGAAATAAATTAAAATGCTGCTTTTAAAATAAACTTAGTAACTCAATGTGGAACTGAAGTAGTATCTCTGACTTCAGAGGTCCCTTTAATTCAAGAGGTGTGTGATTTAGTGTTACCTGTTGTTATTTCAACCTTAAGGTATACAAATAGTGGCAAATATAAATAAAAATGGGGGAGGAAGGAGAACAGAGCTACAACAACCATGCAGCTAATCAAAGAGTGCTCCCTGAAAATACAAAGATTTTCTTTCTAAAATATAAGTCAAAACTAATCATAAGACCGTGATGCATGGTACTTTCAGCACAGCTGGGCAAATAATGCCCTTTTATGTTGACTGTGTGAGGCTGATATTTGGAGCCATCACAGTAACAGTTGCAATTGCTTGGGATGATCAGGAACAATTAAAATGTTTCATTTGAAAGAAAACTCATGCAACTCTTTATTTATTATTTAACTAATGGGAGAGGTTCTCATCTATAAATGTTCATCTATTATTTAGAGAGGAAAATGCAGTACCGTGGTTTTTTTCATGTATCAGATTATTTTCTTATCTGCAAGGGCTGAATGTAACAGTTTATAAATGGACAAAAATAGCTTTTGAAAGGTACTGCAGTATTTTCCAAATGACAGAATGTCTCTGAAAAAAACACATTATGCCTCAAACATCCCCTCCCCAAAATACAAGATTGTAAATAAATAGCATTATTTCACACAAGGAAGTTATGATGGTAAACTGCAAAGATCTCTGTTTTCTACCTATAAACATGATATGTAGAAGGTCTGTCCTGGAGCTTTCCCCACCTGCTCAGGCCCATGAAAGCCCTCGAGGCTTTGGCCAGAGTATCTTCAGCCAGAAGGATTAGACTGTCAGTGTAGAATGCCCTGTGCTGATTATAATGTGATACAATGCTCTGGAAAAGTCTGATTTTCCCCTAAACCACCTGGCTACTAACTAAGCTTTCTTCCACCTCACATTTTTGTCAGCTTAGGCTCACTCTCCTTGCTCTCTGATACACCCAAAACTATGGAACTAAAGTCAATGTTTATGCAGGTCATTCTGTCTATGTCCTGCCACCCATTTCCTTATCATGTGTTATGTCTTTCTGAGGTAGCAACTTACAGCATTTATTTGCATAATTTTACATCAGAAGAGTTCCTGCTGAGATGTCCTAAACTCCACAGAACAGAATTCCCCAAGCCTCTGGTTTCTTTAACTTCTTTGGAGGCTGAACCAGGGGTGATGCCTCTATAGCTGAGCCATTTCAAACTCCTTTTCCACTTGTCCCCTGCTAAGCAGATGTACTGAAGGGTGGTGGCCTGCATGTCCAATTCACATGGAATTTTTGCAGAGCAACCAGCTAGTGACAGATCCATCAAGCATTGCTTTTGAAGAGCAGTTCCCTGCCAACTACTAGCTGGAAGGCAGAAATTAGCCAAGATACAGAAGTTTTAAGGCACATCAGGAGGCTAAAAGCACAGTGCATATTTGTAACTTTTCATTCAGGGTGTAGGCATTTCAAGTGCCACGGGATATTTATTGCGTGTATTGTCTATAAAATGACATTACTAAAGCATCTTCTGCTTTCAAAAGGCTGCAGAGGCCAGTATGCACCATCAGCAGAGGACAGCACATGATCTTTACACATCCATATAAAGTTTTCCAATACACTTGTTGGTGAACTTGCTTGAACTCCATTATTATATCCAAAGACAGTAGCCAGCAGCTATTCAGAAGTGCTCAGAAAATGTGTTAGCAGTTAGCAAGTGACTTCATCTTTCTGTTTTATTAGTTCTTTCAAGAACTAATAAACTACAATAACAATAGAACCTTTAGCACTCTTACTCAGACCAATGTTTGGACACCTGATATGCTCCAGTGAAGTGTGACAGCATCTGTCACCAGCCCATGTCACATAATTACACAGCATCTCCTTGCAGCTGGGAACTACTTGGATGGATATGCTTTCTGTAAAGGCAGGTGGAGAACTTCCCTGCAGGAATGGGACCACACAGTCTCCACAGCTTTCCCCTGCCAATACCAGAACTCCAGGTGTGCAGCTGGCCCTCACTCACTGCCAGTGAGAATCATACCTGTGAAATAATCTTCCAGATACTTAAACCCACGGTACATTTAACTACAAGACACTGGTGGCATAACCAGATTTATGAGTCCCCTTGAGTTATGCAGTGCTGACAGAAATGCTGATACAACCTACTTTAGTCTCAACATTTTAACACCAGTTACTTCGGTTACTAAAGGTTTTGCTGTGCAAAGATCAAAGTGCTAATAAGTGTTAAACTCCCTAAAAATATTTTACATGTTTCTTATGCAATGGAATGCTACAATTTTCCAAAGTCTGGTATCTCAACACTTTTACAGACTTGAATCCGTAACTTGCACTCAAGTGAGTGCCACCTGAGGAATAAAACTTTCTGTTGCTATTCTGCCAAATTACCTGATCCTCAAACTCTGCCACCAATTCTGGACTGACTACTGCGACCACTGTAATTCTTTACTTAGGAAAAAGCTTATTTGTGGCAGATAATACTTTTCTGTTAGATTCCTACCCCTCTGAGGAAACAGAATTTTTTTCAGATTAGAGAAAGTAATGAAAGAGCTAGATTAATGCAAAAAATGCATGAAAAGCAGTTTCTCTAGCTGATATCACCATGCTGCTAAACAGGATAGCAACAATAAATCCATAGCATGTACACAGCACCAGTATGTACACCTGGAAGCTTATATAAAGAAAGCATGTTCATCAGAAAAAAGCCAGCTACATTTGGTTCTTGGTTTTGGGTAATTTTTGCATTGTTTCTAAGTACCTACTTTTTGGTGAAGCATTATAAAATGCATTTCAGAGCAAATTATTCACCTGTTTTTCCTGAATAACTTAAAATTTTCTAGCAGCAGATGCACACAGAAAAAGACAGAGTGGCTGCAGAACCAGAGTCACCACCATTAAAAGTAATTAAAATGCAGTATCAATCTTTCATGGCAATTATTCTTTGAGTGACCCTTCCACACTATAAGAAGTGCCTAGCTAGAGCTTTCCCTCCAGCAGCAGCACTCTGACCTCACCAAAGGAAGAGAACACTCCTCACAAGACATGCCAGAAGCAGCCCCAACCAAGAATGGCATCTCCCCCTTCAGACACCCAAAATTTACACAGAGTGGTCAGACCTGGCCACATTCCAGGCTAACATTCCCTGCAAAGTAAAAATCCTTTGGTTATGTCAAAAAAATCCTACACCTAACTCAGTTGCATGTCGGGCAAATACAAGTCCAGTAAACGCAACAAGTGCAAATCTCCCTTTTAAGGAAAAACAATTTATATGAAATTTATATGGCTGGCAATCCCCTCATTGCCTTTCCCACATATTTCTATGCCACACTTTTATTTACTCATTTCTCAGTCTGTGGTTGCACCGTCTCACAGGTCACCTCTAAGTGTCAAAGCTGATGCTAATGTGGTGACAGCAGGAAAGGCACGGAGGGGTCAGGCTGATCTAGATCTTGATACAAGGAAAGAAACAATTTTTCTCCTGTGTCTCACCAGTTTCCTATCCTGGGTTCATCTCTAGGCCCCCATATGCCATTACACCCTTCCAGCTTCCATTCCAGTGGCTTTCAGCGCCTGCACACAATCCAGCTCTGAGTACCACAGAACAGTGCACTGGGACAGGAGAACCATGGTCACAATTAAACCCACTTCTGTTTAGGTTTGGTATTGTTAAGTATTCAAAACATCCTGCTCTTACAGGGGGCAATTGATGTGAAATGCGACTCAATAACAATATTGACAAGGGAGATACTTCTTAAATGGGACAGGCCTGGGGCTCCTGCACTCCTTTCCACTACCTCTGTCAGGGCCAAGGAGTTCAAAATGCCCTTTGTCCAGTGCAGCTGCTCTGTGTGTGCCTTTGACTTGAACTTCAGCAAAGGGACAAACAAATGGAGCAATCAAAAGGAGACTGTCCTCCACCCCAATTCCTCAAAGAACCCTTGCTCAAAGAACTACTTGTGTTCACACTAGAAATGTCCTTAAACTCCTGTATGTAGCAGAAATGAAAAAAGATTAAGCAGTGCCATGATTTCTGCAATAAATTAAATTAATTTCAAATAGTGTTGTGTAAAGTAATCCATCTGCTTAGAGGCCACATTTCATTGTGCACTTCTGGATGCGCACCCAGAAGTGAAGTACTACACAAAATTCTACAGAAGTTTAGATTTTCGATTGCTAAATGCTTTTTAAAGAGTGACTACTTTTAACTTAATTGGTTATGTTATTAAAAACTTAAATTGCAAAAACTATAATCAGCATCTACTTTTCTGAGAATCTGAATTCAATGAGAGCAACTGTTCAGAAGTATTTCCTGTTTTAATGGATCAATGAAAAAGTACTGAGATAAAATAACAGCATGGGGTAAGATGAGGAATAAAGCTACGCTTAGTGGGACAGTACATCTTTGTGCTGAGGCCCACGGGACAGAAAGCATAACCAGAACTTTTCATAATGAAAAATGGTCACCATCATAAGGGGATTCTTCATTACAATCAGGCATGTTCTTGGCTTTTCCAACACCATTTTCTCAGTATGAGTGAAGATTACATATATGTGTCCTGAAGTAGGAGATGGAAGGGCGTGCATTAAAGGCAATAAGAGCAAAATTTTTTTTCTGATCTTTCAAAGATTTGACAGGAGGAAAATATGGGTCCTTTGCAGGGATCCAAGTTCTGTTTGCTAATTGAATCAGTCTTTTCAGTTTCCCACTATGCCTCAGTCAGAGCAAGAGGTGAACAGAGATGAGGCTTCCCAAAAATTCTTCTGTCCGAGAACTGACACCAATAACCTCTCACTCCCTCCTCTACTCTGTATCACAGAACACTCCTGGCAGTGACCAGCCTTTGCAAACTCTAGTTCCTGGTCACACTGTTTGGTTTTGGACTTCAGCTGGGGAGGAAAGACAAGGAACACAGCATGAAAAGGTGATCCTGGGATCAGCCAACATCCATGTCAGCGAGCTGCCACTGCCACATCCGAACAGGCAGACACTGACAGGCAGTCACGGCTCCTGGGACATGGATGAGGAGGGAGGACAAGCTGCCTTGGGATAAGGGCCTCTCCTGGGAAGGTGAGGCTTAGTGGGCTATTGGCAGTATCAGGGCATGTAAATGCTTGTAAAGTTCCCTGGCTTTTCTGGATGTCTACAAATTGCATAATAACACAATGAGGAAAAGGGCCATTTGTCCTAATACTGAAATATCCCATGTATCTTACCTCTTCAGAGTTTATTGCTGGGGTCTCAACACAGCCATCAGCCCTGAGGCAGACCTAGCAGGTGCTGAAAAACACAAGGGGAGAGATTGACTGATCATAACATCAGTGTTGGGGAAAAAAAAAAAAAAAAAAAAAAAGAGAACAAGTAGAGGAAAACTAAAGCACCAGGTAAGAAAATCCCATGTCCTTTTTCCACCTTAAAATAAATCAATTCTCCAAGGCTGATTTATTATTTTTTTCTCTCTAGAAAACTTAAAACTCTAAACAACCATATCCATGGGGTCTCTCACACTGCACACCTAAATAAAGGATTTGTCATCATCCAAAATTACTGTGATATGTAAGTGTTCTGCTTGCTTCTTTTCTGTGGCACTGAAATCTCAATATGCAATTTCTGTATTTTCCTTCCACTATTCAAAACTAATTCCATAAAACCAAACCAAACTAAACCAAACCCAAAAATCCACCTATCGATCATGGCTGCAACTGCCAAAAAATCCACTGCAGTCCAGGACACCCAAGAGCATCCAAGCTGTACCTGCAACTTTGGCTTTCACTTTGGAGTGATCCAAGGGATTTAGGAGCTGGTGGAAACCACACCAATAAAAGCACAAAGTAACGTAACAGCTGCGTTTCCGACATTAGCGTTTATATAAATACAGCATCTTTCACACTAGGTCAGAAAACAGTGTGTATTTTCATAAAAATAAATCTGTTTTCTACAGCAAGCAAACCATTAGAGACTCTTCAGTTTCTGTGCTTCTCACCTCCTTAAAATTCCAGAAACAACGGAAGAGCACATGCGGATGTATACACACACACACACACGCGCGCGCACACACACACACACACACACACACATGTCAATTAGAAGAAAAATGCCAAGAAATTATTAATGTGGTATATCTGATACACTATGAAAGAATTAGTCACTTTAAAGAATAAAAAAATTGCCAAAAAGAAAGCTATTTTGAGTGCATCCTGTACCAGAACACTCAGCAGGGTTTGAGAGAAAAAGATACATTTTTATTATTCTAAAATAAGAATGTAGTTACATGTTTACAATGTAGCTGAGATGCTCTGTTGCTCTTCATCTTTTTTCAGAGCTAGCTACAAAGAAGCTTCCAATAGGCTACATCACATCCATGATTATGAAGATACTTAAAATCCCAGAAAGGGATTTATCGAATTACCCTTTGATTACACAGAATGTTTTACAGTCAGATCACTACTCACCTGCATCCAGAACTTAGTGCTAAAGGAAATAATTTGTGAATGAAAGAGCTATTTTGTCATGTGCAAAGCGCTTTATGCCTTGCAAATTGTTGGGAAAAAATAGGTATATCCTCTACCTCCCAACCCTATTGTAACTCAAATATGATTAAATACAGGTGTTAAAACCATACTATTTTTGTATCCAAGATTCATAACTGAGATGCTTGTAAGTATGAAGCACATGAGAAAGTTAGAAAAAAATATTTGATTCAGATAAAAGGCTGCAGCTAAAAACTTGGAAATTGCATTTCTCTGCATCTTTGTTTGTACCCAAACCTTAGCAGTGCCTGGAGGTGGTGGGATTCAGCCTATGGTTTCACTGGGTGGACGGTCCTCACCCAATCACTATATTAAATATTTATTTGTCCATTTTGAAGCTAAGATTCACATTAGGTTTCAGAGCATGACTACATTTGCAATCAGATTATCACTGTTCCTTTACTAGGTACTAAAGCCATGGAGCAGTATATCTCTAATTGTGGAAAACATTCTTAATAAATCAGTCATGGTTGCATTTTAAAAATTATTTTACAAGTGGTGAAACATTTTGCTTAATAAAATAGTCAAAACTGACTGAAAATATTTATTTAGTAAAACACATCAAACTGTTTTTTTTTAAAGTCGAAAAAACTCTCCAAGCAAATGATGACATGTTCTTCTCAGACTAATTTCCTGCGATGGACAATTTTATGCTGTTTGCGCCACATTAGTAGTTGTGTAAGCTGAAAAAAGTTGTTAAACAACTATTTTTTTGGTGCCTACTAGTACTCTGACTGTAGAGTCTTTTTCAATTATTCCAGACTATCTTCCCCTCAATACTTTATGTGATTTAAAAAAATGTTTATTTTAGGAGTTGCTTTTTCCCCAAAAGGTTTAATATTTTGTAAACATTTCCATGTAAAACATGCTTTGTCTCTCTGCATGTGTCTTACCCAAGATGGCATTTAAAATAACGTTCCCAACTGGATTTCCGAGGGTCAGATGCAACTTGGCAAGGCAGAGACAATGAGCTGATTATACCTTTGCGTTTGGTTTGGGGCGATTGTTTGCAGCCAGTGCAGCTGAAGAGTTAAAGCCATGTGCTGAATTTAAATCTATAAACATGAAGGATGGTGCCAACTTGGCAGCGAATCCTGCATTCAAAAGGAACGGGGCTCCCTGGCTGCCCCGACGACAGAGGCAGCAGGAGGAGGGGGAGCTGCTGCCTCCCCAGGCTGCACATGCGATGCCCCCAAACAGCCCCTACTTTGCAGAAAGACTCTTTACAACAGAACAAGAAAGGTCACAGTTTGCATTTCAATGAGCATATTAAAAGGAGATCTGGCATTATTTTGTTCCTTCATAAGAAAATTCTCAGATCTCAAGCTACAGCTATAAAGATAAGTGGTTTTTGTAACTGAGTTAAAATCAGTCCAGCTCAAGCAGGGCTTACGGGTTTCAGGGTAATGGGCTACAGTGAGCCAGCCTGGAAATGAGATGTCAGCTCCCAGCAAAACTGCAATAGTATCCTGCACAATGTGTTCAGACACACCATTTAAAATTCAAAATGCAGCTTGGAAGGAATCGAATTACAGTGGATAAATCTATATTTCATTTTAAGAACTGCAGAAGGCCATACCTTCTCTAAAACTAGAGGATGAAAAACAAAGCTAAGGACATGCTTTCTTTGGGAAAGACAGTGTTTTTTAGTATATATTTTAAGCTTTGATTGCAAGCTCTCAAAAGATCAGGCTGTTGGTGATATAGCAAAGTTTTCAGGAGATATCTTTATGAGTGTACATTAAAGCTATATGAACGGCTTTCAATTTTCTGACTCCTAAAAGATGCCAACTCTTTGTCAAGTCTGTACACAAATGGAGGTCTCCACACCATCTCTGCATCTAACTAAGCACGAAACATTTCAGGATGCAACCCAAACATACCTAAATAGAAACAGGAAGAAAAAAGAGCACCCAAACCCAAACCAGAAGGGAGATTAAGCTAATGCAATGCTTTCTGTTAAAGGACAAATGTCATCTTTTATGCAGCTGGACTCTTTTTCACAGAAGAGAAAAAGCTGGCAGCACCCCAGTGCAGTGGTGAGCAGTGCCCTCTCACTGCCTCCAGACGCATGGACATTTGATTTGCTGCTGATTAGTGCGGGCAAAAGAGGGGGGGGAAAGCTGGCATCAAGTCACATCCTCCATCTTAGTCCCAGCTGGTACCAAGCTCCGAAGAAACAAAGCGACTTCAGACAGTGCGATCATATATTCATGACCAAGAAGAAATATAAAAACCAGCACGTTTGAATTCCTGACAACCATAGAAGAATAGTGCATTGGCATGTTGAATTTTTCCAGCCAGCCTTTGCTGACCTATAAACCTTTGTGACTGGAACAAATGCAAATAGAGCTGACTTGCCTCCCAAACTACTGAAGGGTATTCAAGCCGAGTTGTGTCTAACAGGCTAACAATAACCTACTGTCCCACCCATGCAAAACACACAGTCTGGGAAAAACAGCTTTAGAAAAGCACTTGACGGAGACATAAAGTGCAGACTATGTCAGAAAAAATAGCGCCATCTTTCTTTTTTTATACTTCACCTAAAATTCCACAGTATAAAGTAATATGGAGTAAAATTATCTAACTATTAAAAGAAGAGTGCACAGTTTTAAAATAGGCTGGAAATTGGCAGCTGAAAAAATCAGGGACTGCACTGTCTGAAATCCCATTGGCTTTAGACACTAAATTTCATGCCCTAAAAGCAAACTTACAGTAAATTACAAACCTAAAAAATGGTTGTATGCTTCTAGCAGTGGGGAACAAAGTGACATGGACCCCCTTATGTATCTGAAGGAGATCTCTTTATTGTAAAAATCAGCCCCTTTTTATACCTTTAATTTCAACCTGACATATCTGAAACCAAACCGAGACTTAACAGAACTTAACAGAAAGAAGGCACCCATTGGCTGGCTCAGCTGCCACGCTGCACGCCACACATCCTCCCAGCCAATCAGCTCCCTGCTCATACGCTGACCACGTTCCTTCAGCCAATCAGCTTCCTGCTCGTACACTGTCCACGCGTTCCTCCAGCCAATCACAATCTCACTTCCAGCTGACTCTCTCCTCACTCATAAAGGCCTCTCACCCCTCAGCCGATTCCCACCCATCCAGCCTGCGGCTGTGCCTTTCCCATGGGGGCTTCCCGTGAGCATAAACCTTAACCACTCTAATCATTATGACCCCATATCCTACATATGCTAACCAATTGCATACTAGCACTGAACTGCACTACACTTCAGGAAAAGTGTATTCAGAGTAAAAGGTCTGCTTGACTACAAAAAATCCAGGATATTTAAGTGATCACTATTCCTGTGTTTTTACTCAGTGAAGGGAGATAACTGATGGTATTGACTACTCCAGCTTCCATGCAGGCCCAAAAAATACTTCAGTTGAGGAAGATCCAACTCTCGTGGAGACAGTAACCCAACAAAATCTTTTCCAATCAGCAAAAGGAAGCTAGGCATCACTGCAGGGCATTGACTCAGTGAAACAAATAATTTCTCTTCATGAGGGAACTAAAACGGGGAAGTGGGCGGCTCTTTTCCGAAGTATTTGCATGCCCTCACTATCCTTGTATTTGAATACAGGTCTGTGACTGAATGGGACCAAGCAGCCTTTCCTTGGTCCACCTTCACCAGAGGCCAGTTAAAGCAGCCTAAGTCCCTGTGCAGATGGAAAGGGCTGAACAAGAGCACAGGAAAACAGTGGGAATATGGTGCTACCTCAGTGCTCCTGCTGTGTTAGGCAGAGCCACTAGGGATGGAGTCTGGCCCTAGACTTCAGCCTGAGCACTTTCACTGTATCAGATGAATTTGTACGTCTAATTTATCCTCCCTTAATTCAGGTATTCATCCATCTAATTCCCTGAAGCTGTTGATGTAAGCAATGAAGAAAAAGGGACACCTCATGATGAGCACTCAGATCACCAGCTCACTGCTGGAAGCCTGACCTGAGCAAACTCCTGATCTGGAACTGAGATTAGTCCCCAGATCTCACCTTCCTAAAGCAGAAAAGATACAGAGCATCAGTCCTACAAGCAGATGCCATTAGTCTTTTTGCATTCAGCAAACTATTTGCGTGTTTAAAATTGATTGTGTGCAAATGCTTGGATTCTGAGCATGACAGATACATTTTTGAAACTTTTTCAACATCTGGCTTTTAAGAACAGTGTGTTAAGGAAAGCTGAGAAGATATGTCTCAAGTTTCTGTTAAAGCGCGTATGACATACAACCATTTCATAAACATTTCCCCATTCCCTCATGAAAAAAAAAAAAAGCAGAGACAACTGGCAGCCAGAATAGCTTAAAAGATACCACAAAAAGAGAAGCTCACATTTCCATCACCTGGGAGAAAAATGTAAGGCAGAACCCTTGTAAGAGGCTACTGAATTTGCACAGGAAGAGGGAAGTCTCTTCTGGACCAAACATCAATGTACATGCACACTGAGATGTTTAAAGCAGAGTCTGGCTGCATGTGGAATCACTTCAGAATCACTGACTTATATAGGCAGGGACAGATGCAAAAGATGTCCAAAATAAGTAATATATCTGTGGGGAATTCCCAGCAATGAACTTAAAAACCTGCCATTTTGGCATGTTCTTTATGAAAGGAGATCTGTATCCTCAGCTCTCTTGGACATCCAGGAGATTTGGGCTTGCAGCAGCCCACAGGGTGTTTAGGCTGGAATACATCCCATGAATAGCAGCTGCCTCTGTTAGGAACCAAGTGTGACTTGCCTTTTGAGCTGCTTGTGCAGCCAGAAGAACAAGAAACAATGATAGGAGTTGTCTTCTCAGGTGACAGAAGACATTCTCCACCTCTAGAGCCATTACAAAAGGATCCTTGATGTCCCTGATGACCTCAAAAGACAAGATGTAACATGCAGAGGCTGAAGCTTTCAATCCATAGGGTTTCATTATAAAGCAAAAACACATCCCCAAAATAAATTAAATTCCACCACACTGAAATTGAAAATGGTGAAACCAAAGCGGGTATTTCATTGAAACTCACTGACGGTTGTCTCTTCCTTGTGTTTCTGCATAAATTTTGTATCCACTAATTGTATATTGTTTTTCAGTGGCATTGGTATTGATCCTGATTTGTCTGGATTTGCGGCATTTATAGGCATTGTGCAGCTAAAGCCTGTAGAAAGACAAATAGGGGACTATGAAAGGCATGCTCTTCCTCTCGTTTTTTTCAATCCATGTTTGCTAAAGGTGTTAGTGTTGCAGAGTGTCAGCAATATACTGCCATGTGATGAAATCAAGGATGAAGAATGAAGCCAAATTACCATTACTCTAGCATAAAAACAACTAACAGATAGTTCTGTAAAAACATAAAGATGTGTAAGAAGTCTCTTTTACATTTAATGTGATGCAGCAAATTTATTCTGTGGATTAAAAGGAGTTTACCTCTGAAGCGTACATTAAAATGCACGGCTTTTATGAACTTGCTACAATGTGAAAAACAACTATGCTTTTTCTTTTTTAAAAATCTTTTCCTGCTACAGTCCCAAGAACTTGAAGGGTCACATGAGTTTCAAAAGCATTAACTTATCTAAAACTTTCATCTTATCCTTGCTAACTTTTGAAATATGGAAGCAGACAAAGCATAGTTGAAAGGTGAGCTCCCAGCTGTGGCACTGCTCTGGTACAGGGCTGCAGGATGTCTCACACATTTGTTAGAAGCCTTTCGGAAATGCACAAGCTCTGTTTACTCAAACCAATCAAATCTGAAAAGCCTGCCTCAGTCTCTTTTGGGTCAGGGCACTGCTCCATGCACCTCCTGGCTCTCAGTTCACATCACCTCTTCCATCCAGTCATTCACAGGACTGTTCGCTCTGGGGTAGAACACATTTTCCCAAAGGTCTGCTCCACTGGACAGCTCCATGACTGATTACAAGTAAAGCTTAAAAAGTACTGGTAGACACCACAGTTCCCTTCATTGTATTTTTCCTGTCCTTGTTCTTTTTTAAAAGCACTGAAAATTCTTACTAATGCCAAAGACAGACCTGACAAAGCCATTTAGTCTTTCATGACCGGTGACAAAACCAACCTGTGGACCCACAGGGGATACTATGAACACCCAGCCAGAAGAGCATGTGTGGGTATTCTCAGCTCAGTCAGAGAGAAAGAGAAAGGTTTTCTAACCAGGCGACAGCCTGGGAAGCAGTTGGGAAAGAATGTAAATAATTCTCTAATCTACCTTGTTATTCACATTGTTTATAGATATGTTCTGCCCCTGTGTGTCATTCACTGCCCACCAATGGTGTGGGATGTTTTTACTCTAAGACCAATGAAATTAGTCTGCATGATGTTCTCTATATATAGAGTGGTACATTTGAAATAAAGGAGAGAGTTCATTTTCTTAACCTTCTAATCTTCAGTTCTCTGTTCCCATCCTGCTCAACAGCATCAAGCGTGAATTTACGTGACACTTCATATATGTGTCATGTCTTACATGAAGCTGAAGAGTGGGGGGAAAAAAGGCCTTCACAGCATTTTTTTGAAACAGCAGGATTTCTCAGTGATCCCTTTTGCCCTTCTGCAAGAAGAATACCTGAGTAGGTGTTTTGGTCAAATGAACTTTAAATTCAGACTAAATGGCCTTTTCAGTTCAAGGGTCTCTTGATTAAGTTTCTTCATATGAGATCGGGAAATCATCAACAGTAGAGATCAGATATACTACAGAAAGGTACTAATCAGAATGCTTTGAGTGCTGTGAAAACATCAGCAAGCTAGGAAGGCCACAGATGGGACAAATGCAAACCCAGCACTAGCAAAAGGACACACATGGGGAGCTTTACACATACTATAAGCTCAAGAATGAACTCAGAAAACCACCTTTTAGGTCCACTGTCCTTAAATTCTTGGCCAGTGGTTTTCTATTCCTAGCAGGCTGTTGCTTTTTTTGAATCCCAAAGGCAGCACAGAAATTCCACCCATCTCTGTATGAAGATGGCCCCGGGTCTCCTTCTGACACTTCCTACTGCAGCATTCTCAAGGGTGAAACTGGGCCCATAATCACAAGACAAGCAGATGTTGCTGATTTCCTCAGCAGCACTTCATTTTAGAAATGTTAAAGGCAGACAATTGAAAAAGAACATTTCTGGAGAATAACATTTGTTGTTGGCAAGGCAAGCCAAAGCTGATTTGGGTTAATAAACCAAACAGTTATCAGAGGAACGAATCAAAACCACATACCTTTGGATACGTCTTTTACTAACTCACAGCTACAACACTACCACCATGTCTTGGTTATACACAATAGAACAGCCCTAAGACCTTAATTCAGTGCCTGCCCTTTACTCAAATCAAGCACATGAGAGAACTGTCCCAAAGACCTGAACTAGGGATGCCTCTGTTCCCATTTTCCTGCTGACACTAACTCCAGCCTGGAATGGACTCTCAATCACTCAAGAGCTACCGACCCACAACGTGCCTGCCAAGTGGGAGAGCTTCTCCAGCTTTGCTGGCACACGAGGAGTATATGTGCAGCCTAACATCCTCTGGGGCTGCCAGCCCATACGTCTTTATGCTCCTTTTAGAATTTTCTGTGCTGTGGATTTGGAAGTCTCCTTTCTTTACAAAGAAAATTATCTCTGATAGACAGTTTAAGCATGTCTGATTAGTAAGTGTGAGAAATCATCCCTGTTCCTGTGAGCTGGAAAGTTTTCTCATTCACTGTTCAGCTTTAGTTTAACTCATCCCTATTTGAACAGAAGAGCATTATCCCACTGTTGGGGGTTAGGATTTTTCCTTTCGTTTCTTTCTCTCATGGAATTTTGTCCCATCTGCTGCTTAGAAACAATAATGACTGGTACTTAAGAGAAACACAAAAATTGGCCAAAGTAGGGGAAGGGTGCAGCTGGCTGCTCTCTTACCTGGGAGCTTTTCTCTTGAGAAGGGCAGAGTTACTGCAAGATTTTGGCCGGGGTTAAGGGGCTGGGCTGGGCTGGGCTGAGCTGGGCTCTTCTCGCTCTCTTGCTGTTTGCATCAGGGGAGAAAGGTTGAGCTGTTGGTTACTGCGGGGAGAATTCACTGCCACCGCCAGAGCCCAGCCCTGTAATTGCTTCTTCCTCACCATGGGTGAGCCTTTGCTCGTAAGAGCGGCCATTGGACTGGGACCTTATTGACACCCTACCTCACTAGAAAGGACCCTCACCATCTGCTCGGGTGCCTCAGGGAAAAACCCGGGACCCCGAGCCCCTTTGAGGGAGCCTCCCCCGGCCGTGTCCGAGAGCCCGGCTGCCGCTGCCCAGCCCTGCCGCTTCTCTGCCACTGCTCCGGGTTTTTCACTACGCTGTAACCCCACCTCCCCTGCCTGCCGGGACACCCGCAGCTCCTGCTACAGCTCTGGAGTTTCTGATACGTTTCGTTTGCTGCTGTGGGGTCGGCTCGTCCCTGCGGTTCCTGCTCCAGCCCATCCCGCCATCCAGAGGGGCGCCGGGCCCGGCTGCCCCTGTGGGCTTGCGAAGGAAGCCCCTTTTCCATCCCGCCCGCCGTTACCCACGTGCAGAGAGGCGGCGGAGCTCGCGCCACAGCGCCCCCTGCAGCCGCGGGGGAATCACTGCAGCCACCCTGCCCGGCCGGGAGCCAGCAGCGCCCCTGCTGGCTGTGCCCGGAACTGCGCCGCAGGGGAAGCACCTGCAGCCGAGAGAAGGCTGGGACTGGGTTTGTGTTCTGCTGGTTTGCCTTATCATACACATACACACCAGTAAATAAATGTCATTCCTTTTCCCATGTCTTTGCCTGAAAGCCCCTTAATTTCAAAGTTGAAATAATTGGGAGGGAAGGAAGTAATATTTTACCATTCTAAGAGAGGTTCCCACCTTCTTTGGCAAACACCTGTCTTTGAAACCAAGACACCCACACTGGAACAAAAAGAGTCAATCTTCCCCTCAACACAGTATTTTGTTCTGAAATAAAAAGTTCAAATTATAAATAATTCAAGATTTGAATTCTACATCTAATTCTATGCAGACAGGGTTGTTTAAATGAGGTGTAAAGAACAAGTAAAATAGATAAACAAGGACTGTAGATAAGATCTCATCCAAACTCAGCCTCAGAAATTGCTTAGCATTTGGAGAGTACTTTGGATTGAACTGTTACCACTGAGGTAGTTGGGTTTCCTTCCTCAGTCTAAAAACTGAAAGTTATTTGTACCAATGCATTCTGGAGAGCAGACAGCTCTCAAGTCATATAAACCTGTGCACACTTGGTAAAACCTCTTGTATAAAAGGGACAGCCCATACTGACACTGCATTTCACAGAATATTATAAACAAGAACCTGGCAGAAGAATAAGTGACTAGTAAATTTTAAAAGGAACAGTGAGAGAAGGTATTCTTTCAGGAGGAGTGCCATGGAAGGGTTTTGCTATGGGATTTGGGGTGTGAAGGCATTTTGGAGCAAGAGGTATTGGTGAAGTTCTCTCAGATCAAGTCACACATGCTTAAATATATAAAAGCATGGATCTCTGTATAAAAAATAGATGTTTATCAGGTGCAGCCAACTTAAAAGTAGTAATTTCCCATTAATTTAAACAGCAAAACTTAAGGGAAAAAAAAATTTACACTTCTGATCAGATCATCAAAATTTATACCTTTGATAATTCTAACATGTTGTAGTAAAAATACTGGGCTTGACTTCTTTTTGTTTTGCATTTGATGCAACCCCTGCAGCTTGCAGTGGACACTGCTGTGTCACAGACAGTGTTTTCTTGGAAGAAAAGTTAAATTGGTTAATTTTTTAGTTTAGTTTAGTGCACTTATTTCCAGGAAAGGATTTTCTTGGTTACATTTGGTAATATTTTTCTAAGAACATATTTATTCTTGATAGTATTATATATAGTGTTTCCCTTGAGCCATTTGTCCTTATTTTGTAAGGCAAAGGGGACAATATAATTCTTTGGAAAAATGATTTGCTGCATCTCCCCAGGACAACAGTACATCTCATTCTTATCTCCAACAAAACAGCACAGGTAACAGCACAGAAATCCTGCACCGCTTCCATCAGATCACAGGTGATCACAAGCATCTTCCTCCAGACTGCACTTTCTTCTGTGCCAAATATAACATAAGCACCCTTCATTAGTCAGCCCAAAGATCAATTTTGGGAAAGATGCTGCCATGCAGACTTGTGACCGCTGGAGCCAGGATTCTCACGAGCCCCAGACCCATTACATTAAGGTACCAAACTGTGTTTACCTATTCATACTACACTGGTGCCACCAGTTCCTACTTGAATCACATGACAGTGGGAGAGCAGATACTAAAATGGTTTATACTGAGAAAGCTAATGGGTCTTGAGGAATAGCGTGTTGTTCTATTACAGGGGCATTGGTTCAAGTTTTGCTGTTGGCTTCAATGAAAGTAGGATCCAGCCTCTTTAATTTATAGTCTCTGCTGTAAATAATGAATTATATATCAGAGCTTTAGGAACTTGAAATAAATGTTAAGAGATTTGCACAATTATTATGAGACTCACTTGTGTGTGACAAGGGAGACAAGTCTTTTGGATTATTCAGTCAATTAATTAAAGACTTTTCTTCTGTTCCGATGCTTTCTCCAAAATTCCCAAAAAGTAAGTTCATGACTGAGGTAAAAGACTCTTATTTTTAGAAACATGGTCAAACCCCGTGTAAGCAGTGGCACTGTCACAGAACAAAGTGGGAAGCACACAAGGTTATATGCTGAGTTGTACAAAAGGGTTGCCTGGCCAAACCATTTGGAATGGACGATTAGGAAGTCTCCAAATGCTGCACTGAACAGCCAAGCAACACAATCCCCCCGATTGTTCTGCAAGGGGCAGTGTGAGCCTGCCTGTGAGGCGGGGGCAGTTCCCACGCCTGCCCTGGGCTGTGCTAAATCACCTCCATCGTTCATGTACCCGAGCTCAGGCTCTGTCACCATGTGCACAGGACACCCCAATAGTGGGGGGGGGGGGGGGGGATGCATTTCGTATGCCTCATTGCTCTGGCAGAGGTGGCTATTAATAAAATTTTCTGTAAATCAGCCTCACTTTTAAGAGAAGCATTTTCACTTCCAGGCTGTTCACTCACAGATGACAATACAGAATAAATTTAAATTACTTTTTCTGAGATTGTGGCATATCACACTAGAAACAACTGCAATCAGGAGAAAAGGAAAAGAATTCACATACTGACCCAACTTAAATCCCCGAATAAACACAGGAGTTATGTCCCTCCTTATTCCAATAATCAATTTATTTAATTACTGCCAACGCTGGGAAGAGCACAAAAAATACACACATACTCCACATAACCTTCTTGATTGTTTTATATTCAGACTTCCAGACATACTTCATACTTTTATTTAGTCCCAAAATGAGTCTACCTACATAGCTGGTTTTTTTGAGGAAACTAAAATATTGGTATGCCTTCGCTGTAGACAATCTTCTGGATGGTTTCAACTGCTGACTTCTATGTGCCTTTTAACTTAACATTTCTGTATACTTCACTAAGACCATTTTAAAAAGACATTAGCTACAGGGATGATCAGACATTAAATACATTCAATACTCCAGTAGCCTCTAAAACTACAGAAGTCTCAAAAATCATTCTACATTGACATGAACACATTTCCTTCAACAACTTTCTGTTGTGGAAATTTTATTCATCCTGTCCTTGCTTATTTTTTGCGTATCACAATAGCAACAGAGCCTTGCGTTCTCTCTGTGGCCTGATTATCTTAGTTCATTTCTCCATTCTGCTTTTTACAGGGTGATTTCATGCTACTACAGTTATGTTTTCTTGTGGTTTCAATTCTAGCACTAATACATAAATTGTATACATGTACATATACATGTATGAGACAATTCATAGTCATGCTTCAGGAGCATTGTAACAGGCTTTGAAGAAGACTTTGAATTTCTGTATCTGAACTGATTGAATCTGGATATCGGGTGTGCTGGAAATCTCACTTATCCAGACCAGGTATCAGGCACCTAGATAACAACAGCTTAATAGTGAAAGAACACAGAAAAAAAAAATCTTGTTCATTCTGAAGGAGTGTTTAGAATAAACCAACACAATATTCTATCCTTCCTTCATCTGTAGCAGGTCCTTGTGTTAGAATGCTCATGGTACTGATCTGAGGGAAAGAAAGGTGGGTAACTTTACCTCCTATGAGAAAATGACAATATGTGTGTCACAGGTTAAATAGAATTTCATTGCATTCTATTTGTGAATTACAGGTTCAATCTGAAGGCATTGTGATAGCCCTATATTATACACACACCCACACCCCCACACAACCACACCCACCCACACACATATATATAAATATAAATAAAATATGCTACTTTTGAGCTTTGTTCTTTGGTCCAAACTTCAAGATGAAAATAAACAACACAAAGGAAGTAAATATCTAACATCCTTCTACATCATAATTTCTTACAGCAAAACACAGCATTAATTTATGCTAGAAATATTTCTATCTGCCCTTTTTGAAACATGGAATGCACTTTATTATCTCAATGCACTTTTCGTCAGGCCATGCTCCCTTGGGTAGGAGGGGCTGTTTCCCAACACAAGAACAGACAACTCAAGAATTTGGAGCTCTACACTCTTAAGTGGAATGGACATTGCCAAGCCCTTTAGGGTCACATTTATTGAAGGAGATCATCCTTCTTAGTCAGGGCCTGCTTTGCAAAGCACCCAGCTCTCACAGAGACAGAGTGGCCAAAGTCCTAAAACACTGAGCTTCTGGGTGTCATCTGTTTGCAACTCACACTCCAGCTCCAGTTTTGAATACTAGATACTGAGCTCTTGTTTTTTTGGCCTTAGCATACAAACACCATAAAATTTCAGAAAGCTGTAATGTAGGTGAGGGCAAATCACATGGGACTAAACACTCTGGTGGGAAAAAACTGCGGAAGTGAGCCCTTGGTGAGCTGGAGTGTCAAGAGCCCAGCTGTTACTGTCAGATGAGCAGGCATCCTGATTTATTTACAGAACATGATACATCACAATGAAAGACACAGACCAATGTGCTACACAAACTGTGTTTGTAGTGGCAGAAATTATTTACCAGTTTTGTAAAATCCTCCAAGGACAACTTCTGCCTTGCCTGATGCAGAGGGGAATACAGAGTTAACTACAACAGCAGCTGCCTTAGCCATGTATTTCTTTTATTTATTTATTCTTTGCATTTATTACTCTCATACTATGGAACTGCAGTACTTTTTTCAGAAGTCAAAAAGCAGGAGGATCTGTAAAGGACCTGTATTAATCTTTGGCTTCTGTTACAGTTTTTATAAGCAGCCACAACAAACACTGGCACTATACTTAAGGGCATCGAGGGATTTACCAGACTGTCCTTGCAACTTCATGAAATTTGGTTTGATTTGGAGAAGAAATCTCACAACTTGAACACTTGTAATATTTAAAATGCTTTGTGAAAGACACCATCAAATGCCAAAACCATTCAGTACTTACATGGAATTTCTGTTCAGATCAATAAGAAAGCATAAGAAAATGTAGGCAAATATTCATGGGGTCTTGGGAAAACAAAGATGTAGTCTTATGAGAAAAGACAAGTTTTTCATATTTGTTTCTCTGAATATTTATGCCTTTTGGAAAATAATTCAGATACAAACCAAAAGGTATAAGAATTAATTTAGCACAGTATATGCAGACTAGTGTTTACATCCCAATATTTGTATTCTGATACTGGAGTTGTATCCAGCAGCCACTTCTTTAATATCCTTACCTAAGTGTTCCTTTGCCTCACGTACACTTTTTGGGTTTTCCCCCCAGTTTGAAAATGCAGACATCTGAGTAAGAGGGGAAACACTGTTTTACATTATCATTAATGAAACATTAGTTTGATGAAAGTTTGCTAAATGAAATGACAAGATTGTTACTTCTCCAGGGGCAGTTCTGTTCCTACAGATCATCTTCCTGCTGTCCTTGTGCCATGTGACTAGAATTTCAAGGATGAGAGACTTCAGATTATTCTACTGTCTGAACTTTGGGATAGCTTCCTGTGCATTTAAAGGTTCCACAGGCCAAAATCCTCTGCTGTACAGCACAAGAAAAGCTGCTACAAGACAGACACAAGAGAAGCTTTCTCATTCCTGCTGCTTTAGTATAGAACTCCACATACAACTGACTTCTTAGTTAAGGCATTTAGGAAAACAATCACTCTCTGCACTGCATTGTCATCCATTTATCAGTTGTTCATTTTTATCTCTTTACTTTCAATTAAATGGCTAAAAAAACTGCCTTCGTGAAAAATGTTATGCATATTTATAATCCCATGTATTTATAAATCTTTCTCATTGCTCTTTGTACTTAAGAATGGAAGAGAGGTAATTTGTACACCAAGTTCTATCTGCACACTAAATATCCTGCAGAAGTCACACAGAATGGAGATGCTGTGGTAGAACAGCTTTATCTATACCCTGCTCACCATGAGACCTCGAAACTGTGAAGCCCAGAGCAATACAGATCATCAGAACCGAATGCCAACACAACAGCAACACCACACCTGACATTGTATCTTCTGCATATACATTGGAAATACCATGAGCTTTGATATTTTTCCTGTTTTACACTGTGTTAAATCCTTCTCTAAAACCTCAGAAGTGAAAGGAAAACAGAAAAAATACAGTAAAAAATTACTAACTATAACCTAACTATAATTTTGCACATAAAAAAGCGATGCTTTTTTTAATGTGCAAAACTCATGATTTGAATACTGTTCTCTGTACTGTAACTGGTAACAAATGCCATGTGCCCCAAAACCTGGTACTTTCTCCTCTCCAGCAGGAGACTTGTTTCATGCAGAACTTACAACGTGCCACTGCGTTGCTGACTGTTGTGGACTCCTGGGCATTGGGCCAAACTAGTTTGGGGGAAAAATTCCACATCCACAAAGGGGGAACAAAATGAAACAGGTCCCTTGCAGAGACATAGATGTGTGTGTGTGTGTTAAGAGTAGCTTTAAGGTACAAGAAGAGATTATGAGAGTTCTTTCAGAGATTATGTATGGATGAACCAGCTACACAGTCCATGGCCAATTATAGTTTATTTATTGCTATTGGTGTGCACACATATACATGAGGACACTACATGCCCACACATCAGAATGAACTGCTGAAAAAATGGGATGATCCTCTTACTATGGCTCAAGAAATACATGTTCTCTCCTCCTGCCAGTGTAACCTTGCCTTGGGGACAAAGCCTGATAATATTCAGTGAGTGTTATCCTCCAAGGGCCTTAGCAGACATCACCATATTATATTTTTTAATTAACTCCTACCATCTCCATGCCCACACTATCTACTTCCACACAGAACTGAGTGAGCTAGCCAGCCAAACCTCATGAGTTTCTTCTTCCATACACGTAAGAGGAAGGTTCAGGCAAAATCATGACCACTATGGAATACTATGGGAATTTGCCATAAGCACATCTATCAATCACAAAACTCGGACAAATACCAAAGGGAAAAAAAGATGGAAAAATTTTAAAGCTGTGATCATAATTTTTTCTGTTTATGCAGTACCTAGCACAATAAAATAATGCCTCCTTATCAGTATGTCAAGTACAGAAATAGCTCTAAAGTCCCTTCTGGACTAAGATGGAAAGTTCTGCTTCTGCACGTTAAGCTGTTCAATTGTGGGAGTAGCAAAACCAGAATACACGTAACAAGAAGAATGGTTTTGCTTCTGATTTTTATTTAGAAATGTTTAAATTAGAAAAACATAAGGGAAATGGAAGTGATAGTTTTAAGGATAAAATTTTAATTATAACTTCCTAAGTATCCATGAAGTACTATTATTCTGACACCTTGTTTTCAAAGGCAATCTAACAAGTGGTGCCACAGGTGATATAATTAAATTAATTATCAGAACCATCAGGGATGGTAGTTTTCTGTTAGTGGAGAGATCTTATTGTGCCAATACTCTCTGTAAGTGGGTTTCTGAAAACACATCTCTGGCTCCGAACACTCTGTGAGGCTGATCAAAATTTTGTATTATTTTGATTTTTCAATAGATACACCCTTTGACTCCACTGTGAGATTGGAAATATTTACATACTAAAATAGAGAGTGAGAAAAAGCTGTCCTAATGTACTGATTCCTGTCCATGGAGCAGTGTGGCTATCACAACAGCCTGTCCCTAGCACTTAGGCTCTCAGAACAGTGGGAAACAGTCTTAAGAGGGGCCTAAAAGGTCTGAAGACATATCTGGGATATTGTCCCAGTCAGAAAATGCAGTCCTTTGACACTGAAATGCAAGAAAACGGCTATGTTCTACTCAAAATAGTGGGCGAGAGAGGAAGAGTTGACAAAATACTCAAACTGAGTATTAAAACATACTTGCTGTGCTCTCTCTACTCCATATACCCTTAGAACCACGTACTGAAACAGAACAGAGCTCTCTGTCATGGAAGAAAAGAGCCAGAAAGGACAAATGAAATCAGTTACAGAAAGAATCACAAAAGATTTCAGGTGAAATTGAATGTTTAAATATAAAAAATACAGAGTTACCTAATTCGAATCTACCTCCTCATCACCTTTCTTGCTTCCAGTGAGGAAGCACAACAATCCCATCTGTGCCTTCCTGCCTCGTGTGTGTAACATGCTTTACTTCCACTCAGCTTGCTTTACTTATGGGAGATATAAGACCTTGTGAAAAGCCAATGCTGGGATTTCCTGACTTGCCTGATACTGTGGCAAGTATTGTTCTCCAGTCCTAACCAAATTAAAAAATATTTCCTAATACTGGAAAAAATATGTTGAGTCTTCTTGATTATAATCAAAACAAAAGTCATGCTCTGGAAAGGGTATGTGCCAAAGACAAAACATGTACAATAGCTATATATAAAGTTTGAAAAAAGGGCCTCTTCTAATCCATTCTTTAGCTTAAAAAGATTACTAAAAACATATTTTGTTGAAGTAATGTAGAATATACTTTAAAAATGGCAATAAAAAATAATTTGCTTTAGGTGAAAGCTCTTACATGGTTACTGTTCATTAACTTCAGTTTAATAAGCACTCCCACAAGAAAGGCTCTGCTGGGCTGGATCTGCCCA